>NC_080072.1:82817625-83183877 GCF_949987535.1 Balaenoptera acutorostrata
TGAAGGTGAAGGGTAGCAGCCAATAAGGAAGGTAATTTTCTCCTGAAGCAAAAGATCTTGAGGCCTTTCTATAAGTACACACTCAGGAAATAGACTGCAGCATCATCACCAGCATTAAGTAAAACAGGATGCTTCTCAGCAAGTCCTTTAATGATTTGTCTTCCCTTCTATGCTGTTTTAGATCTGTGTGCGTGTGCGTGTGTGTGTGTGTGTGTGAGAGAGAGAGAGAGAGAGAGAGAAAGAGACAGACAGAGACTTCACTTTGATAAAGAAGCAGAGGAAGAAGAGTTATGACTCCGGGTTCTGCAATAATTAGATATGGGATCCTTGGGAACATTACTAAGTCACAGACTTCTTCATCCTGAAAATTTAAGTGGAATTTGTTTTTTCAATCACTATACCCGACGCCACCAAAAATTCTATATTGCCTCAAAGAGCAGAGGATGAGGACGGCGGAGCACCAGTGGAGGGAGGGAGGGGAACGAGGAATGAAGCAGGCAAGTTCAGAAAATGTGGGTAACTTGGTTGGGGCTTTATGGTCAGTGGTAGAGTCTGGATTTGAGCCTAGCTGCTGGGCTTCAAAGCCTCTGAACCTACCCCATGAAGTCCATAAGTCTGTGATTTTCAACATGAAGTCAGTAATAAAAGTACATGTACATTCTTAACATCTAAAATACAACTTTCATGGTGAATTCGACTATGTGTTTATAAGAGAGAAAATAGAATAGTGTTGTCTTACAATGTGTCCTTTCCCACTGAACTCAACAATACAGAGAGATCACCTAAAGCTGACAGTGTTAATGTGTTTGGGTGATTCATCAAATCATCCTGTGAGAAATACCCTGACTGGGGCTACAAGGCAGTCCAGTGGAAGTGCTGATGAACACCCTTTAGACAGATGCCTACTGCACCTCAGTATATTAACAATTATATAATTACCCTTTCTGCAAGGCTGGTAGATGCACTCATAATACACTCAACAGGCAGACACAGAATCAGTTAAGATGTCCACAAGGTCAACACAGTACATAAACAAGGCAGGACAAGCACTGTTTATCAAGGGGGGGTTTTGTTTCCAAGAAAGTACTTTGGATTTTAATAAATTTAGAATATTGTTATATATAAAGTAAAAAAAGCAAAAACAAAACAAAACAAACAAAAAAACCAGCTATGTTCTGGTCACTCTGCATTTTCACATTTAATCCTGTAAATGTTACCTCTTTGTACATTTTATATTCTGATCTTGACTTGAAACTGAGGCAGTATATAATTGTTCATTCTGCAAATTAACAAAACCTGTATACAAACCTATTAACAAAACCTAATATAAATACAATTACTGGGGCACTATTTCTAGACCTCAAATGTGCATTTCTTTAACTTATACAGCTTTAACAAACTACTGTTCTCACCTCATGCCTTACTAAAGTTTTAGAATTTTTAGAAAGTTAGCATTAAAAAATTCTTATTACGGAGCATGAGATTTTAAACTACTTATAACTATTTCTCACAAAGAACTGATCAAAGGTAAAGAAATATAAATAAAATAAGAATAGAACATAAAATTTCTTAAAATGGAATTGGCTTTTAAAAATGTGTCAAAAAATTAACTGGCAATGCAAAATCCTTAAGTCAAATTCAATATGATAGTGATTATTCAAAATGCAACCTCTGTATGAAGCCATTGTTAATGTTTGTGTAATTCTTTGTTCCACCTTCTATATCAAGGTTTTGTGGAGAACTACCCTCAAATCATGTGAAAGCATAAAGCATTGACTCCACATATTGTACCTGTATATTTGCTACAACAAAATTTTATTAAAGTCCTGGAGATGTTTTATTCTGTCCTGAAGGAACTACAGCATATATTTAATAAATACTGAAGATATGGGGAAAACAAGTCATCTTGACCAGTAAATAGAGTGTAGAAATGCAAAAACATAAATTGTTCCGACATTCTAAATAAAATATCTGTCTGATAAACTGAAATATTTTAATTTTATTTGGAAAATATGGTATCATATATACAACCTCTCAAATTGATAAAATATAAAGCATGTTTACTGTTGAAACATAAAGAAGCAACAGCAGCATTGTCTACTGCAAATGTGGGGAAATGACTAATTTTGTAGAAGCATGCTGTACCTTCATTATCTTCTAGAACTTCTGATATACCTGAACAAGAATTATAAGCCATGATTTGTTAAAACCACCAAAAATCCTTCCTCTGGAGCTGTATAACAAAACCACAAAATAAATTTCAAAAATACTGAAAAAAGACCCAGTTGAATTGAATTGGATGGCATGTTTTGTCACATATAGTTATAGAGGTTAGAAATAATCAGATTCTTCAATGGATAAAGAAGTACTAACAATGCATTTCTTTCATGAATACATGCTGAGTCTTGTAAAACCTGGAGTGAGCACTTAGTAAAACCTCTAAGTGAGATGACACAAACACTGTCATAGTAGCTTTCAGACAACTAAAAAGAAATATCCCTTTACACAGTAGGCAATACACTCCTTGAACTAACACCCAGAGAAAACACACTATAAAGTATTTGGATAAATTAATACCTGTTTTAGTCTTAAGAGTTCATAAAGGATGCTGAGGGTATTTGGAGCACATTTTAAGCATATATCAGAAGGAAGGGATATAACATTCCTGGTGTCACTGTATAAAACTCTGGGCTCAGTGAGCATCACTGACTGATCCCAGACAGAACAGTTTGTAGGAACAAATCATATGATCTAATTCCACTCACTCTTTGAGGATTAGCTCCAATATTCCCCTTTATCGAAGTCTTGAAGTAAAAGTACTTATACTACCAAATACCAGGAGAATTTGGAGAATCTCCAAATACTTTATTTTTTTACTTTTTAAAAAAAATTTATTTATTTTATTTATTTTTGGCCGCGTTGGGTCTTTGTTGTTGCACACGGGCTTTCTCTAGTTGAGGCGAGTGGATTTCTTATTGTTGTGGCTTCTCTTGTTGTGCAGCACAGGCTCTAGGCATGCAGGCTTCAGTAGTTATGGCAAGTGGGCTCAGTAGTTGTGGCCCGCAGGCTCTAGAGCGCAGGCTTAGTAGTTGTGGCACATGGGCTTAGTTGCTCTGCGGCATGTGGGATCCTCCCGGACCAGGGATCGAACCCGTGTCCCCTGCATTGGCAGGTGGATTCTTAACCACTGTGCCACCAGGAAAGTCCCTCCAAATACTTTCTATTCCACCCTAAGTTGTATATTCTAATTCTTCCCATGGTTATTGAGTGCCAAAGATGGGGCAGGCACTGTGCTAGGCACTGCTGAGCAAGGGTGAAGGAGGTACAAAGATGACGTATCTCATCTCAAGACTTCGAAGGCAAGGATTATGTCATTTATTTAGTCTTCTCTATAGAATATATACTGAATATATATACATGTATTGTAAATGAAATAAAATATGTGCATTAGTGCCATTTCAGCTCCCATCATGATATACACAAGTGCAAACATTTCTCTAGAGACAAAAATGTCTTAAACTAAGGGAGTTATTTCTCTTTGTGAACATTCTGGGGAATGTAACTGATTTTTTTTTTTTTTTTTGAGGCAGGATCAAAAAATTCCTTGTGGTGGTTCTCAATTACTCATTTCTTTGCAAATAGCAGATACCTGCTAAATTAATAGACTGAATAATTGTTCTAACCATATTAAGACAGCCAGTTGAAAAGTATACTAAGTAAATTTTCTTGCTTTATATATAAAGATGAAACAAAAGTACTTCAAAATTGAAATTCAGTCAAATTAAATACGCACACACACGTGCGTGCGCGCGCAAGAACCTTTAAACTCTAAAGTATTACCAAATGTATCATAAGAAATGTCCTGTTTTCCCATTACTAAGATACAAGACTAGAAGAAAAAAAGGAGGTCAGCCAGGTGCACCGTCTTATTTAGCAAGCCAGAATAATTCTGAAGAATATTAGATTCAAGTAGAAAAGCATAATTTTAAGATAGTTTGAAGGATAAATGGCCTCTGCTCATGCCCGTGGCCTAACCAGAACTAAATGAATTTCCAACCTTGAATTTCCTTTCTTTGATCAACTAAAAGATTTTGAATACACCGAGCAGTTCTGCTCATCTGTTATCTGCAGTAATGGCAAATAAAGAAAACACATTAAACCTGAGTTAATTAAAATGCTTTTGCTTTATTTCTTTGTTTTTTGCATGGGAATAATGCTAATAAGTCTGCAGGGGAAAGAGAATTATATATGTGAAACTGACACAAAAATTTCAGTCAAGTGAAAGAAATCGTGTGTTATCACACACTTAAATGTTAACACATTAAAGAGTAGGTTTCTTTCCCAAATAATTATTTTTAACCTACGAGATCAGAAAACAGCTAGTTTGATTGTATCACTTCTCTATTTAGAAAACTGGAGCGATAGCAATAATGGCAACACTGTACCTCTTTAGGTTATCTTGTTAAACCATACCCACACCCTATGTGGTAGAGATCAAAGTCTCCATTTCAAAGATTAAGAACAGAGTAAGAACTGAACCCAAATCTGCCTGGCTCCGGAGTTTTTGTAACCAACCAACAAACTGCTTTGCATCTGACTATTTTCTACAGGCAGTGGACACATACTTAAGCCCAAATGAGGGAATACATTTTCATTAAAGTATAATCAAATGCTAATAATTATTTTCTTCTTTGGCTGTGACTACCTCTTCCCCAAGTAGCTTTTATAACTTAGGATTTAAAAAGGTCTCAAGATTTCATTGTGTACAGCCATGCTTTATTTCCAAATTGGGGATGAATCTATAGTATGATTTAAATATCTCTCTTAAGTTCCCAATACAATGATAACGTAAACATCTGGGGATATTCATAGAGAAGACGTTAACTATTCCCAGATTATGATTTCGTAAAGTGATTGACCTTCAAAAATCTGTGCTTCTGTGCATATTCCAGCAATGACTAGAGGCAGATAGCAGCTAATGCCCATTGGATGCCTCTGGCAAAACCATGTGGCTTTAGCAGTCAGGGACTCTGGGGAAAGTCCAACCCTACTCACTTATACAAAGTTCCTTCACTCCAAAGTAGAAAATGGCCAAGATCTGGGACCAACTAAAATCCCACTCTTCAGTTTAATATTGCTGGTAATCAGTAAATAGCTAGCCCAGCTATTATAGAGTTTCCTCATTTCATATGGTGTTAAATTGTGATTGACCAATATTTACTAATTCATTAAAGATATTGATGAACAATGGGAAAATATATATTTACATATTTGTGGTGATCTATCACTTTTTAAAGTATTTGGATATAATTTGAAAATTATAAGAGTAGTACAAAGAATATGTGAATGACCTTCACAGAGGTGTTGGCATTTTATGACATTTACTTTAGCCTTCCCTCTCTCTTTTCCCTTTTCCTCTTATGCATATGTTGTATTTTTTCCCTAAACTCTCTGAAAGTATGTTGCAGATGTAATGTCCCTTTACTCCTATTTCAATGTGTATTTTCTAAAAGCAAGAAATTCTCTTACATAATCATAGTTCAATTTTTAAAATCAGGAAATTGGCATTGATACAATACTGTTTTCTAATCTACAGATGTTACAAACCTTACTCAGTTTCCAAGTTGTCCCAATAATGTCTTAAGGAGCAAATGAAAGTCCCTGATCATGCACTGCATTCAGCTGTCATGTCACTTTAGCTCCTTTTAATCTGAAATAGTTTCTCAGTCTTTCTCTTTCATGACACTGACATCCCTGAAGAGTGCAGGCCAATTATTTTGTAGAATAACCATGGATTTTGGTTTGTCTGATGTTTCTTCACAATTATATTCAGTTTGTGCACTTCTGGCATGAATACCACAGAAGTACTATTGTGTTCTTTCCGATACGTCATTATCAGGAAGCTCACGCTTTCAATTAGACTCACAACTGACAAAGTTGTTTTTTATTATGTCATTAAGGTTGTGTCTGCCATGTTTTTCTACTTTACAATTGTTTTACCTTTTAAAATTAATGAACACATATCTTATTGAGAGATATTTTAAGACTATGTAAGTGTTCTGTTACTTCTTAAACTTTCACCCTTTTCTTTTTAGCATCCATTGATATTTCTTGCCTAAATCAATTATTATTATTATGGCTGACAAATGGTGGTTTTCTAATTCCATCATTCCTTGTACATTTATCAGATGGCTTTCTACTGAAACAAGAGCTTCCCCAGATAGGCTCCCAGGTTATAACTTTAATAGTTACAATACTCCAAAATCATAATATTCACATTCATATTATCCCAGATTTGACCAATTGGGAGCTCCTTCATGTTAGCCCCTGTGTCCTTTTGACATGTCCCCATCATTCTTTGAATACTTCCTTACCCTTTGGCACACAGGATTTTTCAGGCTAACCTTGGACTTTCCCTGCCTTAGTCCTGGAATCAGCCATTTCTCCAAGGAGCCCTGGTCCTTTTTAGTGGAGAATGGTATGTAGAAATCAAGCACTAGGTACCAAGCGTATTCATTCCTAGTATAGTGTCATGGATTCTAGGCCTTCTCAGAGAAACAAGCTAGGACATAGATGTATCCAGTTATTGAACAATTGTATATTCAACCCATTAGTTCACAATGATGCCTTAAATACAAGTCCAACACCACAGGGTTCATTCTGTTCTTCCTTCTTTCTATATTTGTAACTCCCTTCTCCAACAGTGAGAAACCTGTTTCCCATTGTCCACAATATATTTACTTATTTGCTCAATCATATAATGAATATGAAATAGTTTCATAAGGTAAATAAGAACTAATATTTGAGTTTTAAAAAAATGTGCAGCAGATTGATTGCATTAATGGCTGCAACCTCTCTTATTCACATTGTTAGTCAGTGCACCCCGTGTGGCTCTTGCTTTGTCCAATTGGCTAATAGCAAACTTGACACAGTGGAGGCATGGAAAAGTGCTTGCCCATTTCCATTTCTTCTTTGGGACTCCTGCTACCACCATGACAATAAGCCTGGGCTCATCTACAGGAGGAAGAGTTGGGTAGTCCCAGCAGAGTTGTTCCTAAAACAGCTAGCCCTAGGCAATCCATCATTTGGCCACAGACACTCGCCTGAGCCCAGCTTAGAACAGTCAACCCAGCCCAGGTCAGTAGAAGCACCCAGCTGACCAGTGATCTTGTGAGAACAGTAAATTACTATTGTTTTAAGCCTTTAAATTTTGAGATAGTTTGTTTTACAATAGTATTGTGGCAATGGACAACTTATACAGAAAATGCCTAAAATTTCCTTTTAATGTTTTCTGGTGTCAAGATCTCAAAAATGCTGTGCTATTTCCAACAGAGGTTTTTAAATGTAACTTGATAATGGGATTATAAAATGTAAACATATAAGTAAGGAACCATAAATATACCTGTGAAGAAAGGCAGATATCAAGACTGATTATAAAGAAGTGTGGTACTAGCTCAGATACACACAACTAATCAAGGAAGAATAAGTCACAGTGCATTCACAGGAGTCAGTATGAATGAACTAAAGCAACAGGCAACAATACGGTTGAATCTTAGTAAAATAACATAAAGTGAAAAAGCAAGTCCAGAGAGAGTATCCAAAGTGTGATTATAACAAAATTATATAAAAAGGAAAGGAAGGCAATGATGCGCAGGGGATTGAGGATGCTGCTTGCTTGGGATGGAATACGCTGGTGGATGGGGAAGTACGGTTAAATGTACGTCATTATAAAACTTCTAGCTCTTGTTTTGTTTCGTGGGTTCATAAATTCTTATTTCATTATTAAAAAACTAAATAAACTACTTTAAAGTAAACATCTAAGTAAAAGCAGTTCATACATGGACTAAAAATGCTCTGCTATCTAAGAGAGCTGGGAAGCATGCTACAATATGCAATACACATTGTATGTTGGCTGCCATCTAGGTTTCTCTTAATGACCCAGGGTCATTATTTTGTAATGTGGTAACATGAAAATACAGCTTCCAAACATGTCTGCGATAAAAATAGCCAACAGGAGGGTCCTGTAATTTGCTCTCTTTAAAGAGTTCATATATCTTGACCATTTCTTTCTCACAAACGAATAATAAAGTGAAGTATGCTATTGATGAATTTGCAAGCCTCCTTGCTCTAATGAACCATTAGCTGTACTTGGCTTTATAAGCAGAAGCCTTTGGTAAAATATACAATAAGTCTATTCGAATTCACCATTCCATTTTCTAGATTTTTAATTTTAATCCACACTAAGTCTGAGTCTTTTTTCCTTTCTTCCCAGTTGTTACTTCATATGAGACTGTACTTACTTGGTAGAATAATTTCAATAATTAAAAATCTTGGTATATATCCACAATCTGAGTGGTCTACCACCTGCCCCTCTCTGTTGTGCTGTCTTTATACTTGGTATGTGTTTCTCCCACACTCACTGCCAGGTACCATGATGGTCTCTCTCTTCTAGACTAGCTCCATGGTGATTTCTGTGTGCCTTATCTATCTTCACATCAACAGCATCTCAACACCTGGATTATTGCAAGACTTCCTCCTAATAGCTCTGCGTTCTCTGCATCCACCATTAAAAGTGCTCCCACAATTACTACTCCTACTACTAGTATTATTATTATTATTTAGTATGATCACATCACTCTTCAGCTTACAAATCTTCAAGTGTTTTCCATCCGAGGATAGAATGCTGTTTCTCCAGCTCCTTGCAAAGAACAAGTCTGGGGTCTGCAAGTTTTATATGAGAATTTTTTTAAATTTTGTGTTTTCACATCAGATACATCATTTAAAAAATAAATAAGTTCTGAATTACCTGAATCATTTCTTTCTTAACCTTGCATCATACTGGTATCTCTAAGGAGGCTTTGAAAAAATATCAATCCAAGGAGGTTCACACCCAGATATTCTGATATATTTGTTTTGAAAGGCCAAATGTATCATGCTTAGAAATTTGGATTATATTCTCTAGGTAATGGCTTGTTCTGGAAGGATTTTTAAGAAAGGGGCCAGACCAAGGTAGACTTACATTTGAAAAAGCATTCCTAATGGCTCAGTGGATGATGGATTACCTGGTGACAAGCCTGCAAGCAGGGAGGCCAAGAAGAAGGTTCTGAGAACAACCAGGTGATAGATGACGAGGATGGGATTTAAGGCAGTGTAAGTGGAAATGGAGAGTAAATTATGAGAGAGAGAGAGACAAACAGACAGACAGACATGCAGGAGTTAAGAAAATAGAAGGACTCTGGTTTGGGCAACTGGTAGTGTCATTTGCCCCAAAAAGAGAACAGCAGAATAAGTGGGGATTTGGAGAAAGGTAATTGAGAAATAATGAGTTCAATGATAAATGCAGGATTTTTGACACGCCTGTAGGACACCCAAGGGCAGAAGTCCAGAAGAGATTAGCATTAAAAATACACAGAGGAATAAAACTTTACTTGTAGTGTGCATGATTGTGCAAACTACTGTAGCTTCTTTCCTTCTCTGTAACTGATCTAGATTTTCTCATGATCCCCTATCCCAAAGGACAGTAGAAAGAAAATTACCTTACTAGTTAAATGTATTTCAGCATTTTTGATAAGAGCATTAGTTTGTACTAATCGATCAATTATAGGTAAACATTCAATTTAAAGTTCAGATTCCCTGAAAATGTTTTTTGGTTTTTTTGGTGTTGTTTTTCATCCTTTCCCCTCTCCTTCAAAATGGCATTTGGGTGATCAGGAAAGCTTATGGGTCTTGGGAGCCAGGTTAGGGATGATCAGTGCCGTCCTGCAGTCTCTGCAGACATGCCCCTTGGCCTTCCTGTCTCTGAGCACTAGACATGGGTGAGCAATGCCATTGGTCCTCTCTGGCCTGTTTCACATAGGTCTGCCGCTGTGGACTCTGGACCTTGCCATTGACTCTCGAGTCTCCCGGCCTTGGTGTCCTCCTCTTCTGCACTATTTGGCCAATCCACTAAGCACATCCTTGTGCCCACGGCCAGAGGGATGGGCTGGCAGCCGAGTAATGGGGAGCTTGTGCATCAGGTGCACAACACACGTGCTCCATCTAACCAGCAGCATTAACTCAGGCTAGTTATGTGGACATCTTTTTCCATTAGTGCTTCTCTATGGCTTCTGAAACATGTTGGACAGCATCTCTCTAAAAGGCTGACACATTCACCAACCCTATGTCCCAGGAAGCCAGCCACTAAGTCCCAAGTTCTCAGATTCCTCCTTTTCTATGTAGGCTGTTTCTAATCTGATGGGTCCACTACCTCTTCCTTCTTACCCATTCCCCTACCCCATCACTTTCCCTGATTCAGACTTTCTTTTACTTCCCCCTTATGTCTTATAGGTGCTCCCCCATATTTACCTCCTTCCCAAGGTGGTGTTCTCCCTCCTCCCTCCCCAGGATGATACTGCATATGAGGTACAGGAGGAAAAACAAACATCCATTAAGAGAGATAGTGTGGGAGGTATTTCAAAATGTAAAAACATCCTTATCATCCTCACAATAACTTTATAAAGTTAAGTATTTTAATCCTCTTTTACAAATGAAGAAAGTGAGACTAAACATGATTAAGGAACTCTCCACTTTTGCAGAGTAGAAGTATCAGAAATGAAACTAGGTATAGTAGATTGCAAAGGTGATTTATTTCCCTGCTTCATGCTGTGTTTGGTGGACCACTGAGGGAGGACATGGCTGGCTGGGTTGCTCTGGCTCTACCACTTAACCACACACAGAAGGAAACATCACAACTTCAAAAGGACTTTATTACAGCACTTGCCACTGCCCCTCTTACATGCCCATTTGCTGCCTACGCATGGTAAAGATGCTCTATGCCTTCGTGGCCTTAGCATTTTAGTGAACATCTGCTCTCTCTTTGGACTACTGCACTCTACTTTGAAAGTATCTATTTCTTATTTCTTCTTTCATGGGTAATTTATTTATTATGTATTCTACGTGGTTTAGTTACACAACCTGAAAGTCCAATAAAAGTCATTCAAAAATGCATTTGAATATGTTAATGTGGGCTAACCAATATGTAATTCATGTTGCTTTTGGAAGCAGTCTACCAAAATATTATTCATTTCAATAAATTGATCATATTTTGACAAAAATGGTCTTCAAAGTAATTGTTCCCATAAAGTATTTAATGTTTAGGCAGTCAGCTGTTTACCCATGACAGCAGAAACATTATAAGTCACATTATTTGTTCTCTTTATATACTTTACATACGTTTCCTGAAGAAATGTCAGATTGAACATTGTCTAGGATTTCTTGTACTTTAAGAAAGCTTTCACTTAGCAATTTGGTAGATTAGGAAGTGTTTTTCCGTGTGATGTTTCTTAAGGTCTACTTTGGGTATTGCTAAAAATAATTTGTTAAATTACTATTTTCACTTTAGCAGATAGTACAATTTAATTTTCTAAATTCTGACAATAACAAGCACAGATCTGAAAATCTGAAGAAAAAAAAAAAAACTTATCCAGTGAATTCAAACCAATGTAGATGCGTTAGCTAAATAATTCAGGATCCACTACTCAAGCAACTGAAATAAGCAATTTGCTTTAGTATCTTCCTATCTTTAACCACCTTAGCACAATGTGTAAGCCACAGTATTTATTCAAGAAAAATATATGGAATTACAATAAGCCTATATTTCACCTCACCCTCCTAAAATTATCATGTTGATACCCTGAATATCTTGAACAGATATGCTAATTCTGGCCTAAGACCCACTTTCAATTTCCATTGACAATTCCCTTTATGAATGCTGGCCAATTTTCCCAACACATGTATAGTGATAGAGTAGTTGTAATCTAAACAATTAATCTTTGCATAAATACCTATATATACCACATCCATAAATGAATTATTAATGGCAAGGATGTAAAGATAAAGGCTGAAAATATGGTTTAATGGCATTTATGCATAGCATAAGCTTACATTTATACTATTTATTTATACTAAATGAATTCATAGCTCTGCAATGAATCTCTTTAAACTTAAATTTATATGTTTTGTACATGCTCTGAAGTATATGTCATACTCTCTGAATTAAAAGATAATGGTGCTGACAGTATTATTGCCTATGCATACAAATGTGACTGGAAAAGTCCAGTAAGTTACTCTTCATTTTCCCCACTAATTCTACAGTAACTGGGATTAAATGAAGTGAAAAGAGGATTGATACAGTGTGTCCTCTACCGAGAGAAAATAGGGGATTTTTATGCCTGAATCATTAAAATCTGTTGTTAGCTAGCACTGCCCTGATTTGAAGGCAGAACTTCCAAAGACTGAAATTCATGACTTCTTTGGTCTTTCAACACTGCAGCCTTTTGATGCTACCAATGTTATGAGATATATGCTGATAAACAGTAAATAAATAATGCTTAAGCCAAAAAAGACCTCTCAAGTAATATCACCTATAGGCCAGAAATTTAAACTTTATAATTATACATGGCATTCAGTAATTCAATCATTATGTATGATCCATCTCATTCATTCATTCATTGAGCAAATATTTATAAACCTCTGCTCTATTCAGGCACTCTATTAGATGTCAAGAATATAACACTATGCTAAGCACAGTGTTGTCCTAAGGAAGCTTACAAACTAGTGAGTTTTCAAAACCGAAGCAAAAAGGGCCAGCTGTGACCCTAAATTGTTTAGCTTAAACAGGAAAGAAGGAAGGAAGGTGGGAAGGAAGGAGTGAGGGAGGGAGGGAAGGAGGGAGGGAGGGAGGAAGGAGAGGAGAGAGAGAGGAAGGAAGGGAGAGAGAAAGCAGGGAAGGAAGCTGATTTGAATGAAGCCATTTAAACAAAATAGAAACAAGCTTTTAGTAAGAGAAGTAAACTATTTTGGCAGTTCACAACTTCTGCAATCAAATGAATCAACAAAAATGTACTGTGTTTTGATGCTGCAGAAGTCTAAAGAATAACCTTGTCTTATAATATTTTATTGTTTAATTAGGAAAGCAAGAATTATTCAAGGCAGTATTCAATTTAACTGTTAAATAGGTGGTACAAGCAGCAACTTCTACAAAAAATAACAGAGAGTAATCACTGGTGTTCCTTTTTTCATAAGTACAACAGTATGACTAATATTTTTGTCAATGAAAGCAATACCAAGAATTATATGAGAACGAAGAACCAAAGTAGCAAACCTTCAATGTATTAAAACCAATTACATTCTAAACTAAGATCAATGAATGACAAATTACAGAGTTGAACTTTTTACTTTGTGAGTTTTCTCTTCCTCTAAGAGAATATAAAAAAGCATGACATGAAAGGCCTGACTTCCACATCATGATAACCAGTGTAAAGTTATTTATTGAGCACAGGTTTATTTCAAAACACATACATTCAACAAATCATTACTGAGTCTCTTATATGTGACTGTGCTATTACAAGAGGGGTATTTGTAACTGACATGAAACTAGCAGAGGAAAAGCTACATGGGGGGAATTTCAGACAAGACTGTTGTTACTTCTAACTTATCACCAAACTCCCTCTCTCTTCACAATCCCATTTACTCCATGGCCCCCACCCCACCCATAGTGGACAGAAGTTGGTAGGCAAGAGAGGGTTTTGCAGGCCATATGGAAAGCCTTTGTGGAAAACAAAGCATTTAATCATGGTTTTAAAATATTGAAGGATTTATACATCTGTAGGTGAGAGGTGACTGAAAAGACCTTAGACTACATAGAAATGCAAAAAAAAAGGACTGAAGATTTATAGAGAACATGTTCAAGAACTTACACATTAATAAGAAATAGTCTGACACTGTACTTTTTTAACTCAGATATTTAGAATTAGTTATGCAGCCAAACCATCTAAAGAAAAGAATTCCCTAAAGGTGCTTCTCAAACTTTGCTACCAAAGAATTGTTAAAGTTAGAGGAGAATAAATGTCTAGGCAGCCTGACCTAAATATGGTCCACTTTTAAAGTCTCCTAGAAATCTCATTTTAAATTTGAATTCAACTCCATAATATATCAATTATGTCTGGATATTGAAATGATGACTTAAAATACCTTCTGGAAAACAAAGAGAAATTTTGATATCACTTCGGTTAATAGTCAAGATGTACTAAGTCTAAAGGTCTGAAATTTGGACTGAATTAAAGAGATACGACATTCACTGCATATCAGTTTCAGCATCTAGACAATTTCTTGTCTCCATAGTGGTATCACAATATTTCATGATTATACTCTGACCTGGGTGGGAGTAGCCAGCCTCCAATACGTCCCTCCACCATGATCCTCACTTGTTTCTCTTGGGTAGCACCCTCACACACCAAATAAGGGTAACTTGCATGACCAACACATATTGAGGAAGTGACGGTGTGTGATTTCACAGAATATGTCGTAAAAGACATTTGCAGTTTCCATGCTGGCCTCTTGGATTGCTCATTCTGGAAGAAACCAGCTGCCCTGTCATGAGGAGACCACCATGGAAAAACTGAGGGGAAACTTGGGGGAAAACTGAGGCCTCCAACCAACAACCAGCACTGACCATAACACTATTTATGTGAGTGAGTCATATAGAAACAGATCCTCCAGCCTCAGGTAAATCTGCAGATGACAGATGATAGATATCTATCATCTAGATATAGATGATATCTTAACTGAAATTTCATAAAAGAATCAGAGTCAGAAATGTCCAGCCAAGACTCCTAATTCTTACAAGACCTCTAAGAGAAAAATGTGTATTTCTTGTTTTTTTTTTTTTTTAGCCACTAAATTTTGGGATATTTTGTTATGCACAATAAATAATACACAAGTGGATATAGGCTGTAAATTATTTTTTACTTCTTCATGAACTATGTCAAGGAAATACCTGAAAAAAAGGTACACATGGTCCTAACAGTAAGCTGGTGCAGTTATATTTTCAAGGTACTGTTTATAGAAAATTCATTGAGTTCATCTTCTTGGTAAGAGGTAAAGTTGCTTGTTTTATGTGACAGATTGAAATATTCTCTGAATCGCTATTCAGTTTGCTTTTTAATGTCTTGGAAAAATAAGTCATCAAAAGCTATTTTTCTTTTACCAAGAAACCTATAATTTCTGTCAAATCCAAATGAAATAAGAGCCATAAAGTATAGTCCATATGATCATCTCTCTTCATCCAACTATAAAATTTCATTTTTATTGTAGTAATGTTGATAGTAAAAAAAAAAGTTTGGTTTTGCAACTGCAGCTGTTAATAAGTATATTCAGCTACAAAAAACGTGAAAAATAAACCAAATTTACAAGAACAATGAGATTGGTCATTTATCCAAGTCTTTGCCTTCTGTCATGCTATCCCATACCTTCCCTTTCAAAGGAAAAGCCACAATTCAAACTCAAGTTGTAGCATTTTGACCACTTTTCTCACCTCAATATACATATTCATAGAACTAGTTTTTGAATTCATCTTGCAATTCATCACAAATCTGTCTAAAATTAATAAGGAATTGAAGCACTTGATTTCATAAAATAATTTTTTAACCACCCCATTGAAAATATTTAGAGAAACATGAGACAAAGTATTTAAGGCAGGTAATTCTTAATAAATATAGCAATGGTCTTGATGAAGTCTATTAAGTTCCCCAAATTTTGCTTTGTATAGGGCTGTCAATTATTGCAAAACTTTTTCCCACTTACTTGTTGTTTGGGCAATATGAAGTTTAATATGTCTTTGCTGATACCATTATATATATGAACAAAGTCCATTAAAGTGTTAACTTTAATAGCTCTAAATCATAAAGCTATATGGGCAAAAACTCAAGCTCTCAACGAGTTGTTTAGATATACAGTCTCTGATGGTGTTAATAAGGGTGCCTTTTTTCCTGAGTGTCTACCTCTTTTTGACCCAGAAGAATTTCAACCTTATTCATGGCAAGGTTTCACAAAATATTCTCCCATTAAGTGAATATCACTTTCAAAGGTCATTCTGAAATTGGCCTTGAAGAAAGTTCCAAGAAAAGTATTACTTTCTGGATTTGGTTGTATTTTTTTTACCAGGTAGATTATAGTCATGATTTTTTTCTTTTTAGTTACCAAAAGTACTAGTGACTTTTGTCCAAAATTTGCATGCTTGATTTTTTGGTTCATCCATTTTAAAGATCAATTCAAAACATTAAGGTTTAGGTTTATTTGTTATTGTCCCAGTTAATTAAAACACATAAATAAGTTTTAAAAACATCCTACCAAATATACTAGTTGCAGCCAATTGTAAATACTTTCAGGGTCCTCTTTTTGTTAATCATAACCCCTGTATATTTCAGGTTGCTATAAATTGCTCATAAAATGTATTGGTTTCATAATATACTGGTTTCATATGTATATTGCTAGTAGAAAATAAAATCCATGACATTTCTAAAAGTTAGATAAAGAATGGTATAAAATTTTCAAAAATATCTCAGCATCTTGGTCATTTTTAAACTAACTAAATGGAGAAGTGGAATAAACAATAGACATTGATTTGCAAACAAAATATTTGATCTGGTCAAAGCTGGGGAAAAGCTGAAATGATGTATGGAAGCAATATTTTTGATAGAAAGTATCAAGTACCTGGCTTACAAGAGACAACAGCATAATTTAAAAATTGTCTGTGAAGGTTTTTGAGGGCATCCTAAGAAATGGAACATTCCACATTAGGCAGAAGTTCCATTATCTGTTATTTTCCAGAGCTCTGATCACATTTACTCTAAAGCTCATGTTAATACCACTAGATTTCCTGACAACACAAAAGTATCACTTTCTCCAATTGCTAATTGCACAGAAAATTTGTCTAGGCTTTCAAACAACCAAACAAAACATGGTATTGTCCCAACATAGAAAAACTGGATTGTGTTGCTTTACAACATGCATATCACACATGCATTTGACAAAGTCTTGGAAGACTGCAAAATCTTAAAATGTATCCTCAAACTTGTAATAAAACACTGACACGTGCAGGAAGATGCATTCATACTGTTCTGAGTTTCAGGTATTAGCTGACATTCTGCCACTCAGACAAGTCAGTCCATCCACTTGGAGAAGAAGGAGCACAAGGTAATCCAATATCCTCTGAGCAGTGTTGTTAGATAAAATACAGCACAGTTAAATTTGAATTTCAGATAAGCAGTAATTATTTAGTTCAATTATGTTCCAAATATGGCATGGGATATATTTATACTAAAAATTACTCATTGTTTATCTGAAATTTAAATTAGTCTGTGTGATGGTTAATTTTTGTGTCAAATTGACTAGGCCCAGGGGTACCCAGATATTTGGTCAAATACTATCCTGGGTTTGTGTGTGTGAGGGTGTTTTTGGATGAGATTACAACTAAATCTGTAGACTGAACAAAGCAGATTGTCTGTCCTAATGTGGGTAGCCCCATCCAATTAGTTTGAAGGCCTAAAGAGAACAAAAAGGCTGACATTCCAACTAGTAAGTGGAAGCATCTCTTGCCTGACTGTCTTCAGGCTGAGGCATTGGTATTCAGTGGTTTTTGAGCTGAAGACATTGGTCTTTTCAGGCTCGAGCTGAAACATAGGCTCTTCTTGGACATCAGGCCTTCAGACTCATACTGGAACCACACTGTTGGTCCTCCTGGGTCTCCAGCTTGCTGACTGCAGATCTTGGGACGTCTCAGCCTTCATAATCATGTGAGCCATTTCCTTATAACTCTCTTTATATGTAAATGTACCCTGTTCCTTCTGTTTCTCTGGGGGACGCTGACCAATCCAGTGTGGATGTCCTGTATTTTTATTTGCTAAATCTCGTAACCTTACCTCTGGGTTTGCCTTCTCTTTAATAGTTCTAAGATTCAGAATAATACTAATAACACTGATACTTCTATTAATAATAAAATTGAAATTGCTTTTCTTTCTGGCTTTCTCAGAAACCAATCATATTTTCATCTACTCTACTGTGCAAAATGTTTTGCTATAGGACCTTTATTTTAGTAAGCTAAAAGTTCATGAATACTTGAACTCCAGTTATAGGATGTAAAAAAAAAAAATGTACCCATAAAAAGTAGAAAATGGTAGGCCCCCATGCTTCTCAAATCTGAGTATTGCCACTAGATGATTTGGTAAGGGGGAAGGTAACTTGCCCAACCTCTTGCTGGATGAAAAATTTAAGTAAAGGAAAAGGATCTAGTCAGGGAATATTCTGAATAACAGCAATTCAGTGTCTTCTAATTCAATGTAGCTCAACTAACAATGACTACATTGACTCAATTTTACGATGCACTTCGTCTCAGAGTTTCTAGTGTTGCAGTGTTTATTACCGTCAACATCAAAAGAAACTTGCCTGACACCAGGCATGTGAGCTGTGACCCAGTTGAGACTGACTAGACAGATGTGAACTTAGCTGTAAAAATTTATTGTTGAATAGAAACTATTATTTCCATTAGGAGAGTCACATAACTTAAGATCATTAATTATTGCATAACACCTTCAAATAAATTACTCACTAAACTAGCACTGGAATAAAGGACAAGTTCATTGACAGCAATAGAAAATGCCAAGTCTCTCAGAAGTAGTCATTGGATTCTGAAACTACAAGTAGGACTGACTGATTTATACATCAAAGAAAAGATGTATTATTCAATCACCAGGTTTTTGTTTAATGAGTTTGAGTTTTTATTACTTTTTTAATTGAAGTATAGTTGATTTACAGTGTGGTGTTAGTTTCAGGTGTACAGCACAGTGATTCAGTTATACATATATATAAATATATATATATATATTCTTTTTTTACATTCTCATCCATTAAATGTCATTACAAGATATTGAATAGAGTTCCCTGTGCTATATAGTAGGTCCTTGTTGGTTATCTATTTTATATATAATAGTGTGTATATGTTAATCTCAAACTCCTAATTTATACCTCCCCCAATTTTCCTTTGGTAACCATAAGTTTGTTTTCTAAGTCTGTTTGTTTATTTTGGTTTTGTAAATTAGTTCATTTGTATCATTTTTTTAGATTCCACATATAAGTGATATCATATGATACTTGTCTTTCTCTTTCTGACTTACTTCACCTAGTATGATTATTTCTGAGTCCATCCATGTTGCTGCAAATGGCAGTATTTCATTCTTTTTATATGGATGAATAATATTCCATTGTATATATGTACCACATCTTCTTTATCCATTCATCTGTCAATGGACATTTAGGTTGCTTCCATGTCTTGCCTATTGTGAATAGTGTGTGGTGTATATATATATATATATATATATATATATATATATATTAACATCTTTATTGGAGTATAATTGCTTTACAATGGTGTGTTAGTTTCTGCTTTATAACAAAGTGAATCGGCTATACATATACATATATCCCCATATCTCCTCCCTCTTGTGCCTCCCTCCAACCCTCCCTATCCCACCCCTCTAGGTGGTCACAAAGCACTGAACTGATCTCCCTGTGCTACGTGGCTGCTTCCCACTAGCTATCTATTTTACATTTGGTAGTGTATTTATGTCCATGACACTCTCTCACTTTGTCCCAGCTTACCCTTCCCCCTCCCCATGTCCTCAAGTTCATTCTCTACATCTGCATCTTTATTCCTGTCCTACCTCTAGGCTCATCAGAACCATTTTTTTTTTTTTAGATTCTATATATATGTGTTAGTATATGGTATTTGTTTTTCTCTTTCTGACACACTTCACTCTGTATGACAGACTCTAGGTAGATCCACCTCACTACAAATAGCTCAACTTCGTTTTTTTTATGGCTGAGTAATATTCCATTGTATATATGTGCCACATCTTATTTATCCATTCATCTGTCGATGGACACTTAGGTTGCTTCCATGTCCTGGCTATTGTAAATAGAGCTGCAATGAACATTGTGGTACATGCCTCTTTTTGAATTATGGTTTTCTCAGGGTATATGCCCAGTGGTGGGATTTCTGGGTCGTATGGTAGTTCTATTTTTAGTATTTTAAGGAACCTCCATACTGTTCTCCATAGTGGCTATATCAATTTACATTCCCACCAACAGTGCAAGAAGTTTCCCTTTTCTCCACACCCTCTCCAGCATTTATTGTTTGTAGATTTTTTGATGATGGCCATTCTGACTAGTGTGAGGTGATACCTCATTGTAGTTTTGATTTGCATTTCTCTAATAATTAGTGATGTTGAGCATCCTTTCATGCATTTGTTGGCAATCTGTATATCTTCTTTGGAGAAATGTCTATTTAGGTATCCTGCCCATTTTTGGATTGGGTTGTTTGTTTTTTTGATATTGAGCTGCATGAGCTGCTTGTAAATTTTGGAGATTAATCCTTTGTCAGCTGCTTCATTTGCAAATATTTTCTCTCATTCTGAGGGCTGTCTTTTTGTCTTGTTTATGTTTTCCTTTGCTGTGCAAAAGCTCTGAAGTTTCATTAGGTCCCATTTGTTTATTTTTGTTTTTATTTCCATTTCTCTAGGAGAATCACCAGGTTTTTTAATCAAAACTTTCCAGATTATTTTCTAAGTAGTTGTGCTTTATACCAGGCATATATAGTTACAGTTGCAGTACAGAAAATAAAACCCACAAATTTAATCCAGGCCACAATCTGAACAACCATAAAAGCTGATGCACAGATACATGATATTTTCCCACACACAGCTTTTTCTAAAAATTTAAATTAATTGACAATATTCTAAAATTAATAGATTTCTACAGAGTTCTAGATTCTTGCCCCTCATGAGGAATCTGGCCATTCTGATCATTTCCATATGGTGACTTTGTTCCTGCTTTCCTGTACTCCATCCCAAAAAGTCCTCTCAATTTACACAGACGGCCTGACAGGCATTTGGGTTTATAGTGCTAGTTTTACAAGACAGCAAATGCAGTTATAGCTTCAGAATTCTTTAATGTGTCTCTAAAGTACAATTTTGTCAATTCTGAACGTGCCAAAGGGGTCAAGATTCCACGTTCAGGTTATGAAAGGCAGTCAAATAACTGAGAACTGACTGACTGAACCCTTCAGACTTAGAGCTTGCAGCATGTGAAGAAAGCATAGCTTCAAACTCTGAGGTGACAGTGAAGAGGAACCTGTATGGATCAGTGCATTCACTCAGCAAGTACTTAACTAGTTCCTACACTATTTCAAGTATTTGATGCACTGGGAACAGCAGTTCATGCTCAAAGAAGATGCTTGCACTCATGAAGCTCACAGCACAGCTCACAGACAACAAAACAATACATAAACAAGAAACGTCAGGGGGTGGGAAGCATTAGGGTAAAAATCAAAGACTGGAGAGCACAGAGCATGACTGAGCAGCTGCTCAATGCTGCATGGTCAGGGAAGCTCTCTCCAAGAAAATGACGTGTATGCTGAGATTGAATGATGGGACAGAACCAGCCTTGAAGAGATGTGGGATGTGATTTCCAGGGAGAAGCAAGTGCTGATACAAAGGCCCTGAGCTCTGGATACAGAAGAGAGAGGAGTGTGGTTGAAATGTAAAAGGCAGGCAGGTGGCAGATTTATTTATGGCAATGTTTCTCCAACATTTTTTTCTATGAGCTCCTTCACACTCTTTAAAAAAGAACATAAATTATATATATAAAACACAAAAAACATATTTTATATTATATAATTTTACATTACATATATATTTAATTAATACAGAATTAATAATGTATTAAATAATATAAAATACTACTATATATTATAATACTAATATAATAATATATTTTATATATTTAATATATTAAATATAGTACCCTTCCCCCCCACTTCCAGCAATGATAATACTTACATAACTATAGTACATTTCAAAACAAGGAAATCTGTGTTGGTAGAATACTATTAACTCAAATGCAGACCTTATTCAGATTTCACCAGTTTGCATTTTTTATGTATTTCTATTAAGTTTTATAACATGTGTAGATTTGTGTAACCACCATCACCATCATTACAGAACTGTTCCATCACGACAGTAAACCCCCTGGAAGCCAGGGATGTGTTTTCTATAATTTTCTTAATTTGAGAATGTTATATAAATTGGTTTTTTGATTTCACTCAGCATAATATCCTTGTGGTCCACCCAAATTGCTGGCATGTTTCAACAGTTCCTCCCTTTTAATTACTGAACAGTGTTCCAGGTATGGTTGGACCACAGTTTGTTTTCCAATTTACTCACTGAAGGACACCTGTGTTGCCTTTACACTCCTAAAAATTACTGCGGATACCAAATAGCTTTTGTTTATATATGTTACATATAATGATATATATACCATGTTAGAGGTTCAAACAGAGGCATTTCGAAATATTTATTTATTAATTTGCTTAAAATAGCAACAAACCCATTATGCATTCATAGAAAGATCCTACTTTTATGAGAAGTCTTTTTTTTTTTTCCCTAAACAAAAAAATCAGTGAGAAGAGTGGCATAGTTTTACATTTTTGCAAACCTATTTAATATCTGGCTTAACAGAAGACTGCTGGATTCTCATACGTGCTTCTGCATTTAGTCCGTTGTGATATCACATGTCATGTGACCTCCGGGAACCTCCTCTGAACATATGTGAGGGAATGAGGGAGAACAAGTAAATAACGAATTGGTTTGATGATGAGAAGCAGTTTTGACCTCGTGGACCCCCGGAAAGGCCTCAAGGGCTCCCAGGACTTCCTGAACCACTGAGTTAACGTCTTGGATAATAGAGGGGCTGGATTTTAAGGGGAAGGAAGGTTACTGTAGAGCTTAAGCAGGCAGTGACTTGATTTATACCTTTTTGAAATATCACTCCTCTGGAGTCTCTGTGCATAATGAATACCTGGGGTGGCTAGTGACACCAAAGAACATGGCAAGGGATGTGGAGAGATTGACTAGGAGGCTCCTGATGCTCTCCTGGCAAGACACTGTGGCACTTTGGACTAGAGGGGTGACAGTGAAAGTAGCAGTGATGTAGTGTATCTTTAAGGTCTTGGTGATGAAGCAGATGCAGGAGATGAAGGAAAGAGAGGTAACAGGGATCCCTCACATATTTTGTACCTGAGCACTGGTGTATAGATAAAGCCAGGAGAAGCAGCAAGTTTTAGGGTGAATTTGGAAAAAGAGAAAAGTGTGTGCATTCAGTGAGCCATAGAATTTCCTTTTTCCCCCCTTCTTCCAAAGCTGCTATTCAATTGATGGTGCATCTTAAAATCAATGACATCTCATATTTAAGAGACTACACATCTTCTCTATTTCACTACTGTTAAATACAGATTAGAACTAAGTATAGATTTTAAAAGCAGTTTTATAACAAGTTTTATAAGTAGGAATGCACAAATGTTTAATGATTCCATTTTCCTCTCCATGTTGTTAATACCTTAGTTAGAAATAAACATAGCAGAGTTCAGACCAAAGGATATTAACTCTAGGCAAACATATCACCCAAACACTGTAATAATACTCACTTTTCAGATAATTGAAAAAAAAATGAGTATTATTACAGTGTTTGGGTGATATGTTTGCCTAGAGTTAATATCCTTTGGTCTGAACTCTGCTATGCTTATTTCAACAAAATTATTTTATTGAAGTCAAAACTGAGGTATATATTTAGACCCAGATGTAAACAGAGATATCTCAGTATCAGCAACAGATAGAGTTTCCCTTGTGTGCCAAGGAATGTTCTTATAACAAATTCCAAGTCACAGGAAAGGTAATGTCTAAATCCTTCAAGAAAAAATTATAAACACAGTCAGAATTGGTGGTCTTTAGCTTATAATGCAGTGACCATCACTGAGTTGATTGAGAGAAAGAGGGAGAGAGAGAAAGAGAGAGAGACAGAGAGAAAGCAGTTTTCCTTTTGCATCTCAGCTCTTAGGGCTTTTTCCCTTCATCTTCTCAATGTATCTAACATCTAACACATGGTATTAAAAAATGAAATCTATTCCTACATTATCATATTATGACCACACAGAATCCAAAGGCAAGACCATTTACCCACAGATTACTGTTTGCTCACCACTTTATCTTTTCCTAAACAATTCAATACAATCTTAGGTTCAGGATGCACAGGGACAATTTTTGAAATATTTTACCCCCAACACAAAGAAACTTCGCTTCCATTTGGGTGTTTGGTTAATGCCTTGGTGTTGTGTCCCAGGCAGGTAGTTATCAATTATCTGTTAAAAAGAGACCTACACTGATTTGATTTGGAATAATTGGCAGGGAGGCCTGGGCTAGTTAATAATAAAGTTCCATGATGTGGCTTCTTACATACTCCCTGGTCCACTCAAACTGAATAACTTGTTCCCTTAACATGCTATACACCCTTTCACACAGTACCCCTGGAAAAATAAGTGAAAGCTTACTTTTCCATTTACAGGAAACTGAAGCTTCACATTCTTTGTGAAGCCATCTCTTTTCACCATAGAATTAATCAGTTTTTTTTCTGTGCTTCCCTTACATTGGGCCAACAACTGCCTCTTGACTATATGCAAATGAGCAGAGTGAGTAGAGTGAGTTCCTTTAAGGCAGAGCCTGTGTCTAGTTTACCTCTGTGTTACGTGCAGCTAGTACAAGCATTTGTGCATGGTGGGTGGGTGCTCAGTATGCTTTCACACATACACACACACATACACAGGAGATTTTACAAACTCACAATTACATTTCAATAAATAACAATGTTTACTCTGCCTTACTGAAAGTTCTCCAAAGGTGAGAATTATATAAACCAAGTATCTATACACACCCCAATGGGGCTTAATATCACTTCTTTATTGACTGCTTAACAATTTACTTCTAAGCGCTCAGTTCATCTCTTCATACTGAAAACCCCATTACCTAGAACAATACAAAGGGCAAATGCATGAATACATAGATGCACCACAGAAAAGATTTCAGAAATTTAAGGGATATCATGTTTTTTAAATATGAGAGTCCAAAATTAAGATTGATTTGTTTGTTTGTATCCTTGTCTGGATACTACAGCTTGTTATTCGCATGTGCCTGAGTAACCGACACCTGCTCTCTGGGAGAAGGGAAGGCAGACTGCTCCAACAAAGTAGGCCACTGTGGGAAGGACCCACAGGCAACAGTGATGGAGAATGTCTAGATCTTCGTGGACCAATAGCTGGGTCAGCCACATCAGCTTTGAGGATGAGTGAGGCTAAGAGGTATCAGAACAGCCAGATTACTCTCTCAGCTGGGTAAGCACTCTTAGCGCTTGCTGATCCAAAAGTCCTCCCTCTACATCCAGGAAAGTGCTAAGGGTGCAACTGCCCATTAGCTACATCATGCTCAAAGCTGAGCATCAAAGTGGAATAAAGAGCTACAGTAAAAAAATCCATCGAGCAGGGAAACAAAATAATTATAGGATATTACTTCTATCTTTAAGGAACTCCAAAAGCTAATGTTAGGGAGGCAACACAAATCAGCTCATTAGACAGTAATAAACATGTGCATCCATAAGTGGGAAACTGGGTACCAAAGACTGTCTTCAAACATGAAGCAGGCCATGGACTTTGGAGTCATCAGAGACTATTTCATGAAAGATGAGGTTCTGAGCAGGACCCTGAAATCTAGGAACAATTTGAATAGGTGATAAAAATCGGAGTTCATTTGAGTGTCAGTGCATTAACTTACACTGGATTTGGAACCACAGGGATTAGGAAGAAGAAGAGTCACAAGAATATCTTCTCTCCTCTGAGGAGCATACAGAGCTTGAACCCTTAGGAGGCAGTCACTGTACTGCCAAAGCTGAAATGGTTGAAAGCAACACTGTTAAGAAACAGGGGCTTCCCTGGTGGCGCAGTGGTTGAGAATCTGCCTGCCAATGCTAGGGGACACAGGTTCGAGCCCTGGTCTGGGAAGATCCCACATGCTACAGGAGCGACTAGGCCCGTGAGCCACAATTGCTGAGCCTGCACGTCTGGAGCGTGTGCTCCGCAACAAAGAGAGGCCGCGATAGTGAGAGGCCCGTGAGAGGCCCGTGCACCGCGATGAAGAGTGGCCCCCACTTGCCGCAACTAGAGAAAGCCCTCGCACTGAAACGAAGACCCAACACAGCCATAAATAAATAAATAAAATAAAATTTAAATTTAAAAAAAAAGAAACAGGAGGTGAACACAGCATTCCAGGTGCAGGAGATTATGCCTTTTCCATGTAGTTTTGATGTTGGAAATCCCAAGTTTATACAAAGTAAAAATTTAATTGTAAAAATAAAATAATATCACATAGAACTTTAATCATATCAGCTCATGACTTAGAGTTTACCAAGTGCTATTGCAAGAATCACATCAATTGATCCTCACCAACCCTCATGGGAAATTATTGTCTCCACTTTGTAGATGAGGAAATGGGTCTCGGCAAGGTGAAGATGCATGTCTACGGTTGGCCAGCCGATGAGCGCACCTAGACTTGAAATTTTATTCACTTCCTATCACAAGATGAGGCCTTCTTAACTTTAAGAAAGAATTTACTAAAGAATGCTTTAAATAAAAGTCTCCATGATATATGTGAAGCATAATCTTTCTGTCATCACAAAATTAATACAACGTATCAGTAACATACTTACCATAATATAGCAAAAGAAGCACAAATTGTACAGATTCTCTTGGAGCTGCCCACTCTCTCTAGATACAGAGATTTAAGAGTTCAGTTCACCTGCCTGAGATCCAGACAACAGAGTAGAACATACAACTCTCTGCCCCAAATTAATTGAGATCAATATTGACAAACTATTACTGTCCCTATCAATCAAATCTATAATGTAATTTTTAGAAGATTGATTGCAGTGTCATCTCTTCCTCAAAAGACAGAAATGGAAGGTAGAAAAGAAAGAAAACATCTTAAATTATATTTCCTCTCTTTTTTCCCCTCAAAATACTTGGAACCATATTATGACACCAGCAACAATAACAAGCTATGAATCTTACAGAAATGAATTTTCCGTTTTCACATTTGGGTTTGTGGCTTTCAAAATTTCCATCTAAAATTCAGCATTACTGAGATCACTTTCAGTGCTGTCAATGCTAAAAACTAAGGTATAGCAGAACAAGGCATTGTGGAAAATTTTGCATTAATGGAAAAGAAAAAACCCACAACACTATTTTTAAAAATATAACATTTCAAGAAACATTTGCCTGCAATGGAGAAAGACATCGAAATGGAATAAATGACTCTTTCTCTGTTTGTGTCCCGTTTCTGAGGCAGGCTCACGGCTAAGCAAGAGCTTTCTCCCAACTCTGCCTGGAATGTGCACTTTATTGATCTGCTGGGTCTCACCCAGGAACTGAGGTTATGGAAGCTGCAGCAGTCACTGTGCCTATGATGTAGCTTATATTAAGGCTTTTAAACACATATAGTAACTTGGCCTGTGACTAGTCTCTCAGAAGCCCCTTAGGCAAAACACCAGGTCTAATGTTGAAATCCTAAAGCATTCCCCAGGGCCTCTAAGCCAGCTAAAACAATGTAATTTCCACAGATATACAGCTAATGCCTAGGGTATGAAAAGAAAGAAGCACTGTAAATTAAAATAGAGTCTCTAACAGTCTTTAGCCAAAACCATGCTTGCTTATATGTGTGTAAGCATATTGTAGAAATAGTTTTATAAATGGTTTTTCAGTTGAATATATTTAAAAATTAAAATCATGTTGATAATTGCCTTTCCTTTCTTAAAAAAGGATATACATAGTATATAAAGTACATATGTATATAGTATTAAGCTATAGATTCAACTATGAATTCCTTTTAAGAGATAGGTACCACAACATCCTTAATTTGTATCTAAAGAAGAGATGCGTCCTCCATTCCATACATTTCCATATTTCAACCCTTCTCTATTTTTACATGACCCAGATAGAGCTAGTCACATTAAACACTTTACCCAGTGTGATTGAGCTTATAGCCACTAGGGTATGTATCCTAAACTGATTCACATTTGATTCACTGCAGCAACAACACTCTGAGACATGCACTTGCTGGAGAAAGGCTAACAAGTTGTCGTTAATGAGTCAGTTTTCACAGCTGCTGAAAGGTTCCCAAGGTTGCCCTTGAATGAGGAATAAGCTATGATTTACTCCTTAGGAGTTTGGTTTTATGTACTTAGCGTAAAGCCCATACTGTTTATGTAAAACAAAATGACAATTATCATTATATAACTAATGGCTTCATAATCTTGATTTTGACTTTTTCCAAAATCTACACCTCATTGCAAAAATGATCTAATATGCAGGGACTTGTAGGTGCAACAGACCATGAGGATTGAGTAAGCTGTCAGAAATAGCTACAGTCATATCTATCAGGATGGAAGCAAATCTGGCTGGCAATAAAGGAGAGGCTGACCTTATATAAGCATCCCCGGCAACTGTTAAACAAACCTTATATATGATATTTTTCCATATATTTTCTACACATTATCCCACATAATTGTCACATCAGCCCAATGAAGGAAGGATGACTATTTCTAGTTTGAAGATGACCAAACTAAAGCTTAGAGAAAAAGTGGGGTCACCAAGTTAGTAAGATTAAGTAGGCCGAGGCTCAGAGAGGAAGGTGTCATTCCCAAGATCACACAGCTAATAAATGACAGTGCCAGAATTTGAATCTCTGTAAGTCTGACTCAAAGACAATGAGTTTTCATTGATATCATGTGGCTTCCCAGTGGATTCTGTAGCTTTTTCGTATGTTTAAACTAGCTTATGGCTACTGCTTACCAGACAATAGCTGAAGTGTTTTGGGTATATGAACTCATTAAATCCATAGAACAACCTTGTGAGAAAGGTAATTTTATAATTCACATTTTACAAAAGAGAAAAGAAAAGTGCCTGTGCTCACACCCAGCAGAACTCCCCAGAGCCCTGCACTATCCAGAACCACAAGTACAAAGACAGCAAAACAGACAGCAAACTTGACCCATTATTTTTACCATTTTAAAATCACTTAGAATGATATTCTGAAAAATAATAGCTTTCCTCACAGATTAGAAAATATCACTGCCAAAAGGACATGTTTTTATAATTAATAATTATAGCTCTACTGTAAGTAAAAAAAAAAGAATTATTACCCTATTTTTAATAATTAAAACATGTCTTCAGAAAAAAAAAGCACTGATTCTGATCTTCCTGAAAGAAAATGATATCACTGGCATGTGCATAAGTAATTATTATCAAAATTTTGAGAAATGTAATCCCCTTTTTAAAAAAGGTACCTCAATGGTGTTAGCTTTTTCTGACAAGATAAATGTGTTGAATTACATAAAAAGTAGAAAATCAATACTGGTTATAGGGAAAACCCAAAACATCATCTTGGGATTTTAAAAATGTGTCCTGCACTCTCATTTCCTCTCGTGTTTTTAAGGTTGACCCAAGAAGAGAATGAGACACTCCACAGGAGGGCTGAGAACATGCAGGTCCAACATTTTCCTGTGACATTAAACAATTGCTTAGAAAAAGCAAGTTCAAGCTACTACAAAATTATAAAGTAGATGGAGTTTGCCTCGGTTCTTTTCCCAGTGCCTTCTGAGTGGCTCTCTTCCCCACTCTGTGGTCTCCCAGGTCCCAGGTATGGATATTCATCTTGCTTTCTGTCAGCTGAACCTAAATGCTCTGAGTTTCACAAGCCAGCAGCTTTTCTAGAACTTGATTTTTCACTGGGAATTCTGTATGCCTTGCCAGGAACATTTTCCCTAGTGTCGGTGTTTTTAAATGAAGTGCTTTGGAACCCGAGTGTTCCTCTGAGGCTGCCCCAGTAGTGCCAAGAAAACTGAATGGGCAAAACGCTGTTCCTCCCCCTCATCTTGAAACGAAACCTCTCTCCTTTTACCAATTTTATACATCAAGATTCTGTGGAATAGTTCTCAAATGGGTACACTTTTCATAATATTCTCCTAGTAAGCTTGCTTTTTTCTTCCTCAAACCTCCCAAACCCTTTCACCCCTCACCTAATTGCATCACCAAATTACAAAATGTTATGGGTCTCCACCCACCTTCCCCTTCTTCTTTCTTAATGAAGGCCAGTTCCTCATATGCCTCTGACTCTCACTGATTAATTATCTTTGCAAGGTCTTCGCTCTAAAGGTTAACCTCTCTCTTTTGACTCTAGCATCTCCCATATTAAAAAAAATCCTCTTAGTCTCACAATCTCCTCCAGCTACTGCCCACTTTCCAATTTCTCTACTCCTTTTCAGAGAAAAAAATCCTTGAAGAGTTATCTACACACGTTGTCAACACTCTCCCTCCCCACTCATTCTTGACCTCCATCCAGCCTTGTGTCAGCCTCCATAACTTCACCAATTCTTCTTATCTTACACACCAAATTATCTTCACGTTGTTAAATGTAATTGGACACGCTTTGATTCCTAAGTTAGCAGCCTTTTCAGCAGCGTTTGGCACATTAGCCACCAGCTCTATCTTGACATAATCTCTTTCTTAGTCACTGACTCAGCTTAGCTTCTTGACCATCCTCTTGCCTCTTGTGGCTTCCCCAACCCATCTTTCGGTAGTATCTGCTGGCTCTTCCTCCTCTAACCAAACTCTAAATGTTGGAATTCTTTGGTAATCAATCCTGGCCCCTTCTACTTTTCTCTCTGCATATAGTCTCCTTAGGTTGTCTCACCCATACAATATAATTTCTGTGCCAAGAATGCCAAAACTTATACCTGAGGACCACAATAATACATCCCAAAATCCACTTGAGACAGAAGTATCCCAGATTTACCTTCTTCTAAGTTAAACTCTTCACCTTTCCCCTCAAAGCATGTCTTCCTGTTCAGTAAATAGCATTAATCTACCCAGTTGCTCAGGACAAAAAAAATCTAAGCTTCAACTTTGAGATCTCCCTCTCTCTCACCATCCTCATCCAATGGTTTGCCAAGTCTCATCTAATCTATTAATACACCTATACCCATGTATTCTTTTTCAGTTTTATTTTCTCCAACTGTACTGCCAAAACTTTAGTCATGACATCATCCCTTACATGCACAAATGCAAGAGTCTCCTGGGTGGTTTCTTCCATGCACTTTCCCCCTTCCAACCCACACTGCCGAGTGATAGTCTTAAAAAGTACATCAGGTTATGGTGCTCTCCTTTTTACAGTTCAAGAAGGCTTTCTACTAAATTGAAAACAAAATTAGAACTCTTAAATACACCCACAAAACTTTGCATGATCTGACTCCCGCCTAGGTTTCCAATCCTGCTTCCAGCTCACAGCACGCCAACGAAACTGGTGTCCTGTCAATTATTCAAATGCATCAAGATCTTTCCTAACTAATATTTCTTTTTCTTGTAGATTCCTCTACCTAGAAATGTCTTCCCTCTATTCTTTTTTTTTCTAAAACATCTTTATTGGAGTATAATTGCTTTACAATGGTGTGACAGTTTCTGCAGTATAACAAAGTGAATCAGCTATATATATATACATATACTCCCATATCTCCTCCCTCTTGTGTCTCCCTCCCACACCCCCTTACCACCCCTCTAGGTGGTCACAAAGCACCGAGCTGACCTCCCTGTGCTATGTGGCTGCTTCCCACTACCTATCTATTTTACATTTGGTAGTGTATATATGTCCAGGCCACTCTCTCACTTCATCCCAGCTTACCCTTCCCCATCCCCATGTCCTCAAGTCCATTCTCTACATCTGCGTCTTTCTTCCTGTCCTGTCCCTAGGTTCTTCAGAACCTTTTTTTTTTTTTTTAGATTCCATATATATGTGTTAGCATATGGTATTTCTTTTTCTCCATCTGACTTACTTCACTTTGTATGACTGACTCTAGGTCCATCCACCTCACGACAAATAACTCAATTTCATTTATTTTTATCGCTGAGTAATATTACATTGCATATATGTGCCACATCTTCTTTACCCATTCATCTGTTGATGGACACTTAGGTGGCTTCCATGTCCTGGCTATTGTAAATAGAGCTGCAACGAACACTGTGGTACATGACTTTTTTTGAATTATGGTTTTATCAGGGTATATGCCCAGCGGTGGGATTGCTGGGTCATATGGTAGTTTTATTTTTAGTTTTTTAAGGAACCTCCATACTGTTCTCCATAGTCGGTGCATCAATTTACATTCCCACAAAGAGTGCAAGAGGGCTCCCTTTTCTCCACACCCTCTCCAGCATTTAATGTTCGTAGATTTTTTGTTGATGGCCATTCTGAACAGTGAGAGGTGATACCTCATTGTACTTTTGATTAGCATTTCTCTAATGATTAGTGATGTTGAGCATCCTTTCATGTGTTTGTTGGCAATCTGTATATCTTCTTTGGAGAAATGTCTATTTAGGTATCCTGCCCATTTTTGGATTGGGTTGTTTGTTTTTTTGATATTGAGCTGCAAGAGCTGCTTGTATAATCTGGAGATTAATCCTTTGTCAGTTGCTTCATTTGCAAATATTTTCTCCCATTCTGAGGGTTGTCTTTTCATCTTGTTTATGGTTTCCTTTGCTGTGCAAAAGCTTTTAAGTTTCATTAGGTCTCGTTTGCTTATTTTTGTTTTTATTTCCCTTTCTCTAGGAGGTCGGTCAAAAAGGATCTTGCTGTGATTTATGTCACAGAGTGTTCTGCCTATGTTTTCCTCTAAGAGTTTGATAGTGTCTGGCCTTATATTTAGGTCTTTAATCCATTTTGAGTTTATTTTTGTGTGTGGTGTTAGGAAGTGTTCTAATTTCATTCTTTTACATGTAGCTGTCCAGTTTTCCAAAACCACTTAGTGAAGAGGCTGTCTTTCCTCCATTGTATATTCTTGCCTCCTTTATCAAAGATAAGGTGACCATATGTGCATGGGTTTATCTCTGGGCTTTCTATTCTGTTCCATTAATCTATATTTCTGTTTTGTGCCAGTACCATACTGTCTTGATTACTGTAGCTTTGTAGTATAGTCTGAAGTCAGGGAGCCTGATTCCTCCAGGTCCGTTTTTCTTTCTCAAGATTGCTTTGGCTATTCGGGGGTCTTCTGTGTTTCCACGCAAATTGTGAAATTTTTTGTTCTAGTTCTGTGAAAAATGCCAGTGGTAGTTTGATAGGGATTGCATTGAATCTGTAGATTGCTTTGGGCCGTACAGTCATTTTCACAATAGTGATTCTTCTACTCCAGGAACATGGTATATCTCTCAATCTGTTTGTATCATCTTTAATTTCTTGCAACAGTGTCTTATAGTTTTCTGCATGCAGGTCTTTTGTCTCCTTAGGTAGGTTTATTCCTAGGTATTTTATTCTTTTTGTTGCAATGGTAAATGGGAGTGTTTCCTTAATTTCTCTTTCAGATTTTTCATCATTAGTGTATAGGAATGCATGAGATTTCTGTGCATTAATTTTTTATCCTGCTACTTTACCAAATTCTTTGATTAGCTCTAGTAGTTTTCTGGTAGCATCTTTAGGATTCTCTATGTATAGTATCATGTCATCTGCAAACAGTGACAACTTTACTTCTTCTTTTCCGATTTGGATTCCGTTTATTTCTTTTTCTTCTCTGATTGCTGTGTCTAAAACTTCCAAAACTATGTGGAATAATAGTGGTGAGAGTGGACAACCTTGTCTTGTCACTGATCTTACTGGAAATGCTTTCAGTTTTTCACCATTGAGGACAATGTTGGCTGTGGGTTTGTCATATATGGTCTTTATTATGTTGAGGGAGGTTCACTCTATGCCTACATTCTGGAGGGTTTTTTATCATAAATGGGTTTTGAATTTTGTCAAAAGCTTTTTCTGCATCTATTGAGATGATCATATGGTTTTTCTCCTTCAGTTTGTTAATATGGTTTATCACATTGATTGATTTACATATATTGAAGAATCATTGCATTCCTGGGATAAACCCCACTTGATCACGGTGTATGATCCTTTTAATGTGCTTTTGGATTCTGTTTGCTAGTATTTTGGTGAGGATTTTTACATCTATGTTCATCAGTGATATTGGCCTGTAGTTTTCTTTTTTGTGACATCTTTGGTTTTGGTATCAGGGTGATGGTGGCCTTCTAGAATGAGTTTGGGAGTGTTCAGCCCTCTGCTATATTTTGGAAGAGTTTAAGAAGGATAGGTGTTAGCTCTTCTCTAAATGTTTGATAGAATTCTGTGAAGCCATCTGGTCCTGGGCTTTTGTTTGTTGGAAGATTTTTAATCACAATTTCAATTTCAGTGCTTGTGATTGATCTGTTTATATTATGTATTTCTTCCTGGTTCAGTCTCGGGAGGTTGTGCATTTCTAAGAATTTGTCCATTTCTTCCAGGTTGTCCATTTTATTGTCATATAGTTGCTTGTAATAATCTCATAATCCTTTGTATTTCTGCAGTGTCAGTTGTTACTTCTCCTTTTTCTTTTCTAATTCTGATGAACTGAGTCTTCTCCCTTTTTTTCTTGATGAGTCTGGCTAATGGTTTATCAATTTGATCTTTGCTATTGTTTCCTTCATTTCTTTTTCATTTATTTCTCATCTGATCTTTATGATTTCTTCCTTCTGCTAACTTTGTGGTTTTTTTGTTCTTCTTTCTCTTATTGCTTTAGATGTAAGGTTAGGTTGCTTATTTGAGATGTTTCTGGTTTCTTGAGGTAGGACTGTACTGCTATAAACTTCCCTCTTAGAACTGCTTTTGCTGCATCGCATAGGTTTTGGGTTGTCGTGTTTTCATTGTCATTTGTTCCTAGGTATTTTTTGATTTCCACTTTGATTTCTTCAGTGATCTCTTGGTTATTAAATAGTGTATTGTTTAGCCTCCATGTGTTTGTATTCTTTACAGATTTTTTCCTGTAATTGATATCTAGTCTCATTGTGCTGTGGTCAGAAAAGATACTTGATACGATTTCAATTTTTGTTAAATTTACCAAGGCTTGATTTGTGACCAAAGATATGATCTATCCTGGAGAATGTTCCATGAACACTTGAGAGGAAAGTGTATTCTGTTTTTTTTGGATGGAATGTCCTACAAATATCTATTAAGTCCATCTTGTTTAACGTGTCATTTAAAGCTTGTGTGTCCTAATTTATTTTCATTTTGGATGATCTGTCCATTGGTGAAAGTGGGGTGTTAAAGTCCCCTACTATGATTGTGTTACTGTTGATTTCCCCTTTAATGACTGTTAGCATTTGTCTTATGTATTGAGGTGCTCCTATGTTGGGTGCATAAATATTTACAATTGTTATATCTTCTTCTTGGATTGATCCCTTGACCATTATGTAGTGTCCTTCTTTATCTCTTGCAATAGTCTTTATTTTAAAGTCTATTCTGTCTGATATGAGAATTGCTACTTCAGCTTTCTTTTGATTTCCATTTGCATGGAATATCTTTTTCCATCCCCTTACTTTCAGTCTGTACATGTCCCTAGGTCTGAAGTGGGTCTCTTGTAGGCAGCATATATATGGGTCTTGTTTTTGTATCCATTCAGCCAGTCTATGTCTTTTGGTTGGAGCATTTACTCCATTTACATTTAAGGTAATTATCAATATGTATGTTCCTAATACCATTTTCTTAATTGTTTCAGGTTTGTTATTGTAAGTCTTTTCCTTCTTTTGTGTTTCCTGCTAGAGAAGTTCCTTTAGCATTTGTTGTAAAGCTGGTTTCTTTGTGCTGAATTCTCATAGCTTTTGCTTGTCTGTAAATGTTTTAATTTCTCCATTGAATCTGAATGAGACTCTTGCTGGGTAGAGTAATCTTGGTTGTAGGTTTTTCCCTTTCATCACTTTAAATATGTCCTGCCACACCCTTCTGGCTTTCAGAGTTTCTGCTGAAAGATCAGCTGTTAACCTTATGGGGATTCCCTTGTATGTTATTTGTTGCTTTTCCCTTGCTGCTTTTAATTTTTTTTTTTTGTATTTAATTTTTGATAGTTTGAGTAATATGTGTCTTGGTGTGTTTCTCCTTGGATTTATCCTGTATGGGACTCTCTGTAGTTCCTGGACTTGATTCACTATTTCCTTTGCCATATTAGGGAAGTTTTCAGCTATAATCTCTTCCAATATTTTCTCAGATCCTTTCTTTTTCTCTTCTTTTTCTGGGACCCCTATAATTCAAATGTTGGTGAGTTTAATGTTGTCCCAGAGGTTTCTGAGACTGTCCTCAATTCTTTTCATTCTTTTTTCTTTATTGTCCTCTGCAGTAGCTATTTCCACTATTTTATCTTCCAGGTCACTTTTCCTTTCTTCTGCCTCAGTTATTCTGCTATTGATTGCTTCTAGAGAATTTTTAATTTCATTTATTGTGTTGTTCATCATTGTTTCTTTGCTCTTTAGTTCTCCTAGGTCCTTGTTTAACATTTCTTGTATTTTCTCCATTCTATTTCCAAGATTTTGGATCGTCTTTACTATCATTACTCTGAATTCTTTTTCAGGTAGACTGCCTATTTCCTCTTCATTTCTTTGGTCTGGTGGGTTTTTACGTTGCTCATTCATCTGCTGTGTATTTCTCTGTCTTCTTATTTTGCTTAACTTACTGTGTTTGGGGCCTCCTTTTCATAGATTGCAGGTTCATAGTTCCCGTTGTTTTTGGTGTCTGCTCCCAGTGGGCAAGGTTGGTTCAGTGGGTTGTGTCAGCTTCATGGTGGAGGGGACTGGTGCCTGTGTTCTGATGGATGAGGCTGGATCTTGTCTTTCTGGTGGGCAGGACCAAGTCCGGTGGTGTGTTTTGGGGTGTCTGTGAACTTATTAGGATTTTAGGCAGCCTCTGTGCTAAGGGGTGAGGTTGTGTTCCTGTCTTGCTAGTTGTTTGGCATGGGGTGTCCAGCACTGGAGCTTGCTGGTCATTGAGTGGAGCTGGGTCCTAGCGTTGGGATGGAGTCTCTGGGAGAGCTCTTGCCGACTGATATTATGAGGGGCCGGGAGGTCTCTGGTGGACCAATGTCCTGAACTCAGCTCTGCCATCTCAGATGCTCAGGCCTGACACCTGGCCAGAGCACCAAGACCCTGTCAGCCACACGGCCAGGTACGTGGTGAGTTTCTTGCCTTTGGGGAAGTCTGAGGTCTTCTGCCAGTGTTCAGTAGGTGTTCTGTAGGAGTTGTTCCACATGCAGATGTATTTTTGATGTATTCGTGGGGAGGAAGGTGATCTCCACGTCTTACTCCTCTGCCATCTTCAGATGGATGAATTTCATTCAAAGATTCAATGCTTACAACTTTACATCCTCCAAATTCAGCAAAAATCACTTTCCATGGAAACCCACTGCACAGTCGCTTAGGATTATTTTCTGTTGTCTGAAACTCTTCTTGTTCATGTCTTCTGGGACTGCTGCACAGAGCCTACTTCCACCTCAGCAGAAATCCCATTTTAGCCTCTCTTGTGACTCACATTGCTGGTCTCTGACTTCTCAACCATCCCGGTTAAAAGGGAGCCAATGACGCAGAAACTGAGAAATGTTATTCCCTAGTGGTCAGCACTACAACAGCGCTCTCCTGGCCTTAAGACTTCAATGATCCTTTCTCTGGGTCCTTTCCAATTGGGCCAGGGTTTTTTCTCACTACCCTCTATTCTTAACCTCACTCACTTCTACTTACTCTTCAGATCTCAGTTTAAATATTAAACCCTCAAACGCCTTATCTGACAATCCACCTAACCTAAATTAATCCCACTACTCTCTCATTTCAGTATATTTATTCATTTTTGTTTGTTTTATGTCACCTATCTAAACTATAATCTCCATGGTTGCAAGAATTAGATGTTTATTTCTGAAATGCTGTATATCCAGCACTTATCACAGTACAGACAGGAGGTGATAGGAGGGGAGTTTGGGGGAGAATGGATACATGTATATTTATGGTTGAGTCACATTGCTGTGCACCTCAGACTATCACAGCATTGTTAATCGGCTATATTCCAATATAAAATAAAAAGTTTAAAAAAAAGAATTATGTGTAAATTATAAACAGAAAAGGTTTTGACTATTGAAAATCACTCTTCCCACTGAAGTTGGCAGCCCACTCAACTCTAATCTGGGCCCTATAAAAGGGAGGTTGGTGGGAGATTTACAAGCTCCTGCTTTCATTCACAGCAAGACTGCCATCTATGTCTAAAATTCCCATTATAATATCTATTTCTTGTCACATTATCACTGACTGTTTAGAGTCCAAAAAAGACAAAGAAAATGAGAGGAGGAGAAAGAGAGAAAGATTTAATTTTTGTAGCTGAAGCGAATTTGATATGTAAGAAATATTCTCACCATTTTCCTTTAAGATTTGGTCTATAAAACACACTCCATAGAAAAGCCTATCATCTCTGTAATGAACACCTGCACATGCAATCTCCATTACTGTTCATATTTGGAAAGGCCAGATATACAGCTCCAATCTTTAGAAGGAAGCATCCTACAATCTCTAGTATCATACTTATCTCTTCATATATTTCATGATTGAAATCAAATCCCTCTTACTGATATATGAGGAGATAAAAATGTGAGTTAGTGCTCTTAGTTCTGGAGCAGATTATTTGAAAACCCATACTTTGAAACAATAACTCATTCAATACTCCCCCAGTGGCATGAAAAAAGTAATACAATCTGCAGATGTGCCTAAACATTTCCCAAGAGAATTACTAAGGCACTTAAAGAATCTAGCATTAAGTTCTAAAACTCCAGATATTACTGCAGTTAAGTTTTTGTAATGTGTACCTTGAAAAAGTAATAATTTCAATCTAAAATTACTAACTGAAGTTATAAAATGAGCCACAATTTGAGTTTTCCCTAAGCACTTGTTCAATAATCCAAATGTTTAATAACTATCATATTTTTCCTGCAAAAACAAAAACAAAAAAAGGCTACAAGATTGTAAAAGAAAAAAAAGAGAAAAGCAGCTCTCTTATGTATCGCTACCATAATGGGGTATTGGTCAAAATATCAGGAATGATGGAAAAACTGCAAATGGAAAGCATTGCATTTATTGTGTAACTTAAAACCAAATGTTAATGAAAAATAAGAAATGCAAATGGTGTATTTATTCAACTCGATTTCATCCTAGAATGAGGAAAAGGAAGCAATGGACAAATTACAGTTACCAACAGTCCCCACACTTCATTTCTTCATTCAGCAAACATTTTCAGACTCTACTAAATGCAAGGTACTCAGCTTGGAATGAGAGAGGATACACAGAAGATGCACGTCCTTTCATTCAATACGTATCATGTATGCAGTCATTCAAAAAGCCTCTTTTACAAGTGTCTTATTCTGTAGAGGTTTCCAGGATTGCGATTAAGTTGCCTCATTCAAGAGTGGTCAATATTTAATAACCTGGACAACAATTCAAGCTATCTTTTGTAATTAGGCACACATTTGTATATGGGACTGGTGTAGGATGTAATTATGGGAGATGACGTCCATGGTAAAATTTTATCCAGTGGTTTAAAACTCCTTCTCCAATAGGTATAAAACTACAGTTGTGCTAAGGAGTAGTGATGTGACCAGACTGGCTAAAAGGAGATGGATTATATGGTTAGGATTTGAATAATTACAAGGTGACTTAAGTGAGGTCACTATTTATTTCCTCTTAACACAGCTTTTTATATTAAATCGTTTTGTTCTTCAACAAGTCATCCCTTACAGTACTTCTGGAAACCATCACTACTCTACTCTTGAATGAGAGGGTCAATGAGGTCAAAATGTTTGTCCCAGACTTCAGCCAGAGCCTCACACTCAACAGAGTTGTTGATTCTTTGTGTAATTCTTAGATGATAGCTCATATGGTTTCAAAATAAAGTCATAAGCACATCAGGCCATGTACTTCTACCAAACATGCTACACATATTGAGGCATTTATTAGGGTATTAGTACATCAACAGTTTTTATATCACAGTAATTACAAAGAAAGTTTTATTATATTCTTTCAAGACGTGATTTGTCACATATAGAGGCATTTCCAAACCTTTAAAATGCAGTACATGAACATTTTCACGATAACCAGAAACTGAGACTTTGCATTTCTCTGTTCTTCCTGTGACGAGGATATAATAACATCTACTGGTTAGTGTTGCTGTGAAAAGAACATGAAACTTCTAGAACAATGCCAGGAATAAACGGGGTGGTCACTAAACGGTTAGGATCCAGGTCCCAAACAGTTCACAGAGGCTAATGTTACATAGAGGCTACTCTGACACTTCAGTAAGAACTTAATAATGATAACGTATTTGTAGAGTAGTAATTGTATTCTTCAATTGTGCTAAGTACTTTACACAGACTTTTCTAAGAATGCCTACCCCAACTCTATGAGAAGGTATTGCTATTATCCTTATTTTATCAATAAAATGAAGAAACTGAGGCTTATAGTTTCAATCTGTCCAACTGGTAAGCAACCGGGCTTTGACCTGTACCAGCTCTGTTCTTATTTTAACATAACTATAGTACTTGTTCCAAGCACTAACCATTCCTGAGTGGGGCCTATTGTAATATTACAGCAAATTTCAGACACTTGCTTTCCAAAAGTCCCAAACACCTTCTTCCTGCACCACTCTCAATCATCAGAAAAAAGAATCACCCCCTTAAAATGCCATCACAAATAGTACTTTGCATGAAAACATTTCTGTCATTGTTGAGATGAGTTACCAACTTCTACTTGAAAACAGGCTACTTCAACCACATAATTTGTTTAAACTTGTGGCAAATATCAAAGTATACACCTGGTGCCTACTACGTGCGCAGCTCTGGGCTAGGCTTTTGTTTTGTGAGAGAAAAGTAAAGACATGACGGCTACCCTCCTCAATTCTCATACTTCTTTGTTGGGTTTGAGGCTTGAGGCCAAGGGACCTGGACTTTCCAGAAGAAAAGAAAGAAGGAGAAGGAAGAGGTGCATGGTGTGTCTGTGGTGGGGCAGTTCCCTTTAGTTTGCACTTTTACTTTCTCTGATAAAAGTATTTGCTAATCCGAAACAGTCTAAAGGCCACGAATCATAAAAGTGGAGGGGAGCATTTTTTTCTTCTGCTTTTCTTAATTTTATTTACCAAATACAAAAAAGAAGGAAAATGTAATATGTTACATAGAAATGGGCAAGCCACACAAAAATTATAAAATCTGTTGGAGAAAATTTTTGTCTTATTCTTGAGAAAGTAGGTGAAATTCCTGAAATAAATTGTTGAGTGATTTTTTTAAATGGTCATCTTAATAAAACAGCTGAAGGCACTGAAAATTAAATAAAATAATAATGCCTAACTTCCATCTGGGGTTTTCTTGGAGTCAGTTCTCACAATAACACTAGAAGGTGGACCCTTTAGCACCTCTATTTCAGGGATGAATTGAGACAAGAGCACAGCTAATTTGAAGAACAATACACAGCTAATGACCAGCACAGCCAGAATTTTAAGCCAGGCTGTCTTGGCAGTAGGAAGGACCTGTGTTCTTAACAGAATTTCTGAAAGAGATCTTGTTTCTTAATTCATACAACCTTGAAAAACACTAATAAATAATCAAACAAACAAAAATTATAACTATAGGTACCATCTACAGTAGAGAAGGTGAAATCTGGATTTTATAGGGTCTCAAATTTTCCTTCCGAGAACAAGTAAAAAGATAGGAAAATCATGTGGTTGCTCAAGTTCAAACTCTGTCAAACATTTGGATATTTGAAACAGGTCCATCCTTTGCCCACAGCAAGAGTATAAATGGAGGTCAATACACAGTAAGTCTAAATATTTAAAAGTTATAAATTGTTCAATGAAACATACTTCATCCTACCTTAAAAATACAGCTTAAATTGTTTTATTAATATTTTGAAACTCTGAATCATATTAAGTCTTCATAATTATTGCAAAATAAAAATATTTACAAATCTAGTGTTTCATGTCCATCTATAGTCACCAATGTAGGTGTCACACCTTATGCATGTTATGTCGAAGTTTGTATGTATATTTTTAAGAATAACATGGATTGTTTTATTTTGCAAAATGCTAATTAGTTAGCATGTTTTGAATACCACACTAGAGGGTTAATACCTCTTGAACCTGAAATTGGAACAGGAGCAGAAGCAAGAAAATGGATATTCACAACTAATAGAGAACATTCTATTTTTCAACGCAATAAAAATCTACCGCATGCATGCCACCTGGGAAGAAGGATTTGGCAGGTGAATTAATCTTCTCCCTTACTTAGGCACTTCCACCACTTGAACCCTCAGAAGCAGCTTCCCTCTGCCACTGGCAGCCCACACACCTCAGGACATTCAGATGCAGATGCCCTGCTGGGGACTCAGGACAAGAAATGCCCAAAGTTGTTCCCATGGCCTGAGTGGGCTGCAGGCCACACTTCGCCAGCACAGACCAGGTGCTCATGCTATTTCAGATGTTTCTGTGTGTGTGTGTGTTGTGTGTGTGTGTGTGTGTGTGTGTGTGTGTGTGTGTGTGTGTGTGTGTGTGTGTGATTAGCAGAGCTCACTAAAACATAGGGCCTAGGGCAAGGGTCTCTATTTCTTGGGTCAAAGGTGGTATTACTTGGAAATATGTGAAAAGACCTTTTATTTTGAGCTAGTATATTGGCTTAAAGCAAAGGTTCTGGAGCCCTACTACACGGCTTCAAATCACTATTCCCCATAAATTAGTCATGTGACCACAAACAAGTCACTTACCTTTTCTGTGCCTTAGTTTCCTCATTTGTAAAATGGCAATATTAATAGTGTCCACTTCACAGAGTTATTTTATGAGGATTAATGAACTAATACACGTGCGGTGCTCAGATGAGTGTTGGCATATTGTAACAGCTATGTAAATGTTACCTTTTGTTCTTTATAAATAAAATGAGTTAGTTGTTTTTTTCTTAGCCTGCTCTGTAGGTCTGTTAAATTCTATCTGTAGGGACTTCCCTGGTGGTGAAATGGTTAAGAATCCGCCCGCCAATGGAGGGGACACGGGTTCATTCCCTGGTCTGGGAAGATCCCACATGCTGCGGAGCAACTAAGCCCATGCACCACAACTACTGAGCCTGTGCTCTAGAGCCCATGAGCCACAACTACTGAGCTCGTGAGCCACAACTACTGAAGCCTGCAGCTAGAGTCGGTGCTCCGCAACAAGAGAAGCCTGCGCACAGCAATGAAGACCCAACACAGCCAATAAATAAATAAATAAATTTATTTAAAAAAAAATTCTATTTGTAAGTATTTATTTTTATCTGAATTTTTCAGCTGAACTGATTTCTTTCCCTTTCTCAATAAGTAAAACATCCAAATAAAAATAGAAAATTGTGTATGTGTACGAAGAATCTATCCAAAATTGTACAAATATTCCACTAATGATTTACCATACTTCTACAAAAACTTCTCTAAACAAGAAGTGTTCTAAGTCTCCAAGTGCTATGCCTTACCGAAAACAGATGGTAATATTCAAAAGTACCTTGTAAGTCAGTTGTTTGTTACCTCGAACACTGACACCACATGCAAATTTACATATATCTACAAGAATACTATACCAAAAACTCTTATTTTTCACCAGTAAGGATTTCCTTCTTGCTGCTCACCATATATATCAGTATCATAAATGATAAAATGTAATGATAATAACAGTTTACATTTCAGTGAAACAACTTATGTGCCATCACTGTATTAAGCACATTACATGCATTACTCACACAGGCCATACAGCAACCCCACAAGGGAGCAGGGAGGGGGGCTCCATGATCATCATTTTATAGGATGAAGAAACAGAGATAAAGATCACCTAAGTGGTAACTTGTCTGAGATCAAACAGAGAGTTAACAGCTGGGCTGGTAGTGAACCCAGGTCTCTGATTTGAAGTTTATGCTCCCCTATACGTAGCTATAGCAAGAAGGAGGGAGTGCTAAAATTAGGTCTATAAATTTTAGTTCTCATTATGACCCACTGTTCATCATACTGTTTGTTAGCAACTAGTTTTCTCAAATCACATGAGCTAACTAACAAGTCATAGGCCCTAATAAAATGCCTGCTGGATACAGTCACCTCACTTAGACTAAGGAATCAGAGCTGAGAACAAACTGTGGGAAGGAGAAAAGTAAACCCTGTCTTTGTGGGTAAAGGAGAGTATTGGTCAGTTATCTTTCAACCCACATAAGACCATTCTTGTAAAAGAAAGTAGAGGTGTGTGTCTCCAGTTATTCGAACTGTATTGTAAATATTTTCATATTTTCCAAATGCTTATTCAGCTTTACATGTCATTGACATGTGGAGTCAATGATATTCTGTATAGAGGTGATGGTTCATATTCAACTGTGCAAGCCCATAATTTCCAAAATGACAGAAGAAAATAATGTCACAAGAAGACAAAGGAGAGGGACAGTAAAAGAAGATGAAGTACAAAGCTATCACGTAAAAGAATTCCTGGAAATTTTTCTTGGGTCTTGAAGGAGAATTCACACTTCTTCAGAGAAAAAGTAAACTTCTAAGTTTGTTTTATATAAGTAGATGTTTATAATATCATGAATTAGAAAAAAACCTTAAACTTGAGACAGGGCTGCAAAGAAGTCCAGAATGACATGTGTAGTTATCAAAAATTCCTGATATAATGATCATTAAAAAAAAAATGTGTAAGTTTATAAAAGAGTAACTCTAGAAATTTTGTTAAATATTCACTTCAAAAATGGAACCAGCACCACAGGGAGTTTTAAATTATGCATATATTAGAAACATATATTTTTGCTCTGAGGAGAAGAATAAATCTGCGGTAGATAACTTGAAAGCATTCAGACAATATGCCTTACTAAACTGTGGAATCTCAAACTTCCATGAAGCCTAGTTGTAAACAAGATGAGGTAATTCCAATTTTTCCTCATGAGCCCACTAATTGATAGCATATGCTTACATTTTTCAACTCTGAAGAATGTTAGCATACCACCAAGAAACACAGCCAGAATTGTATCATAACACAGGCTGTTTTTTGTGTTTTTTTTTGACAAAATCACTACCTCTGCATTAGCATAACTTCCAAACAGTGTTGGCAGAGACCTCTGTTTCTAAAAATAGTCATAATTTATATTAATAAAGATCATATACCAGTAAGGACCCTGGGTGAAATGCTGGGATTGATATGCATCAGATAAAAATTTCACCCATTCAGTGAATTCAGTTGATATCGATTGCCTATTCCCTGCAAGGCATTTTGTTGTATGTGGTGGGCAAAATAAAAGCTGTTAGTTCTAGGCCTTTCACAAGCTTAAGATATAGCAGTAGAAATGAAGTAGGTCCTCTTTATTGTAAGTCGTGGTATCCAGAATTCTAAGCCATGCTTTTAAACCATTTATTCATTAAAACAAAATTTTTGAGCCCTTCACAATACTTTTCATCACAATGCCCAGGGCAGGTATTACTGAGAACTCTTGGCAATTGAGATAAAACTGAGATGTCATGCTGGAACTAGAGATGACTGAGACAGGAAGCCTAGGAAAGCCTCAAAAGATTTGAAGGACCCAACAACAGCTTGGCATGTTTTTTATGGGCAAAGGAAACTGTGAACCAGGCCATCCATACTATGTCTATTTCCCAAGCTGTTACCTGCTGCTTTCTAAAATTCATTGCAGTTACTTTAAAAGCTGCTGCCTGAGGATCAGGTTTCTAATTTAGCATGCATCTAGGAATGACTAGAAACCAGGGAAGCTGGAAGGCACCCACTAGCCCACTCCAAGTCACCAGTATCTCCCTGGGAAAAGCTTGTACACACATCTGGCACCCCAGCTACTGTGGCTGCCACCTGAGAAACAGGCCACTGGGTCACCTGGGTCTGCCAACAGGGCTTGCATTCAGGAGTTCCACAGGACTGTAGCAAATAAAGAAATTCTTAATGGGCTCAGGAGCACCCTCCTCCCCGTATATATACACCCAGGCCCCACTCAGAGGGAACAGACAAAAATGCCCATCTCCCATTTTCTCCTTAGAAGTGGCCTAACTACATACTTTCCCAGGTGCTACCTGAAAGTCCAGCTTCCAACCAGCCTGCATCTTGGTGCTGAGTGTAATCCTCCCCTTTGAGACACCAGTGGGTCTTGGCACACTCTCAACTACTGAGATCCACTAAGAACAAAATACCAGCTTAGATGATCCAAAAGGTTTGAGAAACAACCAGGAGCACAGGCTAGGCTGATTGACAAGGTCCATCACCTATACAAAACCACTAGGTCAAGACAGAGAGAAGTACCTGTTTTATCTAGCATGCAGAAATAAACACAGAGAGTCAAAGAAAATGAAGAAACAGAGGCATATGTTACAAGCAAAAGAACAAGACAAAACTCCAAACACAGATCTTAATGAAACAGAGATAAGTGATTTACCTGATAAAGAGTTCAAGAATAAGTCATAAAGATGCTTACAGAGGTCAGGATAACAATGCATGAACAAAGTGAGAATATCAACAGAAAGACAGAAAAGATAAGACAGTTCCAAACAGAAGTCACAGAGCTCAAGAATACAATAAATGAATTGAAAAATTCAATCGGGCATTCAACAGCAGATTAGATCAAGTGGAAGAAAGGATCAGCAAATTTGAAGACAAGACAGTGGAATTCATCCAATCACAGGTGCAAAAGGAAAAAAGAATGAAAAAGAGTAAGGATAGCTAAGGGACTTAAGAGTACATCATAAAGTGGATCAATATATGCATTACAGAGATCCCAGAAGGAGATGAGAGAGAAAAAGGGACAGAAAGCTTATTTTAAAAATAATGGCTGAAAACTAACCGGGGAAGAAACACATCCAGAACCAAGAAGCCCAGAGAGTTCCAAAAAGAAGAATCCAAAGAAACCATACCAAGACACAGTATAATTAAAATGTCAAAAGTTAAAGACAAGGAGAGAACCTTAAAAGCAGTAAAAGAAAAACAACTTGTTATGTACAAGAGAACCCTCATAAGGTTATCAGCAGATCTTTCTTGTCAAAAAGATGAGTTATAATGAATGTTGTGGAGGATGTGGAGAAAAGGTAGACCTTGTGCACTGTTGGTAGGAATATAAATTAGTGCAGCCACTGTGGAGAACAGCATGGAGCCTCCGCAAAATATTAAAAACTAGAATTACCATATGATCTAGCAATCTCACTTATGGCTATATAGCCAAAGAAAATGAAAACAGAAATTTGAAGAGATATCTGCCCTCCCATGTTCAATGAAGCATTAATCACAATAGCTGAGATATGGAAACAACCTAAATGTTTCATGGATAAAGGAAAAAAAAATATATATATATATATAAAAATACATATAAAGATACATAAATACACACATACATGCATATATGTGTGTGTGTATATATATATATATATATATACATATATATATATATATATACACATAGGATATATATGAAACAACCATGAGAAAAAGGGAAATTCTGCCATTTGTGACAACATATATGGACCTTGAGGGCATTATGCTAAATAAGTCAGACAGAGAAAGACAAATGCTGTATGAAATCACTTATATGTGAAATCTAAAGAAGCCAAACTCATAGAAAAAGAGTCTAAAATGCGGTTACCAGGGGCTGGGAGTGGGGTAGAGGATATGGGGAGATGTTGGTCAAAGAGTATAAAAACTTCCAGCTCTAAGATGAATAAATTCTGGGGATCAAATGTATAGGATGGTGATTATAGCTAATAACACTGTATTATATAATTGAAAGTTTCTAACAGAGTAAATCTTAAATGTTCTCACCACAAAAAAAGAAATGGTAATTATGTGACATAATGGAGATGTTAGCTAACACCATGGTGCTAATCATTTTGCAACATGTAAGCATATAAATCAACATTTTGTATACCTTAAATTTACACAATGTTATTTTCAATTATCTCTCAAAAAAGCGGGAAAGAAAAATAAAATAAAATAAAATAAAATTCACATAAGTGGTGTTACAGAACCCTAATCATGGCTTAGTGATGGCAGCATCTATGAGGTTAACTGTTTGGTCTATTTGCATTTTTGTCCCCCTTCTCAATGCTAAGAAGATTATGAAAGTTTTAGGAAAGATTCCAAGAATAACTAGAATCTCAGGATAAGATATTTTGAAAACAACTGGAATGCAGGAAGGTATAAAGGCAAAATAAATTCTTTTTAACCATTACATATATCACCAAAAATGCTTCTTTTATCCTAGTGTAAATAGTTTTAACTTAAGAAATACATTTTTTCTGTTTATTGAGTGAAACTCTATGGGAGGAAAATATTCTTATGGTGGTTATTATTTAAAAGTAGAAGAATTCTAGGTACCTATTCATACAACAATAACAATGACTATAACCACACAAACAGCATGATTCCTAATAGACTCAATGTTTATTTCCTACCTTTCTCCTTAAATTTTCAATTCAGGAGAAACTAACATTTACACATAGACAGCATTAGTAACAAATCCGTCCTATAAGATCTGTGTATTAATTATTTTCTCATGAACAATTAAATCCCATTCTCTACCATTCTAGGTTCCGGATAACTCTGGCAATAATCTACTGAAAGAAACTAAGTTGGTGAAAAAATGAAGAAATGCTGATGGTAAGAAAAAGGCAAATTTTAGACATAATGCTCATTCTACAGTTTAGATAAATTATCCAGTTTAGGATGTATAGGAAGCAGGGTAAATAATAAGTGACTTCTTAAAATATAGAATCTATAATTAAGTAGGAATCATAAAATTAAGTATGGTTATAAGTCAGGGTAAAACAGCTCAGACATTGACACATCTGTTATTACCACACCTAAACCGTCTTCAAAAAGTATCAATAGCTTGTAACCTGTATAACTTACCACAGAAAAAACACTTCCATAAATTTCAAGTCTTCAGACTAATGATTTTATTGGTCAAATCCTAATTACACTGGAATCTCAAATAAGAATGTAAGTCAAACAATTTTCATCATTGGTATGATGCCTGTCATTTCATAAAATTATAAATGTAAAGGTACTTATTATATTTCCTAATTAATTCAATTAATGAAAAAATGTAAAGCAGAATTAGAAAGATAGGAACCAATCACGTGACTTAATAAATTAAGAATAGGACCTATACCTGAAAGAGGGCCCTAGTCGGTTGAAATGTTTGGCTAGCATTGACAGTTTTTCATAAGGGGCAAGTTTCCAAAATTAGTTTCACAAGGGAGATTGTCTATACCAAAGGTTATATAACTTCCCCAGAAATCAAGAAGGTTTAGTCACGCATTTTTCAATCATTAAAAGAAAATTGATTGAGCACATCTTTTTTTGCTTGACATTATAATGGGCACTGGGGATGCAGCCATGCCCAAGCCAAAGCTCCTGCCCACATAAAGCTTACACTCTACTGAGGGAGACAGACAACAAACATGTAGCCCAATGACAGAATACAGAGAAGGATATGTGTAATTTGGAAAAATAACAAAGAATAAGAGGTTGGAGAGGGCAGAGTTGCTGGACAAAAATTGGGTAGGAAAATGGTGGTTAAGCAAGACCTGCCCAAGAAAGTACTAAAAATCCATAAGTAAATAAGTGGTATGCAATCCTACAGATCTGTCAACTAAACCACTGTCTGACTTAATTTTTGGAATAATTTTAAAGGACTCTATAAAATTTTTTTGCCAAAAGAGTAAAAATGAACCTTACAGGATTATACCTACTAATGCTATTTGCCAAGGATCAACATTAATGTGAGGAGGTATCAAAGACTACAGAACAAGACTAACTTTTTACAAATCAAGGAGAAAACCATAGATTTAAGAATAAAATATGATACAAATCAATTTTCACTGCAAAGTAAAGGACCTGTTACAGTGGAGGATTACTGGACTGAATGTCAATATTATGACATAGTATGAGTGTGTTTCATGTTTGGTAATCACAATCATTGTTGCTTTTGTTGTGGTCATCCATTTACTATGCTTGGTGTCAGTTTATCTCTTGTAAAAATAAAATACAGTGTGTGTGTGTGAAAAAAAGAAAAAAAAGGAACAAAATATGAGTATAATACAATTAATGTATAATCCAATTCAATTAATATGTTTCATTAGGGCAGAAATTTTTGTCTGTTTGCTTCATTGCTAAGTCTCAAATGCTTAGAGTAGTACCTGCCAAATAGTAGGTCCTTGATAAATATTTGTTGAATAACAACAAACAAAACATTTGAACATCTTTTATTTATACAAAGCACTAAGGATAAGGCCAAAAAAAAATACAAGAAACCATTCCTTCCATCATGTAACTTATAGGCTAGTCAAGAGAAGCGGAATAAAACATGGCAGAATGAAATAAGAATGGTTCTGCAAGCATAGGGAAGAGAAGAAGAGGGAGGGAGGAAGAGAGATGTATTTACTGATTGATTCCAACAGGGAAAACTAAGAATGACTGCAAGAAGGAGATAGCACTTAAGTAAACTGTGGAAAAGGAAGGATTTTGGAAAGGGTTGTGGGAAGGACAAAGGGTATGATAAAGACTCTCTCCTTGACCAAACAATTTTTTCTTTAACAAGTATTATATACCAAATAGAATAGTTGTGTAAAAGCACAGAGAAAATAATTAGTGAGGCCTACTCAGGAAGGAGCAAGTAGTCAGCCATAACTGAGTGAATATTAAATGTGAGGAGGAGGGGAGTGTGCTATGGAGGTCCTCAGCACCACCCTGTGTAATCTGAGATTGAGATGGAGAGAATTCTAAACTGGAACTGTTCCCTCAGAAGTTTGCCAAGGGCAAGTTCTCAACTCAAAGTGGCATCAAAATACGTATTTAAAACAGGCATCTCACAGAGTGTATTTCAGAATACACCACTTTAACCTAAGCAAACTAGGGGAGGACAGGTGCATACTTGACATGAAAAGATCCAATCTGTTTTGTATTGAAGGTACACCACAGTCTGGAGAAGGTATTTCTAAGTGATTAATGCCACATCTTGCTCTCATCTACAGGTTTCCAAAACATCATACCCTGAGACTGACAAATGTTCCATGCCCCACATCAGCTTTCCACCAATGAAAACAAAAAGCATCAAATACTTACTCTAAGTGACACCATCAAACTTGGGAAATTCTATCACCTAGGATTAAAAATCCCAGTAAATTAGTTATTCACTTACACATACTATCAACAGATAAATATAGAAACATTTAAAAATAATGAAGAAAGCTCTATCAATCCAGAGGGGAATTTTCTATTCAGAAATGATGGAAAGTTCCTCTCTCTGGGCCTCATCTTCCTTAGCAGTGAAAAGCAAGAGCTACTTCTGACATTCACCCAGCTAAGTACGTCACTAGTTCTGTGAAACTTCCTACCCATGACTAAATGAAGGCTCTGATCTATTCCTTCTGCTTTCATTAGAAATCTTGGTACATCATTTTTTTTCCATTCCAGGTAACATTATTCCCTACTTTTCCTTCATATTTTAATAAGTTCTAATGCTTATTAACTTTAGTCAAATGACAAATGAGTAGGAATTTGCAAAATGGCCAATTTTAAATCAAACCATAGCTACAATAAAAATGAATGAAAAACAAAACCCAAAAAGCAAAGGGAGACATATGCTTTAAGGATACCTTAGTTGAATCCACAGAAAGCACATAAGAAAGCTTCTTCAAATAGAAACGGGTCTAAAAACTTTATGCTAGTGTAAAGCTGGGTCTTTCAAGGTCAACGAAGTAGCCTATGGGAGTAAATACTTTAACCATGGGATATGGACCGTGTTACTCAGTTACTTCTGCATTTGGAATTTCAGAATCATGGGTTGGAAAACGTCAAAAAGAAAAGAATTACAGAATCCAGCCAGTGTATGGAACTATGTCTTATCAGAGATGTTTTTACTGAGAAGTCAATAAAGCTTCAGGATCCCTCCCTTGCAAGGGCTCCTACCAAGTCCCCAGGAGAGCACTAGCAGTGTGTTTACAAATCATATGTTCTAGTAAAATTTGCGAAAGTAAGATTTTTATTTATTTATTTATTTATTTATTTTTGGCTGCGTTGGGTCTTCGTTTCTGTGCGAGGGCTTTCTCTAGCTGTGGCAAGCGGGGGCCACTCTTCATCGCAGTGCGCGGGCCTCTCACTATCGTGGCCTCTCTTGTTGCAGAGCACAGGCTCCAGACGCACAGGCTCAGTAGTTGTGGCTCACGGGCCTAGTTGCTCCGCGGCATGTGGGATCTTCCCAGACCAGGGCTTGAACCCGTGTCCCCTACATTGGCAGGCAGATTCTCAACCACTGCGCCACAAGGGAAGCCCCAGAAAGTAAGATATTTTTAATGCAATCACTTAAGACCACTGTCTCTTTCCATTCTTACTTAAGCTCCATTAGGCTCCCTCTCATGTTGGGTGGTGATGAAGTGTGAGGAGGCATTGAAAGTCCTGCTAAGGAAAGTTGAGTTGGGAATACATTTAGTTTGTGTTTAATGGCTATACTTGTGTGGTCCACAGCCATGTCCTTGTATAGTCAAGTCATTGATAACTATCCTGCTGTCCTAGAGTAGGAATGGCTTCCAGAAATATGCTACCGCCTGCTGTGCTGACTCCCTACACACATGCTGTCAGGACGCAGAGTTGCAAAGCCAGAGGTTCTGCAGAGATATGAAAAGGTCTTCTCCTGCCTGTTACTGGAAGAACAGAAATAGTAGAGAAGAAGCAAAGTTTGAAATGCGTGGAGCCAGCAACTGGACTACGGAAAAATCTTCTAAATCTTTAAGCTCATGTATGAAAGACACTTGATGGAGGTTTGAAACAACCTTAAAAATTTGCATAGCATTGCCAATTACAAATTGAAAAGAAATTTTTCTAAACTATCAATAAATGAAAAAACAACCAAATTTTAATTAGTCATGGCAGAAGACAGACTGCTTGATCTTTCAATTCTCTTTACAGAAAGGGAATGACAAAAATCATAGTCATATGAAGAAATAATCCAGAGCACATAGTCAAAATATAGATTAAAGCATTATAAAGATGTGTCAGCCATTTAATTAATTTAAAAGTTACATACTATTTTTCTAGTTTTTTTTAGTATCAGTGGTACTTATTAGCATTTCTGTTTGTAATCTCTTAATTCTTGTTCTAAATACATATTCAGTTTCATCTTAAATTTCTATTTTTTCTTTTAAATAACACCCCCCCCCCCAATTGTATAAGCTTACAACCACACAAAACCTGGATGATGCCGTGCCCTCAGGTCAGTTTATTGTTCATATCGCTCTTGATGACTTCATAAAAGAAAATCTGATGGGTAATTTTTAACATAATTTTTAATTCATATGTAGACTGTAGAGAGGTGGGAGAAAGAGAGAGATTAGTACATTTTTGCAGCTCTCTGTTCTGTGACATATCAATTAACAAATACTTTGGAAAGAGAGCATTATCACTGAGCCCAGAGAGGTATATCTCCTCCTGGCTGGGCTGGTGGCCCCACATGAAGCCAGAAAAGAGGAAACAACAGCAATGTCTCTGGCAAATGCCTGTCTGAATTAGTTTTCCAGGGCTACTACAACATATTACCATGAACTTTGTGGCTTAAAACAACACAAATTTATTATCTTACAGTTCTAGAGGTCAGAAGTCCAAAATGGGCCTCACTGGGCTAAAACCAAGGTGTCAACAGAGCTGCATTCTTCTGGAGATTCTGGGGTAACTTTTTCCAGCGTCTAGAGGCTCCTCATTCCCTGGCCCCTGGCTCTCTTCCTTTTTCAAAGCCAGCAATGTCAGGGCAAAATGGTTATGCTGCCATCTCTCTGGTTCTCACTCTTCTAACTTCTCCTTCTACTTATAAGGACCCCTGTTGTTATTGATACACTGGGCCCATCAGATGCCCTACGAAAAATCTCCCTGTCTCAAAGGCAGCTGACTAGCAACTTTAATTCCATCTGCAATCTAATTTCCAAATTAACTTAACCACCCAGAGCAGGATATTTAAATTATAAGTGGTGTTTTTGAGAAGTGAATGAAAGTGTTTCCTTTCCAATCTAACAAAAGCAATGGGTGACACAAAGTGACAGCACATGTCACCATTCACTTTGTAATCTCCCACTGCTTTTCATTAAAAACAGATCTTTGAATCCAAATAGATTAGATTTTAAAGAACAAATTGCAAGTTTAATTTGTGAACAATCCAGACACATTTCTCTTTTCCTCAGGCACCTGTAACATCTTTTTTAATCCAGGTGACAATGTGAACAAATATTAAGGCGTACATGTTTGAAATTTTAATTTAGTGGAACTATTTTCACTAAATGCAATGTTCTAAAAACATCTGTATCTACTGTGAGTACATCACAGTGCTCTGAAAAAAATTGTATAGTTTATCCAGAATTATAGAAATTTAGAGCTAGAAAGATTATCTCAGAGGTTATCTAGTCCAGTGGTACTCAAACTACCTCTGTGCCTGGCTTTTCTTTTCAATGTGCCACTAATTTTATAAAACATAATAAAAATGAATCACTAAAAAATAAAATAATAAAAAAGCAAAATCTATAAGAATACATGTTTCCATTTTTAATTATTAGGTTCAAGAGACATAAAATTACTCTAGCAAATTATGTAAAATTTATAACGTACACTCTCAATTTCTGTACTTATATCATTATAGATGAGTTAGTTCATTGGTCATTACTGGTTCCCAATCCATACTTGGAATGGCACTGGTAAAGTCCCCGTATTTTATAGAAGAGCAAAGTGAGAACCATAATACTTTCTTTTTTTCAGCATTGATTACGTAACAAGCAGTGATCTAGATTCTTCACATAATTTATTTTATTTAGTCCTCAAAAAGTCCTTTTTAGGTAAGGATTTTAGGTATCCTCATTTTACAGCTAAAGAAACTAATGTCCATAAAAAAGACACATCTAATAACATAGCTAGCAGCAAACCCAGGGATATCCAAGTATCTTATTCTGGTCCTAGGTGATACTTAAAACACAACCTTCAATAAATAAAAATTTGTTCTCTTCTTCAGCTAATCAAAAAGGCTGTGAAAGAAGAAATAAACTTCCCCTTAATTTCAGTTTTCAGATTTTTCAGTCTTAAGAATTTATACAGCTTGGAACTGTACCTGGTCTTGATGATTTCATCTATATAAGAGGAACATGGAACAAACGATTAGATGGAGAAAAAATGGATACAAAAGGAAAAATTACTCTTAGTGCCAGCTGGGGACCCTAGATCTCCTACAAACTCCATGCAGCTGTGTTTACATTTTTTTCTACTAACATTAATCTCGACAATGTAAACCACTGGAAAGTTTGGTAAATTTTATTTCTCTCCTTTTTTAAAAGAATGTTTTCCTGGGAACTTCCATAGTAGTAAATATTTATTAAATACGGTATCATACTTGGGAAATAATTCACTTTAAAAAAAAAAATACTAACATAAAATAAGTAAAAGACTAGCAGCATAGCACTTTTAAAACTTCTGACCATACCAGTGATTAGAAGATACCTGGGAAATAATGCTCAGGTCCTAATAGACATAAAATTACTCTAGCAAATTAAGTTTTTTCCCTATAAAATGGCCTTTAAAAAAAAGAAAGAAAACTTTACATTCTATCTCTTAGCACATGAAAAGCAAACAGGGCAGGAGGGCAATTATCTAGACAATTCAAGTAAAAAAGTTCTTGAAATGTCTAGTTAATTGCCTCAAACCACTGCTTTGTCTATGGAGACAAAACTATGGTTGCTTAGCGAATGTTAAATAATGAGTACAAGCATCTATTATTACTAAGTCTTCTATCAATTCTTAAACCTAGTAAACTATGAGTCAATAATATCCTGAAGTTATGAATTCAACTAATTAAATATGTTTAAAGTGGCATTCATTTGTCTTTATTCTGAATTCATAAATTCAAAGGAAAAATAACTTGTTAACAAAGCTTGCAATTTTAATGTAGACTTTGATTTTTCAAATGGCCTTTGTTTTGTACACACCTGTATTCCTTTGTGTTATATTCCTCCTGGGATTTGATATTTCTCTAAAACACGTTTTCCTTTTATCTATCTTAGTATCTATAAAGTCACTGGATGCTGACTCCAGATAATCAAGAAAAATAATTAAAAATTTGCTTCTATTCGGCAAAGACCCAACTGGCACCGTTCTTCTGTAGTTGTTCTCTGCATCAGACTTTGTGGTCTTCTCTCCTCTTTGCTTGGTAAGGCCAAACCAATCAATCCATTAAGGCTCAGTTCAAAGGTTGATCATTTATTTGCTCACAAAGAGTCACTGACTGCCTAGTCTATCTCAGACTCCCTGGCGGGAAACAATGGTGAAAAGGTTGTCCTTTACTCATGGAGTTGACAGTTTAAATCTAAGAAAGCAGCCCTTGTACTGCAACTCCAACTGTGGGAGGGGGTTAAAGGCCCCTAGGGGCAGTCAAGGCAAGACAGAGGGTTTCTGCAGAAGGAGGTGTGCATGAAAGACCTAAGTTAGAAATAACCAGGGAATATTCAAGGAACTAAAAGGCTCTTCTGAGGCCTGCACGGAGGTAGAGAACAGAGCATGGAGCTGGATCATGCAGGATCCACAGGGATGTAGGCTAGAGGTTAATAGGGGCTTAGACTAGGATGGCTGCAGTGCGGATGGAGAGAGAAAGCTTTATGAGCTATTTAGGAGGTGAAAAAGAGTTTGTTGATAGATAAGATATGGAAAGTGAAGGAGAGGGAAGAATCAAGCAGCCCTCTCAAACGGCCAGCTCAAGCGATTGGCTGAATAGTGGAGCTGCTCAATAAGATACGAAACACAGGGGGAGAAGCATATCTGGCAGGAAAAGATGACTGCTTTTTGTCATGATCAATTTATATGATATGGTGACATTTACATGATATTGGTGAAATATGTAAATAGGGATGTGTGTATGCAGCACATACAGAAGTGCAGCTGAGGAGAAACACCTAGGGATCAATAATGAATAGATGGTAATTGCAGGGATGAGCATTAATAAGATTACTCCTAAAGAAAGTATGCAGAATGCAAAGAGAAGGGGGCTTAGACTCCTGGAGAGGAGTGACCTTGAATTTATCTAACCTTTTTCTATATGATGTCAGGTGGACTATACCAAGCTCCAAATACTGTGTTTTCCCAGGTATTTCGTTTGCAGGCTCAAGCTAATAAAAGTCCTTACCTTTCTCCTCTCCTCCTACCTCAGCGACAGAGAACCTCTGTGCTTGTCTCCTCCAGCACAAATATAACAAGTATAAAAGGCACAGAACAAAATAAACACCAGCATATTTTAGGAGTTGTCAGGATGGAGGTAAGGGTTATCTTGCATATTCATCTGCTAAGTCAGAAAAATTTGTGGGCATTTCTAGGAAGTAGATTCCACTTTAAGAAATGAAAGGACTTTCTTCCTCTGGAGTCAATAGCTGTGAATGTGCTGTATGAAGTCCTGTCACAGAGGACACCTTCATGAGTAGAAGACCAGCAGATAATCTTTAAGGCCCTCAGCGTCTCTTATTATTATTATAAATGTTTATATTCATTAAACCAGGTATGTTCACTTATTTCTCATTTATTCAGAATAGATTCATAAAATTCATTGATCAAAGTGGCTAGAAAAAGTTCAGAACTTTGTACTAGTTTATAATGAAACAAAGTTTTGATAGGCAAATGTAACTATATTAATGATATAATGAATCCTTTTCTGTATTGTCTCCAGCCCAAATCATACCCTTTCCTAAAGCTTCTACAAAAAATGAGTTTCCTCTCATCCAGAAAAGATGCACTACATGCAAGCTTTCCTCTTCATATAAACTGCTTACGAATTTAAAATAAAGGATCTTAAAGAGACCAGACAAGTCAGTAAAATAACTTTTTATACATTGTCAAGCAGAAAACAGTAAAAACAATCATTTAGCTAGCATTTCTTTTAAAGCAGATGAGACAGAAACACTAATTTTTAGACTTATAATCGCCTTTTACTATTAAAATTGCTACAACAAAGAAGTACTCTTATCTTTATTACCAAGATCTTTATTACTAAATAAATTCCAGCTTCTTCTGTGGGCAGTCATAAGCTTCAGGAATAGCCAGGACTTTTTTTTTTGTTGTTTAATATTTTTATTGATTGATTGGTTGATTTTTGGCTGCGTTGGGTTTTCATTGCTGCACGTGGTCTTTCTCTAGTTGCGGCGAATGGCGGCTACTCTTCGTTGCGGTGGGCGGGTGGCTTCTCTTGTTGCGGAGCACAGGCTCTAAGCGCGCGGGTTTCAGTAGTTGTGGCGCACGGGCTTAGTTGCTCTGCGGCATGTGGGATCTTCCTGGACCAGGGCTCAAACCCCTGTCCCCTGCATTGGCAGGCGAATTCTTAAACACTGCGCCACCAGGGAAGTCCCTAGCCAGGACTTTTAAAGTAGTAATGGAGGAGAACGATAGATATGTACAAACCTATTCATTGGTTACAAGCCTCAGGGAGGGTTAGAAACGTGCCTCCTTCACAGCCTGGCTTAGACATCAAGAAGCACATGCTTTGGTGTCTGAATTTCCTGCTTACCAGCTAGTTGACCTTGAACAACTTCTCTAAATTTATTTCACTGATAATAGGGATAAATATATACCTCATAGGGTTGTTTTCTGGATCAAATAAAATAATGCATATAAAGGGCTGCACATAGCAAGAAAACACTAATGCACTTTCTTTTTATTACTACTACATTATACTGAGAGAATCTCTACCTTAACTAGAGTGTTCGTGAGAGTTCTCAATTTCAGATTTTTTAAGCTGTTCACGTGAAAATTATCAGGGACGCAGTTACTTTAAAATAGTAATTATAGATTATATGTATTCAGACCTAGGTTCAAAAAAAACCACACGACTTTATCCCAAAATGTCTCTTGTTTATAGACTCTCGAGAATATACCACTATTAGGAACATTTTAAGAATCAAATTACATGTTATTATACTACTGTGTATTTACCAAATGACTCTGCATAACAGCACAGAAAATCCTCATAATTTTATTTGCAAAAATATCAAACTCCCTATAATTTTCCTAGCAAATAAACATATGGCATGAGTACTCCTGATGCTGAAGATAGGCAGTGGTAAAGTTATTCATACTATGACCACGGGTGACATTGTCACTGCACAATGAAGGTGCAAGATGTTCATTTCAGGACCCAGAATAACAGAGAACAGCATTCATGGTCTCATACATATCGTATAATGAAGACTAAAGCTCAATGGCTGAGGGTACAGCACTGCAGAGTGACCAAGTGCAGTCACAGTGGTGGTGAGGGTTCGAGGAAGGAATCCTTTTCCTCCTGACTCCTGAGGTTTCCTTCCAAGTGGAGAGAGCTCCATGAGGATATCCCTAGCCTCTCACATCTCCCTTACTCGTTCTCAAAGAAGAGTAACTTGGTCTACACTTAGTAAGTTGGGAATGAAAAGCTGGGCCTGAGTATCCTCACTGCCTGCAGTTCACTGGAGCAGGACACTGGGAAGTCCTCCCCTCCATCAGGCCAACAAAGCGAGGATCTGCGACTGGGATTCCATAAGCAGTAAGAAACCCACACTTAGAAGACATACTCCAATACCAGTTTTATCAAAAACCAGGTGGAAAAGGCAAGTATTCTCACTGGGTCTCTTTAAACTCAAATAAATTAAATTATCATTCAGCTGATTTTTAAGAAGAAAAACAACCTTTGTTGAGCACATACTATGTGCTAGGCATTATGCGAGACGTGAAAGAAATAACTAAACGCAATTCGTGTTCTTAAGGAGATTAAGGTCTAGTAAAAGAGGGACACATATATAGAGCATATCGATATAATGTGGCAAGTGCTATACACCTGACACCTCATGCCAACCCTTAGCACAATCTGCTAACAGAGGCTGCGAGCTCTGCCCGGTTACAGGCGCCACTACCACACCACCCCTCTCCCTCCCATACAGCAACACGCACTGCAAAGCAAACAGCAGGAGTTACTGAACTGTGAAAGAACTCTGATTTGGAAAAACACATTTGAAAACTATAGTACCCTTGGAGTAACAAATTACATGAGCTCTCCCAACTGCACAGGAAGCTTTATTTGAAAGTGAAAGTGCTACAGCAGTGATGTTTAAACTCTGCTCTTTAGAGGTTTTTTTCTTTTTTTTGGTGGAGGAGGGGGAGCTCTTACAGACCTTCAGGGGCTCAAGGCCCTCTGCCAGCACCAATGCCATCACCTCCTTAGCTCTGTTTTTTCCTGTTTTATATACTGTGATTCCACAAAGGAGTTATCCTGACAAAAAAAAAAAAAAAGCTGAAGAACGATAGGAAAGCATTATATAAGAACTTAAGTATGAGGTAGGAAGCGGCCAGAGCTGAGGCTGGCGTGGGAGCTGCAAGACAGAGAAGGAAACCTAGTGTCTTTTAGGCGAGTAATTCCCAAATTCTGCTACAATTTTGCTGCAATTTGGAATTGCCTGGGCATCTTTGAAAAGCACTGATGTCTACATGGCACCTTCGGACTTTCTGATTTAATTAGTATGGGTATGATCTGGACTTTGAGATATTACAAAGTTTCTAATGTGCAGCAAGTCGAGGGGAATGAAGTGACAAAACCAGATTCACTTTTCAAAGAGGTCAAATTCGTGCTGTGTGGAAGCCTAGATTCTAGTTTGGTTCTAACAAGCACTTAACATTAAATATTTATTAAATTTTAAACTATTTGTGCAAAGGTAACTATAAAGAATAGCCTTCAACACCATATTCTAGTCCTGGGACACTTGTATACCAGCCAAGGTTTTGCTTGCTGGTTTTGCAAACAATGATTATGGCTCAATTAAAAAATATATGTGTGCGGATATGTAGATTATACACACACACACACACACACACACACACACACACACACAGAGCTCAAAAACTGAAAGAAGAATATGAACAACCAACCAATACTGCGAAGAACAGGATCCAGGGAAGCTCTGAGAACTTCAGCACAAAAATTCATGGACCTTCTCCCAGTCGGCAGCACTGCCATTTATTAGTTATTTAGTTTTAGTACTTGTATTAGCATTACAGTATTCCAATACATTTAGTCTCTGTGCCTCTCTCCATTTCTGTTACAAATTCTGCGGAGAAAGATGATAGCTCAGCGCAGGTCACGGGAATAACCACGGATAATTAGCCATGACAAGGAACTATACTTAGAGAACTGCTATCATGAACTATGCAGCATCCAACCTCCCAACACCCCCACTCCCAGTTTCTGTCCATTACACCTTCTTTAGTGTTAAGTCTACCCTGGCACACCTGAGAGGAGGAGAAGAGTACAAAAAGGACACGGGGAGGCTACCTGTGCTCACTGATAAAACATGGTATAGGTTGATCATACCTCAGTAAAGGCTCTGACATCCTGAATAAAGAGGAAAAGGAGAGAGATTAAATGTTGGTCTACAAGCGAATGGGCTAATCTATCAAAAAGTGCTGCAGAGTTTCATTTAAAATTTGTACCCAAACACAGCTCCACCTGGAGAGCAGATGCCCTTTTCCTTGGTCCACATCCATTTAAACACCTCTGCTCATCACAGCAACCAAAACACCTCTTGTGTTTCCAAACACCTCTAGCATAGTAGTATCACCCCCAGTTGAGACTCTGGGTACATGGAAAGGCTGTCACAAATGGATGACTCCACTCATGATTATGAGTGTATTTCTCCTTTCTTTTTTGTAAGCCTGCCATAAACAATAAATAAGAAATGTTTGCTATTAAAACATAGTGATTTGGCGTGGACTTATATACACTACCAAATGTAAAATAGATAGCTAGTGGGAAGCAGCCACATAGCACAGGGAGGTCAGCTCGGTGCTTTGTGACCACCTAGAGGGGTGGGACAGGGAGGGTGGGAGGGAGATGCAAGACGGAGGGGATATGGGGATATATGTATACGTATAGCTGATTCACTTTGTTAAACAGCGGAAATTAACACAACACTGTAAAGCAATTATACTCCAATTAAGATGTTAAAAAAAAAACAACATACTGATTCAGAAGAGGCAGTATAGTATTGTTTTGTTATGAGAAAAATCTGTTTTGGAAATATGGCTTCTCTTTTGGGAAATTTCATTTATTGAACTCTAAAACGAGGGCAAAAATCACACGTATCTGGAACATTTACTGTGTGGATTTAATGAGATAATGCACACAGATAATGCACATGAGGCTCTTGGCATTGTTCTACCACATTAAAAAATGCTCAATAAATGGCAAGGGTTATTATTTTGGTGTTGCTGCTATATTGTTGCTCATAATTCTTAATGACAATACTGCATTCAGAAATTAAATTATCCTCATGGTGACCTAGAAATGCAAAGTCCAAACATCCAGTGATTCAGCAGTTTCCAAATAAATGCTGTGACCACCAGTTTTATAAGTCAATATTGAAATATTCTGCAGGTGTATCTTGAAATTTTTTTAATTAAACTGGAAACCTACATAAATCTTAAAAAACTGCAAGGAACCTGGTAAAGCACATGCAGAGAGCCGCCTCCAATTCAACCTCTATATTTTCCCGACACCTAAGGTCTCACTCTGTCATTGTCATCTATGTTTTTGTTTTTCCTTTCTCCTTTTGGCAACTTCAAACAATTTTGTTTATCTTTCCAGGTAGCACTGTGTGGCAGCTATTTAGGTACCCTGGAGAGTGGTTTAATATGAGGAAGCCCGGACACATTTGCCTTCCACCTCCTGAAAATAATACTCATGAAAATTTTACGGCATTTCTTGTCAACTTTCTCCTTAACCTGCAACGCTTCCTCCTGTGGTCACCTTGAGTCATGAGCAGGCACATGGAAGTAAATAACCTGCCTTTCCAGTCAAGCCTCTTAGGAACATGCTATTTTTCCTTTTTACTTATAAGATGGAGAGAAGGGAAAAGGAGTCGAATAAAACCTTGTTATCACGATGGCAGGGAGCATCACGCACCAACATTGGGTGCAACCTCGGAGAAGCGAGGTATGAAATTTACCATCTTAAAAGTTGGTCCCAGAGTGCCTCTTGAAGAAACCTCACATTAAGTACCTTGATCAATTTCTGGGAGGTGGAAGGTGAGACATGAAGGCAAGAGTTGAAAGGAGATAATAAGAGGAAGAAATAGCTAAACCACTCAGCATAGGAAAATAAAGAGGGGGGCTGTGGGTAGGGCAACAGAGAATGAGAGAGGAGAGACAGGTAGGGCCTGAAAAGCATAATATGGGGCTGCAGTCTGCAGAAATTCAGGTGGATGGAGGCTCACAAAGGGTACACGATGAGACAGAAAGACCCTCTAAATTCTAAAGTCTTTTTTAATCCCCCTTTTCTCTACCAAAACCTCGAGTGAACTCTAGTGCAGCCATGCATCCTCCAGCGACTGGACTATGGAGGGAGACACAGGCATTACCAGAAAACAGCAGGAATGTTGTGGCTGTTGGTGGGTGTCTGTGTGGTGACCTGCCACAAAGTGGAAAAACACCCACGGCGGGGCTGCGTGTGACACAGAGAAACAGTGGGACTAACTGGAAGTGGGCATGCGATTAGCCCACTTTTCTCCAAATGCACCGAGAGGTGATCTCAGCTACTAGGGAAAGGGCAACATCGGAATTACATAAGTAATTCTCCAGCTCCTTAAAAAACCAGGAGGTAAAAATATCCTTACATCAGCCTTCGCTGCATTCAAGTATACTAGCCTTTGCTGGCTGAATAGGCCACATGTGATCATCCTCAGGGCTTTTGAACTTGCTGTCTCTCTCCCTGGAATGCTCTTCTTGGAGCATGGCTCATTTCTGTCATGGCTCAGACATCCTCAGAGAGACCTTCTCAGACCACCTCTCTGAACTGCCTCACCTCCCCTGGGTCCAGCTATTTTCTAGCACCTCATCCTGTTTTATTATTTTCATAGACCTTATAACCACTTGGTATTTTTTGGTTTATTAATTGTATTTAATTGAATCCAGGAGGCCATCAATTATAAAATGCACCAGTATTATGTGTATTCCCAACGAAGCAAAATGCTGCCAATTAAGCTAAGACACAATATTTTCTTACCATTTTGAATTCTGATTGTAGAGCTAATTAAAAGAAGTTCTTTTAGGCTTATTTAGCCATTGATTTTTACCATAAATAACTCTTCTACATACATAAATAGGAACATATAAATGAGATACGGTATTTACTGTTTGTCGGTAAAATATTAAGTTTTAGTCATTCTTTCAAAAATGAATATTAGCTTCATTAATATCAAATTGAATGCTCTGTTTCTAATCTTCCTGCAGCAACAATAACTTTCTGTTTTAATGTCAAATCATAGTTTAATCTTCATAAAAACATTTTAAATGGCAACTAAACTAAACCTGTGTAATACTAACAATATAGATAATCCAACTCAATTGGCAACAATGTGCCCATCTTTTAACAAGTTTGGGCATAAGCAGGAAATGACAGGTATGTCAGACTGCTGTCTGGCCAGTGGTAGGGAAGACACCTTCAATTGTGAGTTGCATCTGACTTCAAAATTGCTAAAACATGAAACAAAATGTGTATCTTAGACTCAGCAAAATAAGCTAATTGATAATTTACCACCTCTCACATAGCCCCTCTGTCTTTAAAATATAAGATCTATGAAAGCAGGAACCTTACCTATATATCTCTACAGCCTAGAAAGTAGTAGGTACTCAAAAAGTATTTACTCAAAGAATGAGATGTGTTCTCTCCTAAAGCTGCTGCTTTACCATCCAGAATGATGTAGGATGAGGTAACCACTACAAATGTAATTCCTCTGTCAACTTATAACAACAACTGGCATTTCTGGTCTAGTAATTATGCCTTAAAGGTTTGTTGCTGCTAATGAGAAGAAATGCCATATAATCTCCATAGACAGAGACACTATCCTAGTGTATTCCTTTAAGTATCCTAGACAGCAATGAACTGTAAAAAAAAAAAAACAAAAAACGCTTCTTGGTGATCTACCCTTTGATGAGATAACCTCCAGTCTGAAATTCTCATTTGCAGAAGCCTAGTAAAGTACAGATAAAATTGACAAGTGACCGCAGGATGAAACTTTGGATGTACATACCACAGAAGCTCCATTAAAAACACGCCATCCCCTTCAGGTGCGGGAAATCTAGAGATCTAAATACGCCCTGACATGGCAAGCATGCCAAAGAACAAGAAACTATCAGAAATTCAGGTAGTATTAGATAAATTCTCATCCTTTTATTCAACTGGATGATTTAATTCAAATTATTTATTCTTAGGTCAACTTCTCATCATTTTCTCTGATGCTCCCTCTTGTAGTTCCCTCATTATAGCATACTGAATAGATAAGAGTTCAGATAAAATTCAATAAAAACTACGCATCTTTAAAAAAAAAATTCGGCACTAGTAACATAATCTTGACATGTAACATACACAGATGAATTTCAGATGTTTATTACTACACGAACTTCTTGTTGGTTTTTTTTTTCCCTTCTTAGTACAGAAATGTAACAATATACTTACCAACTTTCCTACAGCTAGACATAAAATACTCAATGGCCTCAGTGTGGGTTCCCAGTAACCTTTTTTGCAAACTCTTTATATAGAGGTTCCTCTTTCATGTTGATTTTTTCCTGGCATCAATTATTTGTATTACTTTTCAATTCTCCTCTTTATAACATGAGTAAAGCAGACTTATAAAACCCTTTTATAAGGAAAGTTATCTAATGAGCCAGTTACTACAGATAATATAATTCTATACAGCATTATTTTAAAGAATTCTTCTTGCTTAATATTTATGTTCTTGTTGAAACCATTATCTTCTCGTGTAACCAATGATTAGTCTTACATGGAGACTTTAAGATTACAATTAGCTGACCTGTTAAAATAAAACATACTTCCTTACTACTAAACCCACCATTCGCCATTATGTTCCAAGAGTATATCAAGTGAACAATGAGACTGCATAACATACTATGCAGTGACTGTATTAGGATAGAAAAGATTCTACTGCATAACAAAATAATCTTGACATCTCAGGAGCTTAACTCAAACTTTGTTTCTCATTCACATACAAAGCATTTTGGGTGACCCTCTTGTAGCTCCCTCATTTGGAACTCCAAGGTTACTGAAGTAGAGGGAAAAAATTAATGGAAGAGACACACTGACTTTTAACTGCCTCAGCCCAGATTTGACAAATGTCACTTCAACTACTGTCCATTAGGTAGAATTAGTTATGAAGATTAAATAAACAGTAACTCATAAAGTAACACCTAGCCTACAGTAACATTCACTGATATTTAGCTATTAAATTCATATTATATTTAAGTATTACTAATTCAATTCATTATTGTTATATTAATATAATACCTAAGTGTTACCATTTCCTTATTACTATTATTATTAAACAATTCAGTTTCATGGACTGATTTTGAATCCTGGTCATTTTATAATATTATTTTCCCAAATAATGAAAATTGAGTAATATGGATAAAATTTTTCTTGAAATCAATAACACATCCTACTTGGATAATAAACAAAACATGTAGGTTCTTCACTTTTACCCTTTGTTAGTGAACTATAACAGGGAAAAATATAAGAGCTTTTAAATATTAATATTGAATATTAAATATTAATCAACTTTTCTTTATCAGTTAGTCACTTTCATCATAATGCTGGGTTACCATCCAGTAATGGTAAAATGTGAAATGAAATTTTACTCTGATTGTCCTTGTAATATCTGTACCACATATACTTGGGGTCATGCAGGGCTACAGAGATTCTAAAAACCCCAAAATAAGGAGTCATGCTAAAACGTTCAGGGAAGGAGTGCATGGAGTGGTACATTCCACAGTATTCTCTAACACATTTCCTCAAAATCCACCAGAAGAGGTATTTACTCTGCCCATCACTCTTATACACAAGCAGTCTTATCTCCTTCCAATTACAGTGAGCTGAAGATACCTAAAATATCTTAGAAAAATTCCTTAGTAGTAGCCCATTTCATACATGATTTAGTTTGTTTAAAAGTAAAAGAATCACGAAAATTTATCAGATTGTATTTCCTGTTAACAGGATGAACACAGCTATTCTTCCCTTAACTTTATAATTTTACTTACACTCAAAGCAAGGTACCCCTGTCTTTAGGTTCCACAATCAATCTATTAGTGAGTTTTGTTGGCTCTACCTCCAAAATATAATCTGAATTCATCTAAATCTCTCTGTTTCTACTGCTTCCATCCTAAACCAAGCCACCATTATTTCCTGCTTAGATTACTGCAACCGAACCTTAACTACTATAGTGTGTTTCCACTCTTACTCCATCCTTAACCCTTCCCCACCATAATCTATTTCACTCCGACTGCCAGGAGCCAAACTGATTTGCTTAAAATTCTGCAATGCAGGACCTTTTCACTGCATTTAGAAATCTCTATAGCCCTGCATGACCCCAAGTATATGCGGTAGAGATATTACAAGGACAATCAGAGTAAAATTTCATTTCACGTTTTACCATTACTTGATAGTAACCCAGCATTATGATGAAAGTGACTGATAAAGAAAAGTTGATTAATATTTAATATTCAATATTAATATTTAAAAGCACTTACATCTTTCCCTGTTATAGTTCACTAACAAAGGGTAAAAGTGAAGAACCTACATGTTTTGTTTATTATCCAAGTAGGATGTGTTATTGATTTCAAGAACAATTTTATCCATATTACCCAGTCTACAAGCCCCTAAAAAGACCTGCTTATCTACTATCACTCTAGTTCTCACTCATCATGTATATTAGTTTTCTAAGGTTGCTGTAACACACAATCTCAAGTTTAGTGGCTCAAAACAATAGGAATTTATGTCTCACAGATTTGGACACCAGAGGCCAAAATCAAGGTGATGGCAGGGCCATGCTCTCTCCAGAGCTCTAGTGGAAAATTCATTCTTTGCCTGTTCCAACTGCTAGTGGCTGCCGTCATTCTTTTGCTTGTGGTTGCATCACTCTGACCTCTGCCTCTATCTTCTCCCTGCTTTTTTCTCTTCTGTGGGTCCTCTCTTTTGTCTGTGTCTAATCCCCTGCTGCCTCTCTCTTATAAGAACATTTTGTGATGGCATTTAGGGCCTACTTGGGCAATCAAAAATAATCTCCTCATCTCAGAATCCTTAATTTAATCACATCTGCACTGACTTTACCATATCAGGTAACACTGGCAGGGATTCCAGGGATTAGGACCTGCCATCTTTGGGTGGGTGCTGTTCAGCCCACTATACCAGAACGCAGTGCACTGGACCTCCTTCTGTCCTCCTGCTTTTAGGTGTTTGTACTTGTTCCCACTGCCTGGAATGTTCCTCCTCCCAATTTTCACAAAGCCTGTTCCTTGATATCATTCAACTGTCACTTCCTAGAGTTTATTCTTCTACAACCCACCTAATATTGCCACCTATCAACCCCACTAATTGTCAAAGCTCCCTGTTTTATTTTTTCCAAGGTACTTCTAAATTTTGGAGACCATCCTGTTTACTTATTACTACTTTGCCTCTTCCCTAACTAGAAAGTTAGTTCCATAAGAGTAGGGGATTTGCCTTTCCTGGCCATTATTATATATCCAGGACTTAGAACAGTGCTTAGCACTATGGTAAGCACTCAAATATTTGTTAAATAAATGGAAGATTAAATGGTTGCCAGCATCCAGTAAATGACATGCAACAAAGATCATTTTTCTAATTTTGATTAATTTGAATTTTTATAACTTGTCACTAATGACATAGGAATTGTGAATAACTTTATCAACAAGATTTTAGTAGGATTTTATAAGCTAAGCCTTCTGTAGGTGAACTTTTGAACTATTTCTAATAAGTTTTAAGTGAAGTTCTGAAGTTCTCATCACACTTTCAGCTTCTATACTGAAGAGAATACAGCAAGGAGGTCCAAACATATTTACACATTTGGAGTTGGAGTTGTCTAGTATATGATGCGTATGCTCTGCATGTTCAAGTATGGCGGTGTTATCTGTGACAAGTGCTCTAGGCCTCTGCAAGTGCTATCCTTACTGACATGTTTCACTATGTGATTCACTTTTTTTAATTCACAGTAACTAATGAACTCTCCTTGAGAGTTAAACAGCAATAATAATCACTAGCATTTACTGAGATGCTACTGTGTATCATATAATACACTAGACTATATAGACTAGTCATTTAATACATGAATGTAAGATCAGCGTCATGAGTTCCATTCAGTTTCTTAAAAAACAAACCAAAACAAGAAGAAAACCGAGGCTCAAAGAGGCTATATAACCTATTATGTGACACAGCCCTGAGCCCTGGTGTATCCTGCAACCAGGGTTTATCTGTGCATATCATTCACCAGGGACATGATCTGGTAAAACTGAAGAGACCTAGTAGCCACCAAAATGAGTACCTCTTAACTACTGATATGGCCCCATGTTAGAAGAGACATCTGTGTGGATCACATCTATGCTTACTTCTTGTTTCACCTAATGAATCTCTGACAACCACATGCATTTCTGTAACATTAATCATTCCTTTCACCTACTAATGAAATATATAGGGAGCATGAAAGTAGCAATTAAATTTTTTAAGAGTTCTGTTTCTATTACTCTTTGCAAGTATAAACCCAGATGTGTGTAAACAAATGGGTGTTTAGAAGTTACACACACACACACACGCACACACTCACACACATTTAATACCATCTTTGGAATACTACATACTAGGTATCTGCTGAAAAATCAGCAATGGATTACACACATTAAAAACTTAGTCTTAATTTTTTTCAGATGCTGAGCGTCTCTAAGGACACACATCCCATTAATCATAGTTAGAACATCCTAAGTATACTATTAAAAAGAAATGATTGTGTTAGATTAGAAAATTTATCAGATATACAAAATGAAATTCTAAACCGGGATAATAAGATTCATAAAAAGCTCAATTAATTCAAGTGGTACAAACCGAGGAACACCACACATAGGCAACCACACTATGGCTTTGACTGTCTGAAGGTACCCAGTCCATAGGATAGAGTGAGTCATCCATCCATCCATTCACTCATTAAACACCTCCAATGTATCAAGACAAATGCTAAGCTCTGAGAACTCACATTACATGTCCTTAAGAAGCTCACAATCAGTATTGTGGTTAAGATCAATATCTTAATTAGGGGTACATTGGTTTCAAGCAATAGAATATTTAGCTTAGGTAAAAAGGAGAATTTAGGGGCAGACACACAGAGATCTCCTGGAACCCAAGGCAGTATGTTTACTCAGGCTTCATGAGGGGCTGAAACCCTTAGCTCAAAGTCAGAACCAGAGGTCTGCTCTTTGCCTCCCCAGGCCCCATGGGCTACCTATCTCCAGTCTCCTTTCTCTTTTCTGATTGGCCTTCTTTACTTCTGTACCCACAGAATGGAAAGCAGCCATTCCTCTCAGCTGAGCTTTCAGTGACCTCCTATATCATTAGAGTTTCTGAACTGAAATTCAAGCTTTCAGTGAGAGAGAATCTGGTTGACCCAGACTGAATCAAGTGTCTGTCCTTGCCCAATGTCCTGAGGCCAGTGGGGCATGGCAGGGGATCCACTGCCCTCTCATCAGGGACTATGGTTAGTCTCTGAGAATGGTCATAGGTAAGGAAGGTAAACTGACAACTATGTCTGTTATATTAGTGATTAGACAATCACATTTAGATGGCCTGCTATCTATAAAACAATTAGTACAATTCCTGGATCAAAACAAGTTCTTAATAAACAGTGGCTAACCTTCTCAGTGTCTATTACACCACACAGTGCCAGGTGTTATGGGGAAAGTAAGCCCAGAGACCTGAGGCAGCCCACTGCAGGGGCACCATCTCAGTTTTGACGGAACTCAGAAAGGGTTGCGAGATGAGCTGGTGAAAGAGAAGGAACTACATAGAGAATGATAGGAATTTGTGTAGGAGGTAGAAGTAAGGGGGCTTTCCAAAATGGTGGAGTATAAATGAAATCCCAGAGGAAAGAGAGAACTGCTATTTTCCAGAAATCCCAAGTGGTTTAGTGTGCCAGAAGCCAGGGTGTGTGTCTGTGCAAAGGCTTGAGGGGTTTGAAGAAGTCAACACATGGGCCTTACTCAAGGCTATTCTGTTGCATTGGAGGATTTTAAGAAGGGAGGGACCTGCTCTGATTTCTACCTACTCCTTGCAATGGTGGAAGACTGCAGATTAGATGACAACAGGAAGGGAGTGGAACCCTTCTTAATAGGAGTGCCATTCACCAAGATACAGAGCACTGAAGGGAAACTGACTTCAGAAAAGGCTAGAATGAGTTTAGCTCTGTGCTCAGTGAATTTGAGGTATCTGAGAGACAGCTATGAGGTGTCTATAAGGGAATTAAAGATCAGGGTCTGCACTCAAGGCAGTCGTCTAGGAAATGCATTGAGCACTAATAAGAAAATATATAAAATACTAGCACCAAGAGCTGTGGGAATAGAGATGGAGACGTCAACTCCCGGAAAGGCTGGAAAGTGCTCTAGACAGAGAAGATAGGGTAACATTGGATTTGAGTTGGAAGGAAAAGAAGGGGTGTCCAGGCAGACAGGTGTAATGGGATGGTGAGGGAGAGGGAGACATTTCCAAAAGAGGGGAGTATAAATGCAGAGACAACTCCATGAGCCTCATCTTTGGAATCTGAAGAAGGAGGATATTGGGCACCACTCAGTTCTCATGTACACTGGAAAAGACCTAGAACTGTCTCTACAATTCAGTCTTTGAAGACTAGACATCCAAGAGAGCCAAGGCTATCTATGACTTAATGATCTAGCTACTGTCCATAATGATTCTATAGAAACGAAAATAAAACATCTCTAAAATCACATTAGCAGTCTTCCCATTAAGCATGACAGATTGAACAAGCATGTTTACCTTTCCTTCCTCTCAAAACCCACGAATCATCACCTCTCAGTGTAAAAAGACAGTAAATGATGCCTAAAATTGACAAATCTAGAAACAGAAGTATATGCAAAGAAATAACAAAACATTTGCCAATTAAAGAAAAAAGCCAGAGTACTCGGGGAATTGGGATTTGCACATTAAAAGAGATTGGAAGGACCACTGTTCATTACTGTAAACGCTGAGAAACTTCTGTTTGATTTTTTAGCTATATACATATACTGACAAAAATAAACATTTTATAAATTACAACATCAATGACATGAGAATGAGATTCAGCTTGTATGTAACTTTTCACAAATACACCTTCTCCAATAATAAATAACATGAAAAGCATGATTATGTCATACTAAATCTATGTCAACATTTGCTCTGCCAGGTGCGCCTGCACCAATAGCTATCTGTCATCACTTTTATGCTTTACTGCAGATAAATGTAAAGGATTATCCTGCCTGCCACATCAAGTACTTTTAAGAAACACTCAAACATTGGGGTCAACTCCCTAAAAGACTTTACAGTGATATTTTACTTATACACACCATAAAATTTTAGAACTAGAAGAGACTTAGAGTATAACTAGCCCAAGGTCCTCATTTTGCATATGGAAAAACTAAGTACCATCCTAGAGAATTTGCTAGTCGTCAAACAGCTCAGCAGGGGCTGCACTTAAAGTTCCTTCCTTCCATTCTTTGTTCTACTAACCCAGCATTTCTACATCTCTGGTCTACTGAACACTAGGGCCCATTATACCAAATGGCCTGCATAAAATATTAACACTATTGTAAATATTAAGTGCATTTTAAAATTTATCTTTTGTTTAGAATGTTTAAAGGACCTTTAAACATTGGACCAATACAGAATTGCATCCTTAATAAATAAATGCTCCAGCACTCTCCTCATGACATAGCTGTGAATAAGAGATTCAGTCACTGCCCTATAGCTTGTCAACATACATTCTAGCAGGAGAAAGGGGGATTAAAAAAACAAAAAAAATGTAATAAAGTATGATGATCAACACAGAAAATACTTCATGGGAACTGGAATATTCTGCCAAACCCCGAAATCATAAACATGCCTACAGATACAAAATTTACAGCATTGTTTCTAGAGTAAAAGTAAAGCTTATTTGGCAAATTTCATCCTTAGCACAAGGAAAAGCTATAGTGCTCCAGAGTACTGAGCCTTTTTAGTACTCCATACTTCAGAAAGTTACAGTTGAATTGGTAAAAATCTCACTTTGTTGCCATAGACCATCCTGACTTGACTGGGTCACAGATTGACTGGCTGACTTCCACGTAACAAATTCTGTGATGATTGATTATGATTTTCCATTGTACCTGAAATTATTCTGTGAGCAATGTACAAAACTTTTTTGTGTCTTCTTACTTACTGAATGTCTAGAATTCTCCATCTGGAATTCTGTCTGCCACTCCTGCGCTTCCAAACAGGCCCACTTAACACCTAGCTCAAGCTGCTGTCTGCCACCTTTGCTGAACCCACACTACCTCCCCACAGCCACCCTTATCCAGAGCACAGAGCTTCCCCTCTGCAGAGAGATGCCAGGGTTTTGTCAATGCTTATGCAAAAATGCTTGGTCTCCCCAGAAGAAAATGAGCTCCTAAAAGCAGAAACCATGCCCACTCATCTTGTATCGTCCACATTTAGCCAGTTCTTGATACACTGTAGGCATCCCCAACCTGGCCTATGTTATGGAGATGAATATTTTCTGAAAATTTTCTTATTATGAACAAATGATATTAATCCATGATAGCTAATCTGATATAATAATTCTACATGTTAAAGGAAAAAAATGAAATGATGTAACTACCAAAATTATCATATTTATTGAACAGAGAAAAAATTGACAACAGATTGTAATTTATACATTAACTCTTTCTTTAAGTTAAAAATCCACTCTTAAGAAAACTCAGTGAGGAAACCCATGTTTACAAAGCAGTTATTTTAGACAGAAATTTGCATTCCAAGAGGTATCACTACAAAGCTTTTTTAAACAGCAAAATCCCTGGTTAGATTAATTTTGTTTTCCAGTTTTTACAATGCTTTGATTCTCCAATGGGATTAAAAAATTTCTTATGCTTCCTCCCAGACCTATGTGTATTATCAAGAATCCATCTGGGTCCACAAGTGGTGTAAACTTATATATATGTACTTTTAAATTCTTCTAATATTTGACTAGGGAGAAACCTGCATTAGTTCTTTAGTTCCTTGCTACTAAGTGTGTGCTCCACAAACAAGCAGCATGGAAATCAGCTAGTAGCTTGTTAGATGCACCATATCAGGCTCATGACAGACCTCCTGAATCTTCAGACTCAACATTTCAACATTATCCCCAGGTAGTTCATATGCACAATATATTTTGAGATGCACAACTTTAATCCATCTACCTTTCCTTCTCTGTGGTCTGAATGTGTCATTTCAAAATAAATAACTAAATATCTATAGCATTAAACATACAGTATGATTATACCACACATTGTATAGTACTTTGAATTTTTTCAGAGTACTTTTAAATTCACATGATCTCCTTTGATTCTTTCATTATCTGCTCTAACGATACCACAGAAAGGTGTTATTTCCAATAGACAGATGACCCAGGATTCTGTAGTTCGTGAAAGTTGGCAGTGAAGCCTATGGCAGCTAATTCCTAATGCAGAAATTGGATGCACTGCACTGCGACCTCAGAGCATAACAGGGGTGGGGAGAAGGGATATAACTTCTAATGGAAATAGTTAAAAAATAAAATGAATAAAAGTAACAGGAGATACATGGGTAAAGATGAGCACCAGGTGCCCCAGGAGAAATTAATATCTGATAAACCATAAGGTTTATATGGATCCTAACTGAACCAGAAATAAGCTCCTGGGACAAAAATTTAACCACAAACACTAAAAACTAAAGACTAACACCAACATTAGTGTAGAAGCTATTGCTTTCAACTGGACAAAGGATAATCCAGTGATTTTTCACTTGAAACAACAAACACTTCACATTCAATGACGTAAGTGGAACCAAGTGCATAATTCCTTGGTTAATAAAGAAAACTGCCTTCCCTGAAAACCAGTATTAACACTACATACAGTGACAAAACTTTGAACCCTTGCCATGTCTTAATAAATAACTTTCCCTGAACAAAAAAAGCAAAACAAATATCGGGATAGACTACTACTCAGGCTGATGTGCAAATTAAATCTTAATTAAACTTTTGAATATCAGAACAAATATAGCACAAAACTGTAATGCCAATTAGCATTTTGTTTATCAGTCATTACCATAAACAAAGAGCAAATATAATCATGTTACTTTAATAAGGTCATAATTAGAGTAAATTACTTTAGCACAAAATGCAAAGAATCATAGCAACATTCACATAACAGTATTACAGTAGACACGACAAAAAGAGATTGAGCTCATTTACAATCAGTGTGTGAAAAATCCTGTGCATTAAATAATCCTCTGTATCAAAAAGTATACTTTCTAAAATAAAACGAAAAAAGGAAGCTTAGTTCCCCTAACCCCTAAAGGAAGGAGTTCTCTAAGATGGTAACTTTAGAGACATTTTCTTCTTCCCCTTCCCTTTCATCCTTCAGGAGCCTCACCCTTCAGTGTAGTTAACCCCAATGCCAAACACTCTGGAGATCAATTCCACATTTCTAACTGCACCTCCCTCTGGATGTCATGCTGGAAACTGAAGCAACACATCCAGACCCAACCATCATTTTAATCTTCTAATTTCCCTACTGTTGTTAATGTTTGTTAATGTTAATGTCCCTCACCCTCTCCCAGTTATCCATGCATTTGGAATTCTCTTCAGTGGAATCTAAATTACTGCTGAGATCTCTCCCTTCCTTTCTATTCTCATGGCTAACAGCTCCATGTAGGCTTTGGTGAGGTCTCACTATGTTAACAGAGTCCTATCTGGTTCTCACTGGTTCTCCCATCATTTTAACTTGGATGCCCAGGAGCACAGGGCCTCCGTGGCCTGGCCCCTGACCCTTGTTCGTTTCCCTCTCCCCTCTCCTCTGCACACTGCTGCTCTCCGACGCTCCTCCTTGTTACTGGATACGCCTTCTTTTTCCTGTCCCTACATCTCTGCTTAGTTTAGTTTCTCAGCCTGTAATGCTCTCCTCAGACTCAGCCTTTGAAAGGTTCTCATCTGTAGGGGGTTGAATAGTGGTCCCCCAAAAGATATGTCCACACTCTAATACCAGAAACTTGTGACTAGTACCTTATATGGCAAAAGATACGATTAAGTTTAAGACCTTGAGGAGTTTACCCTGTACAGCATTATTCACCTGAGTCCTACATACAATCTCAGCTGTCCTTATAAAAGGAGCCAAGAGATAGTCAACACACAGATGAGAAGGCAGTGTGACCAGAGAGGCAGAGTCTGGAGTGATGTGTCCACAGCCCAGGACAGCCAGCAGCCAAGAGAAGGCCGGGAACAGATTCTCCCCGAGAACCTCTGCTGGCTGTGCCACCCTGCTGGCACCTCGCTGTTGGGCTTCTGGCCTCCAGAACTGTGAAAGAATCAATTCCTGTTGTTTTAGTCACCAAGGCTGTAGTAATTTGATACAACAGCCCTAGAAAATATACCATTTTTATGGTCTGGTTCAAACACCATTTTCTATTCCATAAAAGGATTCCTGATTCTCTGGGGTTAGTAACTCTCCCTAATTAGAACTGTTACAGCATCATGTTTTAACACTTACCATATATAATTAACACTGCCACATTAATGATAGCACATATATTTAGATCATGTATGAACATATTTATGATATGTGTAACATACATTTGAACAGATAAATAACTGTGCAGGTATGTGTATACCTGTGTATATACATATATGTAAAATGTTATCATGCATCTGGGTATATGTGTGTATGTGTGAATATATACATAATATATAAATGTAGAGATGATCTAATAGATTGTTTAAATCTCCATCTTATCTACCTAGGGCAGTGCCTTACTAACAACAGATGCTCAGTAATTATTTGTCAAATAAATCAATGAGTTTTCAAGTCTTCTGTGAGTTCCCTTATCACCAAGTCTCCAAGTTCTTGATGTAGTTAAGTAAGAGTCTGAGATGTGATTGACCATGCTTTAGAAAAATGTAAGGCCTAAGAACTTCTTTGTGACTGGAAAGGGAAAGTGTTCCAAGAAGTGATGGTTATTCCTCGAAAATCGTCTAGAAAATGTAGACTGTCCATAAGTCACTCAACACAGCCAATGCCTTCTGTAGTAGCCAACATTATGATGCATCAAGGAGCAAAGGTGTGGGCCTTGCTACCGCATCTCCATTATGGATTCAGAACCACCTGCTGTCAGGGTATCCTGAGTGAGGCTAGGAAATCATTCCTGTAATGACAGGGAACTCTCCAGGGGAGACAGTGATATGTCTCACTGAGATCACATGGTCTTGAGATCACACAGCTCCAACAGCTCCCTGGAAGATGATGGCCTCATTTTTAGGGCACTATGGAGATTTTCTTTCTAGTGCATATTTCAAGAATAGGGTGCTGTTATCATTAATATTGTGTAAAGAAAATTAATTGCTTTCTCTACTAAACATGCTATTTTAAAAGGTCCACCATATTTTCATTTGTGATTTTTTTTTTTTTTTTTTTTTTTTTTTTTGGATAGGAAGCTGTACTCCTTTTGGTATTAGGAACACCTCCAGATCAGGAATTGTTTGCTGGGGCTGTTTTAGAAACTCATGAATTAGATAATAAAATTTATACTAAAACAAATATCTATGCCAGGCCTATGCGTTTCTGAACACACTGGAGAAGAGGAAACGTGAATTAGGGATCTTGAGTCAATGCTTATAGAATAAAGCAGAAACCCTGTCCTTTGTGGAATTCTTATTTGATATTGGCCTCTATGAAAATACAAAATCTGGCTGCTGATTGGATTTCAAAGATTTGGTTTCACCTATATATTTTTATCCTTGGAGGCATTATTTACATTTTGAGGCAATGTAAAGCATTTTGGGGAAGAGTTTTGGGGAACCACTCTTACACTGGTTCTGGGATGGAGGTCCCTCCCTCAGTGCTCTCTTGGCTTGTTTAGCTCAAGGCAGTTACTCTGGTGCCTACAATCTACTGGCCTTGAGAGTCTCCCCACCATATGAACTCCCATGGTGGAGAATCATGTCTCTTTTACCAGCACATCTCTAGCAGCTAAAGTGCCTGGCTAGATATTCAGTAAATATTCCGTAAATGACTGATAAATCAAGCAAAACTCACTTCCAAAGTGCTGCTTAAAATCCAGGAAAGGATTTACATTTTTTCCTTGGTTACATTATAAAACTGATTTGTCTACTTTTTAAACTCAGTTAAGATTATTTAAGGGAGCTTAAGTTTCTGTTCTTTCTCTTAAGCCTAGTTTGTATATATTGCTTTTAGATGTTAAAGGAAGCTTTGATTGGCAACTCAGATGTGGATTTCATCCTGACTTTCAACTTTATTTAGATTCATGTTTTATATACAGAAAGCAGATTGCTAAAAAATCAAGTCTCTCCTGAACAGGCTGCAAACTAGCTTGATCTTTGACTTAAAAATAATCCAGTAAGCTGAACACTGAAGGTTAAGAATATAAATAAAATTTTAAAAAAGAAGAAAAAAAAGGAACAATCACAAATTCTCAATTCTTATCACTACTTTTTAGTTCAAAATGCTAAAAAAAATTATAGCCATTATATTTGCCATAAAAAGCCCAAACTGAACATAATGCTGGAGGGAAAGATAGACAGTATTGATGATATAATCAATAAGAGGTTGGTGAGGTCACTTTCTTTCATTCTTATCTCCAGTCTTTACTGAAATTGCCTGTTGTCATACCTAACAATAGACATGAGGCATCTGTGATACTACGGAAAGAGTAACAGATGAGAGGTTAGAAAACTTGTACTTGAATCTGATCCACTGTGTGACTTTCGGCAAGTCACTGCACTTCTCTCTGTGCCATGGTTTCATCAACCATACAGCAAGAAGATGGCCTAGCCTACCTCAAAGAAGCCTTCCAGCCCTAAAATTTAATGAGCCTATGAAGTCATCATATAAACATGCTGTAGAAATAGCCATTACTACTACTTGTAGTAAGGTACAACTTTTATTATTTAATGTATACTCTGAAAAAATGTTGAAATGTGAAAAAACCCTGATAAACAACTTAATGCAGACATCTAAATACCCTATTGTTTATTAAGTATTGTTTCTTTAACATTGTGTTAAGAGCTCTCCATCTAGTAACTGATCTTCATATTCACTTTATAATATAGGTGTTTTTCTCTTTTTTGTTTATTTGTTTGTTTGTTGTTTTCAACCTCTGAGGTCTGAGAGGGGTTGAGTAATTTCCCAAGAATACGTAGCTAGCAAGTGGTAGGGGCAGGATTTCAGCTCAGGTCTTGCTATCTTTAATCATTATTCCATACAGCCTCTCATCACGCTAGATTTCCTTTTCATAATAATAAATTTCATTAACCTCTGTTAGTATAAATTGGATGCTCTATTATACAATATATGTGTCTAAGACATTATTTTTCTGTATACACATTGGGAACCCTCTTATCAACATAGTTGAAACAGCAATGCATTGATCAATTTAAAACACCGGTTAAAATGGAGAGTTTTATATTTTATTTTAGCTTAAACATAAAAATGTGCATTCCAGTGACCAAGTTCTGATGAAATACAAAGATCTTTTCTTTCGGTATGTCTCATACTGATAAAATCTTTGTAATATTTCTTGAATAAGCCATGTCCATAACTCATCCATAATTTCCAATTTTTCTTTCTTGAAAGTAGAAAGAAAATTAAATATACATATGAAGTAATTTATAGATGGAGTCCTTCAGGCTTCTTAGATTTATTTTATTTTATTTTCACTCTGGAGAATAGTTCAATTGTCTCACTCATACCTAACTCAACAACATATTTTTTTAGGAACTCATCATTAAAGCTTGGAAAAAGTATTCAATTAAATATTTTTGGAAACAAAACTCTCCTTTGTTTTGTGTGTCACACAATATTTAAATTATGTAATTACATTAATGTGTACAACTGGAAGACATATGCTTGGGAACAAATATAGTAGTCTCCCCTATCCACAGGGGATGCAGTTCAAGACCCTCAGTGGATGCCTGAAACCATGGCTAGTACAGAACTCTATATATACTCTGTTTTTCCTATATATACATACCTATAATAAAATTTAATTTATAAATTAAGTACAGTAAGAGATTAACAACAATAATAATAAAATAGAACAATTATAGCAATATACTGTAATAAAGGTTATATGAATGTGCAATATACTGTAATAAAGGTTATATGAATGTGGTCTCTCTCTCTCTTACTCTATCTCAATATCTTATTGTACACATTTAATGTCTTTTTCACCTTAACTAAGCACTTATTGTGCACTGTGGCCTTGACGTTTGCAGTTTGAGATGCAACAGTAAAACCAGCAAAATTTCATTTTCCTTCTTAACAATTTTATAGATAGAAGGTTTGTTCTTACCATAGATCTTAGCAACCTCAGCATATGATTTTTTTTCTTTATTGAGAACTTTCACCTTTGCACTTAAAGGAAGTACTTTAAGACTTCTCTGGCTATCTGAATTGCCAGCATCACTATTCTTGGGCTTTGGAGCCACTGTTAAATAAAATAAGGGTGACTTGAACACAAGTGCTATGATACCTAAACATAACCTATGATGGCTACTGAGTGACTAAAGGGCTTTGGACAAAAAGATGATTCACTTTGTCAGCGGACTACAGTGGGACAGCAGGAGATTTCATCATGCTACACAAAATGGCACACAATTTAAAACTTGTGGGTTTTTTTTAATTTCTGGAAGTTTCCATTTAATATTTTCCCACCACAGTTGACTGCGTGTAACTGAAACCAGGGAGAGAGAAACGGTGGATAAGGGGGGACTGCTGTACAACAGACCCGTGGTGTGTGTGTATATGTATATATGTGTATATGTCTCAATCATGGAAGCAAAAATGCATACAAGGGAAGTAACACAAAAGCACTGCAATCACTGTGCTCATTAGTCTGTCAGAATGTTTTAAATTAAGACTAGACCATGTGGTTAAGCCAGCTCTTGGGGTAACGGAGTCCTGCTGTACTAATTTGTTTATCTGGTAGAAGATATTTTCACATTTCTTCAGAATAAACTCAAATGGCAAGATATGTACCTTAATACCAAGGAATCACTCAGATTTTGTGGGGTCTGACACATACAATTTGGGATGCTCTCTTTAAGAAAACTATCATTTTATATTATAAATATAAAATTAGGTAATAGGGCCTTGGAAAGGACCTAGTAAGGGAAGGACTCTGAAGCTTAAGTTTCATTAGCTTCCAAGTCGGTCCACCACTGCTACCCACAGACACCTTGCTCTTGCTTCAAGATTGAGCTTCATCTGAATTGCACTCTGCTGATGTTCATCCAACCATTTAGCAAATACTTACTGAGCATCTCCTATACACCTGGTACTATTCCAGGAGCCAGGCATACAGTAGGGAATAAAAGAGACAAAGTCTCTATCCTAACAGAGCTTAGATTCTTGGGAGGATAAAGAACATGCACAAATTAAAATGAATGATACAATTTCAAGTAGAGGTAGGTGAGAAGGGTGCACAAGGGCATGCTAAAAAAGTCACTGTTTTCAAAACCACCTCTTCACTGAAAACAAAAAGTGCCTTATGAATAAAAGTTTTTGCATAACAATAGAGTCATGCTGTGTCTTGACATAAAGAGTTGTTGAAGAGATTCTGAGCTCATGAAGCAGTGCCTTTCTTAGCCTTCCTTAGCCTTTCCAATCTTGGGTGTTTGTTTTGAAAACTAGGTACACCATGCTGAGGTCCTTCCTGGGATGAGACATCAAAATGGGCAACTCAGGTTGCAACCCCCACAGAAAGAAATAAATTTTACAGCAATGAGAGTTTTACATAACATCATTGCATATAAGCCTCTCACAGGAACACAATCCAATGAGATGTTTCTAAAATCAGTTAAGGAAAAAAAGTACACCCTTACAAGCCATTCTACTTGATAGAACACTTTTGCTTGCCCAAATTACAAACAGATTAAAAGGCCATGCCAACAAACACCCAACCAAAAGCTTGGTAGAAATATGTCACTTAGGAAAAGTAGAAATTATTTATATTTCTGTAATAACTTTTATTAATCACCTTTCACTTCTTGGCCACGGAGTAAACGAATGATAGATCTGAAATTTTAAAATGCAAAACAATAGTTTTCATAACATTTAATTTTCCTTAACAAAAAGGCATGCTCCAAATATATGCTGTCCAAAGCTTCTAAAGCCAAGGAGATATGGGTAATTTAATAAAAATCTGTACCAAATATATAATAGGTTAACCCCCTCCCAAACACCTAGCAGTATTTTGTTTTTTACAGATCTTTTACTGATCAGCCAGAAAGAGTAATTCTTTAAACGGGTCAAGTGATAAAAAGAGAATGTTATCATTACCTAAGTCAAATTAAGTTGTAAATGAAAAGGAAAACCAGTGCTGGTTAAACACAGCTTTTTTCCATCCATAGCAGAGAAATGAAGTGCCAGCTGCTGTTTTCAAAAGAAGCTTCTCAAATATCAGAAATTTTGCACCTGCATATAATATAAACTGAGTAGCCCGGTTGACTGCAAGTTTATGAGATACCGCAAAAAAATTTTTTTTAAGAGTATACATGAAAATAAACAGAAATGTCAACTCTAACGATGTTGATATAAGAAAACAAAATATAAACCACATAAAACTTGCCCATGCTGGATTATTAATCCCCCTAAAAAGTGATACAGTCAATTTAAACACGTTGCAACAAAGAGAGGGAGATATAGTTTTCATAAGTTCAATATTTTTTTATGTTGGAAAAAACACCAGTGATAACTTGTGTTTGTCTACATAAATAATCTTAAGATACTGTGTTGTTCAAATCAGTAATGCCTAGCATCATGTGGTTACTGAGTATTTGCAATGTGACTAGTCTGAAATAGTATGTGTTATATGTATATATAAAATGCATATCATATTTTGAAGGCTCAATATGATAAAAATAATATAAAAAGAAATCAGTATTTTAAAAATATTTATTAAACATTGAAACAATAATATTTGGATATAGATTGGATTAAATAAAATATATTATTAAAATTAACTTCATGCTTTTCTTTTTACTTTTTTATATGGTTACTAAAGTTTTTAAAATAACATTGGTTTGCATTATATTTCTGTTGGACAATGATGGCCTACAGCGGTGAGAATTGGGTTCAATCTGAGCTAAGGGAACTGGGCTCAGAAATTCAACTGGAATTCTCTGACTCTGTCCTAAACTCCAAATTTCTAATAATCCTAATATTTGCAAATATGTCATCTAGAAATATCTATGTTCCATCACCTAACATACAATATCATCATTGCACTTACACATACCATATTACATCAGCATACTCTCCATACCAATAAGTACTCTGTGGATGGTAGCTATTATCACATGATTATCATATAGTTAATTAACAAAATAATTATTATCACATCACTTTCAACACTTTGCCCCAGAACTTAGTATAGAAACTGACATGTAATAGTCTCACGACAAACTCTGTGGCATAAACAAATGAATAAACTATGAGCCAACAAATGCATAAATGACATATTTAGGTTAAGGGAAAATTTTAAGAATCAATGAAAATATGATGGAATAGGATCATTGTCCTTTTCATCATGTCAGGATTTAATCTTATCTGAAAAATAGATAAGATTTGGAACCAGAATTTCCTAAATATTCTGACATGGAACTAGGGCAGAAGTAAGGCTTGTCTTACTAGAGAATTCTCAAAGGCAGAGATCAAAATGCACCATTAAAATGTCGATACAGCTTTATTGGCCAATGAAATTTTACAGTTAGAAAACTGCTCAACAAGTAAGCAGTTCAACCATTCATCTTTCACATCAAAGACCCTTTATTAGTTTCCTGTGAGTGCTGTAACAAATTGCCACAAGTTTACTGGCTTAAAACAACACACACTTATTCTCTTAGAATCCTGGAGGCCACAAGTGTGAAATCAGTTCAAAGAGCCAAAATCAAGGTGTTGGCAGGGTCTTGCTCCTTCCGGATTCTCAAGTGGAGAATCTGTTCCTTGCATCTTCCAGCCTCTGGTGGCTGCTAGCATTCCTTGGCTTGTGGTCGCAGCAGCACTCAAATCTCCGTTTCTGTGGTCACATTGCCCTCTCTTCTGCCTGTGTCAAATCTCCCTAGGTCTCTCTCCCATAAGGGCATTTGTGATTGCATCAGGGCCCATTGAGATAATTCAGGATAATCTCACCTTTTCAAGATCCTAAGCTAAATCACATCTGCAGAGTCTTTGCCATAGAACATAGCAGTTAGGTACCAGAATTAGGACATGAGGGTCATTATTCAGCCTCCTACAGACCCCAATACATAGTTTTCCAATCTGCCCTAAAGCATTCACTAAAAATGGTCATTTTTGTATACCACTTTGAAATTTTTATTAAAGCTGGATGAACACAACCACATTTTTTTAATGTGGAATTATGTGGCTATTGCACAGCCATAACTGATTACTGCTCTGCATCTAGGTAGAGAGCTGCAGGTTTCATGTTCCTACACTTTTACATGCTCACCACTCTGCCCTGTGTCTCCTTAGGATCTCAGAAACTGCAACGTTCAGAGAAGATGACTTCTCACTTCTGATATCATAATAATGCTTTTGTCCCCCAAAGTAACTTATTTTTGATAAACCCATTCACCCGACAAGTAATGAGGAGTCTCTAGGGACTTACTGCAAGTCTAGAGTGGCCAACTAGCTGGCCATGCACTCAAAGGAAATTTGTCAACCAGTGGCTGTGCACATGCAACTGTTGTTCAGAAAATGATTTTCAACTAATCAATGTTTCTAAATTGGACTTTCAGGAATTTTATACATGCAAACTAGATGAGTAAAGGGTACAAAGCAGTAAAATGGTCATGTATTTTCAACACATTTTAATTGTACTTAAAATTTATTGAGGTCATATGGACTATAATAGTTATATATTAATGACAGATTACCATGATTTGTAGTTTATTCTTTTCAATGTATTTGGAAAATATAAAATTTCCCTAGTTGAACTGACATGCCCAACCAAGAGAGGGAGTAAAAAAAAAAAAAAATAGGATGCACAAAGCTGTCTTTTTTCTGCTGCCATCCAGTGGTCAAATAATCATAGTGCATATCACATGTTAAAAAGTTAAGTCTTCCTGGGTAGGTAAGTGAGCCCCTATATTAGTTTTTATGGTTCAGAAATATTTAGCCAAAAATCTATAGCCAAGAACATATGACTCCCAGTTCTAAAATTAAAAGTTACTTTTCTGCTCAAATCTTAATTGATATAATAATAGTAATAGTAATAACCAATAAAGGATTTGTCTTTCAATCTTCAAATAGTACTGTGCTCAACAACAGCTTAATCAATATCATTTTTTTCTGAACTAAATATTAGGATAGATGATTTACGGTTACAATTTGGTCAACAGGACAGAGTATTTAAAAAAAACAACAAAGTAACATGATGGCGGACACAGATGGCCCGGTCTTACCCTTTGTTTATTCCCATGAATACTTTATCTCAACAACTGAAGTATAAGCTTTAACAGAGTAGAGAGTGTGCCCTAGGTTTAACTGTTTCTGCCTCAGTGCTTCATCCAGAGATTTGTATGTAGTCAGTACTCAATAAATATTTGTTGAACAAATGAGTAGTGTTTATGTTTATTGCAGTTGGGTCTGGTGAAAAGTGGTAAACTAAAGAATTGAATGAAAACAATATAAAGCCACAATGGCTCTTCCTGGGGTATTTAAATAATCTCCGCATATTCTGTACTTAAACTAAATTCCAAATAGCTCTCACACCATCTCTCTCTCTCTCTTTTTTTTTAATTAGCAACTATCTAAAAATCTTTTAATTCCATGTTTAGCAACTTCATCTATGGACTTTTTGTTTTCATAGGAAATATATACTTTTTTATTCCATTCAGTAGCAACTCTCTTATTTAATCCTCAGTAAAATAGCGTGAACATGTTCTCTCTCTGTAGATAAATCTTTAAACAGAATGGAGATGCATTACTCTTTCCTTAGCTTTCCACAGTCAATCATCCTGACTGAACCTTAAGACTTGTTTCATGATCCTTAATTTATTTCTTTTTCTTTCTTTTGAACTTTTATTAAGTAGTGGGAACTTCACGTAAAAGTACTCAAATACTAATTCTGGAAAGGAAGGTATACCAAAAAGGATTGATTCTAGTCAGAGTATGTGTGAGGTATTTTTGGCCGGGGGTGGGGTGGCTTGCGTGGGGGAGAAACAGTTGAAAATTCTCCACATTTCATTGATATTAGTCCAAAATTAACCCCGAAGTGTCATGCTTATGCCTAAGGCAGCAGTCTAAAAGTATATGTGATCTTGAAATTTTCAACAAAGTCGTTTGGAAATGACCAATTCTTCACACCAAGCCACTGTCTATAATGGCTATGAAAGCACTTTGTCATGTTATAAGAACTCTAGGAACATCAGCTATTAGTATTATACACCCACAATCATGAATACCACTTTATTATTTTTTTTGACTATTTTTAATTTTTAATTTTTTATGCAATTTTTGAAGGTTACTTTCTATTTATAGTTATTACAAAATATTGGCTATATTCCCCATATTGTGCAATACATCCTTCAGCCTATCTTACACCCAATAGTTTGTACCTCCCACTCCCCCACCCCTATATTGCCTCTCCCTCTTTCCCTGATAACCATTAGTTTGTTCTCTATATCTGTGAGTCTGCTTCTTTTTTGTTATATTCACTAGTTTGTTGTATTTTTTAGATTCCACATACAAGTGGTATCATACAGTATTTATCTTTCTCTGTCTGACTTAATTTCACTTAGCCTAATGCCCTCCCGGTCCATCCATGTTGCTGCAAATGGCAAAATTTCGTTCATTCCTATGGCTGAGTACTATTCCACTGTACATATACACCACATCTTCTTTATCCATTTATGTGTTGATAGACACTTAGGTTGTTGCCACATCTTTGCAATTATAAATAATGCTGCTATGAACAATGGGGTGCATGTATCTTTTTGAATTAGTGTTGGTGTTTTTTTCAGCTATAAACCCAGGAGTGGAATTGCTGAGTCATATGGTAGTTCTAATTTTAGTTTTTTGAGCATCCTCCATACTGTTCTCCATAGTGGCTGCACCAATTTACATTCCCACCAACAGTGTACAAGGGTTCCCTTTTCTCCACATCCTTTTTTTTTTTAACATCCTTATTGGAGTGTAATTGCTTTACAATGGTGTGTTTGTTTCTGCTTTATAACAAAGTGAATCAGCTATACGTATACATATATCCTCATATCTCCTCCCTCTTGCCTCTCCCTCCCACCCTCCTTATCCCACCCCTCTAGGTGGTCACAAAGCACCGAGCTGATCTCCCTGTGCTATGTGGCTGCTTCCCACTAGCTATCTATTTTACATTTGGTAGTGTATATATGTCCATGCCACTTTCTCACTTCAACCACTTACTTTAAAAACATGATAGTACATAGTTGATTACTTCATGTTCACTTTGCATGCATTTCATGCAAATGAGTGCTTCTCTATTACCTCCTTCCTCTAGATTTCATCCACATGGATATTGTACAAGCTCCTAAAGCTTAAAGTATCCACAAATTAATTTTCTATCTTCATGACCTTCCCTCATCTGTTCTTCCTCTTCTAATCCTTATCCTGTTCAATAATACAAACAGCCATCCAAACAATTAACAGAAACCTTACAGTCACCCTAGATTCAGAGTTTAAACATCCTTGCTCCCATTCATTTACAGTCTGATAGGGCTCATGTGGCCCAAATATCAGTCATAAACAGAAGACAGTGATTGGTTGATTTACTGACGCTTCAAACCTTACTGAGGAGAAGTCGTACGTGCCAGGCAATGAAACAGACAATGAGGTGCACAGCTTCATTAAATATAACAAGTATGCTCACATCAGCAGATGGCAGATTTGTAAATAAATAAGTACCATGGAAACATTGGGAAAACAAAGGAGTAGCCAATTCTACCTAGGGAGGATTAGGAGTCAGAAAAGGCTACATAGGGTGGTGCAATTCCTGTATAAAATGTGATACCTGGTCAGCACATTCACTCAATAGTTCATTCAAAAACAATTATGATGTGTCTGGAAGAAAAACAACAAAAGGATTAATACTGCTAAGGAATTCACCATTGGATGAATAACCCAATATTTTAAAAAACTGATAATTTCACCCTGAGGCCTACTGAATTGGAGCATTTCCTTTAAGTGCCAGTGGGATCACCCACTGCAGACCTCAAGAAGTGAAATAAAAAGACAGATCAAAAGCTCAATAAACAGCAGAAGCAGTAAAAATAGATTTATACATCATTCACATATAAGTAGCAATTGACACTTTGGAAAAAACTAAGATCCTCTTGAGACTAACAGTGAGGAAAAGTGAGAAGATAAGGCTAAGGCCAGAGCCTTAAGGGCAGACAGGAAGATGAAGACTCAGCCAAGGAGACAAAAAAATAAATAAGTAAAAGAGCACTCAATGATATAAGGGAAAATTTCTATGTGGTTACTCAATGTCATATTTCTATAGTATAAGTATTCTGTTTTTTAAATATTATAAGTTTATATATATGTATATGTACATATCTACTTCCAAAATGCTTCAATTGTAGAGCTTGATAGGTTATAATATGACATTATTTTTTAACTTTAAACGTAGTTTCTTTTTTTTTTTTTTTTTTTTTTTAATATGTATTTGTATACGTATAGTAACACTAATCTTCATTTATCAGTTTCCCCCCGCCTTTCCTTTTAATTAATTAATATATTTATTTTTGGGTGTGTTGGGTCTTCGTTTCTGTGCGAGGGCTTTCTCCAGTTCCAGCGAGCGGGGTCCACTCTTCATCGCGGTGCGCGGGCCTCTCACTGTCGCGGCCTCTCTTGTTGCGGAGCACGGGCTCCAGACGCGCAGGCTCAGTAGCTGTGGCTCACGGGCCTAGCCGCTCCGCGGCATGTGGGATCCTCCCAGACCAGGGCTCGAACCCACGTCCCCCGCATTAGCAGGCAGACTCCCAACCACTGCGCCACCAGGGAAGCCCCGTAGTTTCTTTTTATATTAACAAGATCCCAATTACATTCTAAGATTTTTCCCACTTCTTTCACTATTCATAATGGTTACAGGGACAGAACAAAACATAAGATACACTTTTTAAGCCTTTTCTAATCTTGTTTCTCCAAAGAACCTAAAATAAGTACTGTGTTAATTCTGGCTTTATTTCTATTACCATTTCAAACTTACATTTAGGAATAGTTAAGGCAAAGGAAGGGTAGTGTCAAACCAAAGGAAGAGATCATTTCAAGAATGATCACAAAGGAGGCTACAGATCACAGTGACCTCACCCAGAGTGGTAGGGATGACTTCAAACTGCAATGGGTAAGGGAAACAAGAAGTAGAGACAGTAAGGCATGGTGAGACTGAAGAAGTTTATATGGTGATAAAATGAAGAAAAACATTAAAACAAATTATATATATTGTGGGAGAATGCAAAGACACTTAAACATATGTGTGGGCTAACAGGATGGAGACAATAAGAAGGGAAAGTTTAAATACAGGAGAGTAGTAAACTCTGTGGGTTTAGGGCATGGGTTTGAAGGAGTCAGAAAGAGGCGGAATCCTGCACAGGAGAGAGACCAAGAGCACAACACCCTCATGCACGACTTAACAGAGTCTAATTTATAAGAGCACTGCTGCCTCCCTGATCCCGACATAGTATTAACACTAATACCAGTTTTACACTGTTGTTGTTGTTTAGCAGCTACATCATTTGTTGAAGCATAAGCTGTGTTCAACTAAACCAGTTAGAAGATAAAGATATAGACATATCTCTATCTATCTATCTATCATTCTATCTCTCTATCTAGCATAGCATAAACTGAAGTTAATTCAAGTTATTCCATTCTGTAATTATGCAGTTGTTTTTATTTTCTAACCAAAGAGCTAGATTTTGCATTTATCCCGGTTGAATTTCGTTCTGATAGGATCAGCCCATCATTTCAACCTAAGAGCATGTAGATTCTCTAATTCAGCAGTCAGCAAACTACAGCCTGCAGGCCCACTGCCTGTTTTTGTAAATAAAGTTTTATTGGAACACAGCCATACAGATTCATTTATGGAATTCCTATGGCTGCTCTCATGTTATAATGGCAGAGTTGAATAGTTGCAACAGAGACCTCATGACTTTAGGAAAGCCTAAAATATTTACTATCTGGCCCTTTACAGAAAAAATCAGCCAAACTCTATCTAATTCAACCTGTTAACTATTTTTTCCAGATAAAGTATGCAAGTAAATGTGTTTTCTGTGTCTTCATTCAAGTTATTCAGAATCCTGAACCCAATAGGGTCTAATCCAAAATGCAGATAAAAATTCCTGTTCACCTCCCTCATGGCTAACACAAATCGATTAGTTATCACTAAAAGAATGATAATAACAGTCCATGATTATCCAGACTATAATTTTTCTTTTCCACAAGGTTGTCATAGTAAGCATTGTCAATTTTCTGGTTGAAATCCATATATACATAAGCTAATACCACTTCCAGTTTATGATCCTGGTAAACCTATTAAACATACAATCTAAACTTTCCTTTATGACTCAAGAACATACTCTCAAATCATCAGTTTTACTGGGCTGTAATATAGTACTTCCCCGGTGACATACAGAAAGAGGTTAGAGACCATTGGGGCTGCTATAACAAAATTCTACAGATTGAGTGGCTTAAAACTACAGATATGTATTTCTTAGAGTCTGAGAGGCTGGGAAGTCCAGCAGATTCCATGTTTTTTTTGCTGTCTCCTCATGTGGTGGAAGAGGTGAGGATACCTCTGTGGTCTATTTTATGAGGGCGCTAATCTTATTCATGAGGGCCCTGTTCTCATGATTCTAATCAACTTCCAAGGGCTCTACTTCCTAAGATCATCACACTGGGGGTTGGGATTTTGACATACAAATTTTGGGGGGGCACAAATAAATATTCAGTCCATTGCAAGCTGGAACTATTCTCACCTGATTCAATAAGAAGCCTAAGTCAGTTGTGCTTGCTCAGGTCTTATGAATGCTTTTTGAAGCCTGAAAAAAGTAAGAGGAAGCAGGAAAACTATTAGCTGTCACTTCTCAATGCTAATAGTGTGAATATATCGAACCAGTCCTGTTCTCTATTCTAACACCATGCTCTTGCTGTGCTGTGGACAGGGAAAGCACATATGCAAGTGAGATAGAACTACATGGAAAGTAAAGGAAAAGGGTATATAAGTGTCTACCACAGGAACTTTATGACCTCATTTATACACGTTGACACTGATTTAGCCTTTAAGTGGATCTGTTGCACATATATTAGTTCATTTGGTTGCATTTTACATAGTTGAAGCTGCTGAATAGTGAAATTCTGAAAAAGTAGGCTCTTGCTATAGAGCTTATTAAATGTTTCAGCAAAATGCAGAGCTCAGCAGCAGCTTCTCACATCGGATCTGAAATGACTTGTTCAAAACTAACACAGCATATTCAACCCATTCTCAGAGCCCACACTCAAGAACTGTCACTGAGCTCCCTCAGTCCAAAGAAGGCATGCTAGATTTCAAATTTCAAAAGTCAAGAGTCCTAACATACAAGGTTTCAAATCACGTTTGGCTCATATTTATAGGCAAAGCACTGCACCCAAAACTGTCTGTCTTTATAAACACTCTACAAAAAGTGCTCAAGTAAAAAACCCCAAACTTGGGAAAAGATCACTCTTCATAATGAAGGACAGCTCATGTGCTATGACCTCCCTGTCTGCACACAGCACAAATCACAAAAAACACAGTATTAATCTATTAAAATTAAAGCTAATAAATGAATGTCAGCATATCAGGGTGAAGAGCAAAGATATATTACTATATTCATCATCAATGCTTGTAAGAAACAAGGCATGCTTCATTCTTATTCTGAAAAAAAAATTCTTGGAAGAAAATATTTCTTCCTGTCTGTGCACTTTTGCACTTTAGTGTCTCACGGGCTTATTCCTTTATTTAGGACTTACATTTGGTCCTAAAATACTATATGGGGAGTCAGAACATTTTTGCTGCAGCATTTGTCTTGGATTCTTTCCTTTTGCTACTGTATATCATCCCCCTGTAGCTTTTTGCTGAAACTGTCCTTCACGTAAAAGTTATATAAAAAAGTCCCTTTCAAAATTGCATAAATTCTGAAATGTAAAACTTTGAAATAACTTAAAATGTTGTCAAACACTAACCAGGTTACCTCTGTGATTTACATTACCCTAATGAGACCTCAGATCCAGTTAATAAAATCCAATATCTGGCATGCTGCGCTGCAGAGGGGCTTCCAGGGTGAGGGGACCTCAGTGATATCCAGGCACTGGGCACTTTAAATTTAGAAATTTTGAACTAGGCTCTTATTTTAATACAGGAAGAATTTTATTAAAATGTTCAGCTAATGCCTTTTTACACTAATATCATTTCAGCAAAGAAAGTTCAAGAGTAAGTTCCAGAAGGAAGATGATTTGCATCATGACTCAGCTCTCAAGGACAGAGACATAAATGTCTATATCCTCCAGACTCTCAGAATGACAGGATTCTCTGAGACCACATATGCTCAGGAGTCCCATGTAAGTGACTCTGGGGACATTGCTCCATTGTTTGACATTGCTCCATTGTTAGCACTTTAATAAACAATAAAGGTTTGCTTTCATTTGCTGAAAGGGAAAAATTCTGTATTCAAAAATCACTGTCATTCAATGAACACACAATGGTTATTAGTATAACTCACAACCTTATGGCATCTTCCACTATACACTGTGGAGATATCTGGCTAAACTCACCTCTTTAAAAGAACTTCTATTAAGTAATATAACCTATGGTGGCAAGTCAAAGCCATGTTGCATTTAAAATATGTAACCTCCATTACTCTCTGTAGCCTTAATACACTTAGAGTTGAACAGAAAAATATAAATACAGAAGAACCTCAGGTTTAGACACTAATGTGATTCTTAGCTTTCAGACACTTTAAAACTAATTTGTTTAAATTACCCTCTGTTTTATTTTTGCCTTTCCTTTAAGCTCTGATCTTTGCACCAAAGTCAGTGTGCTGTCATCAATGAGGACAATAGAAACTGATGTTATTTAAGAAATAAGCTGGACCACTTAAAAAAGAATCTCAGACCACAATTACTAAAACTTCAGGCCAATCACAAGATAATGATAATAGACAATAGACAATTCAAGTCCTGGCATACTAAACAACAAAACAGAACTATATTCAGAATAATTTACCACCAACACCTGTACTTTCTGAAAGCAAAAAAGGGTCAAGAAAATGAAGAGTGCATCTGTAATCTTAACCCCATAAGCAGGAAGTTCTATCTAGTTAGATTTAAAAATAAGTAAGCAATACTGTCAGTTAATTGCTACCTTCACACTTCTTGATTCACACTCTGAGAAATACCAGTTGTGGCCAGTTATTATAACAAAAGCACCAACTGCACAGGCACTAAAATAAAAATATGTAGATGCTATTGCTAAAGGAAGATTTTCTCTGTGCTAAGAGTTGGATCAGGAATGGGTTTCAAAAGTAAATCAGTTTGAGAAAGAATAACAAATATGATATAAGGAAGCATAAATACTCAATTAAGCACTGCAAACTGTTATATTTTAATTCTTCTTGGCTATAGAACCTATTAGTTTCCTCCTGGAGACAGGGACCAAATTCAACCACCCTCTTCCTTGGGTCACCTTTTGTCATTCTGCAAGTGCTGGCAAGGGCTCTACAGACATCCCTTTTAGAACGAGAACATAATGTGATGAAGAGTTCTGAAAGGCCAGGAGACTGCAACAGAGCAGCCTCCTACACTGGGTAGAAGGAGGCTATCATTTACCAACCTTCACACTCTATCTCCAATTCATTTCTTAACTACTTCAGTTACCTGGAGCTATTAGGTACTGGGAGACCAAAAATCAAGATTTTGTATCAGGCTGGATAGGATCCAACATACCTCATGCCAAGAACAGGGGATTCCTGTCATCATTCTTCCTTTCTTAACCCCAACATTAGGCAGCAGCTAACAGGGTCAGCAGAGACAAAACGATGGCCCTCAAGTGTAAAGACAGTTCCGTCATTAGATAATGGTTTCGAAACCCCTAGTAAGGGCCATATCTAATCTTTTGTTAGATTTCCTACAATTTGTAATCTGAGGGCCAGGTCTTCTAAGGACCCTAAATTAATGTTTGGAAACTTTTATCTTCTATCTTCCCCTTATTGTATTCTCTGTTTATGTCCTCCGCAAACTTATACCCTGTCTTAATCAGATCAAGAGTATTGTCCCCTTTATTGAGCCATTAGGAACTTTGAGAGAGCAAGTTTAAAATGTCTGGAATCAGAAAAAGGGTTTAATTTAATAAGTTATTACTTTCTTTCATCAGCTCAATTGTTGCCATTAAAATTTCCCAGTGGATGTCTAAACTTTTTCAAAGACCCTTTATTCTTACTCTCTCACCAAAACTCTACAACAATGTTTCTCAACCTTTTCTTCATATCATCACTCCCCTGGTTAAGAAGCCTTTTTAGACATTCTTTTTTTTCTAATCACATCTGCTCCCTATGAATTGCTAATACTACACATGTACTGTATATCTGTTTATATGTACTGACTCTTTGGAGGACCACAAACCATTGTAATTTCTAAGACTCTTTTTCACCTCCTGAGATCCAACTGCTTTCCTTTGGGGCAATATTACCATTTTTAGAGAATGTCTCTCTATAACAAGAATAAGCTGCCTTTTGAAAATTCCCCCAACTAAAATTTCATTATGAGTGTTAATTATTTTTACTCTGTATACAACAACTTTCTTTTAATCCAACTACCTTTCCCCCTTTCCTAGCCTTGTTTATAAATGAGATTGACACTGAGTTAAGTACTGAGCAATCTGAACTAATCAAAGTGTGTGTGTGTATGTGTGCTGTAACTGCAAAACAGCTCTAGCTAAAATATGAAGAAATAAATCCAGGGTAGTTTTCAAATTTTACTAAAATAAAGCATTAGCACTTCTCGTATAGACTAGATAGATGTACAGAGTTTTAACAGCAAAAAGTAAAATGAGATTATTCTTTTCCAAAAAACAGAGATATGAGCTGCGTGACTTGGTTTTAGTCAGAATCTTGGGTTAATGGGCAATGGTTACATACTTTTGATTTTCTGTCCTTGATTTCTTGTAACTCATACTTGGGAAGCTAAGGATTACAAAATTACCACTATGAAGTCATACAAATTATAAATGGCCTTTTACTCTATGTAGCTGAAAGGGCACATTAAGTGCAAACATTAACAAATCTAAAAACTCAATGAGTAGAAGATTGTCCCTGGTGGAAACATTAATGAGTGAAACAAAGCTATGAAAGTTTAGTCTTGAGCCTAAACCTTTTTTTTAAAATTAATAAGATAATTTTGTGCTTACACTAAGATGAAGAGTTATCAAAAATGCACTGCTAGCATATTTTACACAAAATACTGTGATAAGGTAATTCTATAAATACAGGGTGACCTTCTGCCTGGAGATTACTCTGTGCCTTCCCTGTACCCCCTCCACTTCAGATGACTTTAGCACACTGAAACACACAGCATACTTGCCACCAGAAAATATAATAAAGTTTTTGTTTGTTTGTTTCAAAGCACAGAAGCCTTTCAGTGATGTCCAAATTAAGGACATACCAAGAGAGAAACTGATAAGAAAATAAGAAGGCTAATATGTAATTACCAGAGGTCAAATGTTGCCAGCTCCAAGAGTGAAGCCATTAAGAATAGCTTGGTGATCTCCTTAGGAGATCTGTTAGAACTTTAAGCAAGCAGAAGGAAAGAAAGATATTTTTGATGAAGGGAAACAAAACAAACACAAAAACCTATGGGTCAGTTCAGGTAGATGGCGGAAACAGCTGCAAATTATTGGCAACATCAGCTGTACTTGAGAATTCAGGAATAAATCAGACCTTGGTGGAGGCCCAGAAAGTCAATAAACGCAATTAAAATCGCTGGGATCCAATGACCCAGGTGTCCTCCATAGTAAAGGAAAACAAACAAGCCTGCTTGGGACCTTGCTTAGGAGAGCTGTTTAAAGAGCTTTGCTTCTTGCAAACAGTTGGAAAGAATTCTATGCAAGACAACTAATAGCAGAAGCCAGGTCCCCCTGGGATACAGATAAAACTCCAAAAGGCATTTTTTCTCCCAGACTCTGAGTTTCTGAGCCACGCTGAACTCCACTGGAAAAATCATTCTGGGGATGAAAAGGGCAACATACTGCACACCGCAGTCTCCTCAACATAAATAATACATAAATAAGTTGTCACTCTGTTCCAGCTATCATTTCCTCTGAAATGAATCATTCCCTTTCCCCACACTTAAGAAAAATAAAAATAAATCACCCAGAGAAAGCCACTCTTGAGTCCCTCCACCTATCACAAATGCCCCATCTATCCGTGTTTCCAGTCCAAAAGGTTAAGAGCCTGACCGTGTTGCGGCGCAGCCTGCAACTTTCTTCAACTCTGGGATCCTAGCATCAGTTGACTGTTGGACACCAAAATGACTTCTCTAGGGTCAGGGAGATGAGCCACCTGACCTATCCGATCCCCTCAGGCACGCGCCCCACACCCCTCTGTCCATTCCCGAAGAAGGGGCTCTCTCGGGACTGGAGAAAGGACCCGACCCCTCTTCCCCCTCCCCCCCCCACCCACCCATACACACAACCAAGGTTCATATGAAAGACTGAAAAGGGGTGTGGGACAACAATGATGACAACAAAAAATGTGATTACTTAATTAAAAAAAATAAAATCTGAGTCTCTTACCATCTCGCCTGAGGTTGGCGTTGCGCAAAGCTTTGATGGATGCGCTCTGCGGAGTTGCAGAAGTGTCCCGGTAGCTGCAAAAGTTTGAGCAGACTAGCGTGTAGACAAGGATGAGCCGGTGCATTGGGATCAGCGACCTAGGGACAGCGTCGCTCCAAGAAAAAGCCGGGACAGGCTCCCAGGACCACGCCGCGCTCTGGCCCCCACGCTCGCCCTGCGCTAGCCCGGGCCGCCCCGCCGTGCTAGTCGCCGAGCTCTCCCCAAACTTCCTGCATGCTGAACTTTCCGCGCGCGGGTGGCGGCCGCACTTCCTTGTGGTGCTGAGAGTTGATAAATGGTGACGGGACAAACAACAGGTTGACGTTTGTTCGCCCCCTCCGGTGGCCGGCAGCTGCAACACAGGCTGCAGGGGGCGGGTGGCGCGGCGTCCCGGGCGGGCGAGCAGAGAAGCCGCGTCCTCGGCCCCAGCGGCGGCGGCGGCGGCCCCTGAGCTGCGCGCACTCGGGCTCCCAGCCGCGGCGCGCGCACAAGGCTGCCTGGGTCCGGCTGAAGCCCGCTCTGCCACTGAGCGCGCCCAGTGTGACCGTAGGACGCAACTCTTCCCACCACTCTGGGCTTAACCCTAGAGGTTAGACAAGAGGGACAGCGGGGAACAAGGAACAGGGTGGCCGGGAGGAAGTGGGAGAGGGTAGAATCCCCAAACTTCTCCAGAGGTGATGGGCTCCTCCACCCATAAGACATGGCTCCTGCTTGGGTGATGGTGGGGTTTGGGGAGGAGGGCTGGAGTTGGAAGTTTGTCGTTTACAATAATCAAGATCAGATTCTACTCAGTCAAGATTTTACTAAGTGAAAAAGTGGAAGAGCTCAATAGTAAATGAGCTTGTTTCTGAGCTTCCTTTGAGCTCCAGTAGGTGTGACCTTGGCCAAGTCAAGGTTAATTTTTCAGGGAGAAACACAGCCTGTCCTTCCTATCTCACAGGGCCCTAGGTATGAGGGGTGCATGTGACCAAGTGTACAGTAAATCCTCAAGGGTGTTGGTATATGTCCCACCCCCACCCCCTGAAAAGTAGAAGGGGCTAGAAGTTGGGTGGGGTTGAGCCAGGACAGACAGGAAAGTTGAAGAAGTTGAGGGGGGATTGTGTTGTATTCGTGGTCCACAAAAAGAGGCAGGGAACATCCAGGACTTTGGGCCTCCCTACTCTGAGTGTCTGGAAGCTCGGAGGTCCAGAGGAACTGCCTCTGGATTCCAAGAACTTCTAGATCATGCCTCTGTCTCCCAGGGGTAGGGGACTATATATGGAACAGGAGCGAATCAAGACTCTGCTGCTCACTAGCCTTGTCACCTTAAGTCATTTGACCTTTTGAGCCTCAGTTTCTTTACTTAAAAAAGGTGAGTAGTCATTCTTTAGTTTGTATGGTTGTGGTGAGAATTATATGAAATAACTTTAGTATTTTGCTTTGTTTGTAGCTGAATCCAACTCCAGATTTACATAATTTCTCAGCTACTCAAGGAAGAGACATTTTCCAGTCTCTTTTAGGCCTTTCAGCTCCTGAAAGTCTGGGGTATGAGAATATCTCTGTATATGATATATAGAGAGAGCTGGAAGCCCTGAGAAGCCTAGGAAATTCAGGAAAATTTAGACTTGAGATTACACCATCCAAGGCTGACTAATACATGTGTTCTTTCTACATACTCAAAAATTAATGTGGTTTACCTCTTGGCATTTTTGTCTAAAACAGTGTTACAAACTGCATGTTTGTGCATTGTGAAATAAATTACAAGACCAGCATTATTTTTTTTTAACTGACTATTTTTTTAGAGCAGTTTTAGGTTCACTGCAAAATTGAGAGGAAGGTCCAGAGATTTCCCATGTGCCCTCTGCCCCCACATATGCATGGTCTTCCCCATTATCAAATCCCCCACCAGAGTGGTACATTTGTTACGACTGATGAACCTGCATTTATGGTACACTCTTGGTTACATATGGTACACATAAAGATTACATTACAGCTCACTCTTGGTGTTGCACATTCTGTGGGTTTCAACAAATATAAAATGGCGTATTTGCCGTTAAATATTGCATATCTGCCAATATTCATACCATATTCATCATTGTGGTATCATACAGAGTACTTTTACTGCTCTAAAAATCCTCTGCTGCAGCATTATTTTTTAAATAAATATAAATAGAATGAAATACAATAGCTTTTAATTATCAGATTGTTTCATGACTATTTTGTTTCAAATACACACAAGCACAGGGATGTAAAAGGTATTTCCATCAAGCCTGATCAAAAAGTTTGTAAGTCACTGGGAAAAGAGGTCTCAAAATATAATCAGTCCCTGGAAGAGGCACCGATGAGGGACATAAAACCTGGGCTTACATTTGATCATTTATTCACTCAGCAAGTTTTAATTAAGCATTAGATTTTCCCTCTTGCCATAGCCTAGTCTAAAAACCCTGGGGATAAAATAGTGAACATGAGAGATAAAATCTCTACTTCCTTGGAGTGTACATTCTAATGGATGAGAGAGATCATAAACAAATATATATCTGTATTAATAAGAGAAGAGGGTCAAAGATTGATGGGATAGGAGGAGGGTAATTAAAATATATGATACCACTTTTAAAAAGTGTTTAGAAACACTCATTAAATTTCATCCATAGCGCCTGACGTGAGAATATAGGAATCATTAGAAAATGTGCAAGTGGCTTATGTTATTATAAGCAAAGAAATACTCAGCAAGATTATTTATCTCAATATCTTATATAAAATATTGAATTTAAAGCACTCAAAGTAGTTTTGTCCAAGATACTAATACTGTGCTATCACAAGGTATTATTCACTCATAATGTCAAATAATTACCTGAGAATAGTGAAGGATGTCACACATAATCAACATGTTCTTCATTTTTAATGTCAGTAAATATACCAAATCAACTATAAAACCAAAAAATTAGGCACCTGAGCCTAACCAATTGTTCAGAACCTTGTTTTCAGTATTACCTAATACTTAATTCTTATAAATTATGTTGATTATATCAACTAAGATATCACTGTACACAGAGTAGAGTTTAATAAAAATATATTGAGAGAATGGGAAAGGTCTGGTATGGAGATAATAGATAAGATTGTATCAACTAATTTTTCACATGTATCTCAAACTAACTTACCGACAGATTGAATTTGCCACTACATTTTTTTTTTAACATCTTTATTGGAGTATAGTTGCTTTACAATGGTGTGTTAGTTTCTGCTTTATAACAAAGTGAATCAGCTATACATATACATATATCACCATATCTCTTCCCTCTAGCGTCTCCGTCCCTCCCACCCTCCCTATCTCCCCCCTCTAGGTGGTCACAAAGCACCGAGCTGATCTCCCTGTGCTATGCGGCTCCTTCCCACTAGCTATCGATTTTACATTTGGTAGTATATATATCTCCATGCCACTCTCTCACTTTGTCCAACTTACCCTTCCCCCTCCCCGTGTCCTCAAGTCCATTCTCTAGTAGGTCTGTGTCTTTTATCCCGTCCTGCCCCTAGGTTCTTCATAACCATTTTTTTTTTTTTAGATTCCATATATATGTGTTAGCATACTGTATTTGTTTTTCTCTTTCTGACTTACTTCACTCTGTATGACAGATTCTAGGTCCATCCACCTCACTACAAATTACTCAATTTCGTTTCTTTTTATGGCTGAGTAATATTCCATTGTATATATGTGCCACATCTTCTTTATCCATTCATCCGATGATGGACACTTAGGTTGCTTCCATGTCCTGGCTATTGTAAATAAAGCTGCAATGAACATTTGGGTACATGACTCTTTTTGAATTATGGTTTTATCAGGGTATATGCCCAGTAGTGGGATTGCTGGGTAGTATGGTAGTTTTTTTTTTTTTTTTTAAAGCATTTTTTTTTTTATAGCTACTTTATTTATTTATTTATTTATTTTTGGCTGTGTTGGGTCTTCGGTTCGTGCGAGGGCTTTCTCTAGTTGCGGCAAGTGGGGGCCACTCTTCATCGCGGCATGGGGACCGCTCTTCATCGCAGTGCATGGGCCTTTCACTATCGCGGCCCCTCCCGTTGCGGGGCACAGGCTCCAGACGCGCAGGCTCAGTAGTTGTGGCTCACGGGCCCAGCTGCTCCGTGGCATGTGGGATCTTCCCAGACCAGGGCTCGAACCCGTGTCCCCTGCATTAGCAGACAGATTCTCAACCAGTGCGCCACCAGGGAAGCCCAGTATGGTAGTTCTAATTTTAGTTTTTTAAGGAACCTCCATATTGTTCTCCATAGTGGCTGTATCAATTTACATTCTCACCAACAGTGCAACAGGATTCCCTTTTCTCCACACCCTCTCCAGCATTTACTGTTTGTAGATTTTTTGTTGATGGCCCTCTGACTGGTATGAGGTGATACCTGATTGTAGTTTTGATTTGCATTTCTCTAATGATTAGTGATGTTGAGCATCCTTACATCTGTTTGTTGGCAATCTGTATATCTTCTTTGGAGAAATGTCTGTTTAGGTTTCCTGCCCATTTTTGGATTGGGTTGTTTGCTTTTTTGATATTGAGCTGCATGAGCTGCTTGTAAATCTTGGAGATTAATCCTTTGTCAGTTGCTTCATTTGCAAATATTTTCTCCCATTCTGAGGGTTGTCTTTTCGTCTTATTTATGGTTTCCTTTGCTGTGCAAAAGCTTTTAAGTTTCATTAGGTCCCATTTGTTTATTTTTGTTTTTATTTCCATTTCTCTAGGAGGTGGGTCAAAAAGGATCTTGCTGTGATTTATGTCATAGAGTGTTCTGCCTATGTTTTCCTCTAAGAGTCTGATAGTGTCTGGCCTTACATTTAGGTCTTTAATCCATTTTGAGTTTATTTTTGTCTATGTAGTTAGGGAGTGTTCTAATTTCATTCTTTTACATGTAACTGTCCAGTTTTCCCAGCACCACTTAGTGAAGAGGCTGTCTTTTCTCCATTGTATATTCTTGGCTCCTTTATCAAAGATAAGGTGACCATATGCGTGGGTTTATTTCTGGGCTTTCTATCTGTTCCATTGATCTATATTTCTGTTTTTGTGCCAGTACCATACTGTCTTGATTACTGTAGATTTGTAGTATACTCTGAAGTCAGGGAGCCTGATTCCTCCAGCTCCATTTTTCTTTCTCAAGATTGCTTTGGCTATTCGCAGTCTTTTGTGTTTCCATAAAAATTGTGAAATTTTTTGTTCTAGTTCTGTGAAAAATACCAGTGGTAGTTTGATAGGGACTGCATTGAATCTGTGGATTACTTTGGGTACTGTAGTCATTTTCACAATGTTGATTCTTCCAATCAAGAACATGGTATATCTCTCAATCTGTTTGTATCATCTTTAATTTCTTTCATCAGTGTATTATAGTTTTCTGCATACAGATCTTTTCTCAGCTTAGGCAGGTTTATTCCTAGGTGTTTTATTCTTTTTGTTGCAATGGTAAATGGGAGTGTTTCCTTAATTTCTCTTTCAGATTTTTCATCATTAGTGTATAGGAATGCAAGAGATTTCTGTGCATTAATTTTGTATCCTGCTACTTTACCAAATTCATTGATTAGTTCTAGTAGCTTTCTGGTAGCATCTTTAGGATTCTCTATGTATAGTATCATGTCATCTGCAAACAGTGACAGCTTTACTTCTTCTTTTCTGATTTGGATTCCTTCTATTTCTTTTTCTACTCTGATTACTGTGGCTAAAACTTCCAAAACAATGTGGAATAATAGTGGTGAGTGTGGGCAACCTTGACTTGTTCCTGATCTTAGTGGAAATGGTTTCAGTTTTTCACCATTGAGAATGATGTTGGCTGTGGGTTTGTCATATATGGCCTTTATTATGTTGAGGTAAGTTCCCTCTGTGCCTACTTTCTGGAGGGTTTTTATCATAAATGTGTGTTGAATTTTGTCAAAAGCTTTTTCTGCATCTATTGAGATGAACATATGGTTTTTATTCAGTTTTTTGATACAGTATATCACATTGATTGATTTGCATATATTGAAGAATCGTTGCACTCCTGGGATAAACACCACTTGATCATGGTGTATGATCCTTTTAATGTGCTGTTGGATTCTGTTTGCTAGTATTTTCTTGAAGATTTTTCCTCTATGTTCATCAGAGATGTTGGCATGTAGTTTTCTTTCTTTGTGATATCTTTGTCTGGTTTTGGTATCAGGGAGATGGTGGCCTCATAGAATGAGTTTGGGACTGTTCCTCCCTCAGCTATGGTTTAGAAGACTTTGAGAAGGATAGGTGTTATCTCTTCTCTAAATGTTTGATAGAATTCGCCTGGGAAGGCATCTGGTCCTGGGCTTTTGTTTGTTGGAAGATTTTTAATCACAGTTTCAATTTCAGTGTTTATGATTCATCTGTTTATATTTTCTATTTCTTCCTGGTTCAGTATCGGAAGGTTGTGCTTTTCTAGGAGTTTGTTCATTTCTTCCAGGTTGTCCATTTTATTGGCATATAGTTGCTTATAGTAATCTCTCATGATCCTTTGTATTTCAGCAGTATCAGTTGTTACTTCTCCTTTTTCATTGTTAATTCTGTTGACTTGAGTCTTCTCTCTTTTTTTCTTGATGAGTCTGGCTAATGGTTGATCAATTTTGTTTATCGTCTCAAAGAACCAGTTTTAGTTGTATTGATCTTTGCTACTGTTTCCTTCATTTCTTTTTCATTTATTTCTGATCTGATCTTTATGATTTTTTTCCTTCTGCTAACTTTGGGGGTTTTTGTTCTTCTTTCTCTAATTGTGTTAGATATAAGGTTAGGTTGTTTATTTAAGATGTTTCTGGTTTCTTGAGGTAGGATTTTATTGCTATAAACTTCCCTCTTAGAACTGCTTTTGCTGCATCCCATAGGTTTTGGGTTGTCGTGTTTTCACTGTCATTTGTTCCTAGATATTTTTTGATTTCCTCTTTGATTTCTTCAGTGATCTCTTGGTTATTAAATAGTGTATTGTTTAGCCTCTATGTATTTGTATTTTTTACAGATTTTTTCCTGTAATCGATATCTAGTCTCATAGCGTTGTCGTCAGAAAAGATACTTGATACTCTTTCAATTTTGTTAAATTTACCAAGGCTTGAAATTTGACCCAATATATGATCTATCCTGGAGAATGTTCCATTAGCACTTGAGAAGAAAGTGTATTCTGTTTTTTTTTTTTTTTTGGATGGAATGTCCTATAAATATCAATTAAGTCCGTCTTGTTTAAAGTATCATTTAAAGCTTGTATTTCCTTATTTATTTTCATTTTGGATAATCTGTCCATTGGTGAAAGTGGGGTGTTAAAGTCCCAAACAAACAATGACTGTGTTACTGTCAATTTCCCCTTTTATGGCTGCTAGCATTTGTCTTATGTATCGAGGTGCTCCTATGTTAGGTGCATAAATATTTACAATTTCTATATCTTCTTCTTGGATTGATCCCTTGATCATTATCTAGTGTCCTTCTTTGTCTCTTGTAATAGTCTTTATTCTAAAGTCTATTTTGGCTGGTATGAGAATTGCTACTCCAGCTTTCTTTTGATTTCCATTTGTATGGAATATCTTTTCCCATTCCCTCACTTTCAGTCTGTATGTGTCCCTAGGTCTGAAGTGGATCTCTTGTAGACAGCATATATACGGGTCTTGTTTTTGTATCCATTCAGCCAATCTGTGTCTTTTGGTCAGAGCATGTAATCCAATTACATTTAAGGTAATTATCGATATGTATGTATTACCATTTTCTTAATTGTTTTGGTTTGTTTTTGTAGGTCTTTTCCTTCTTTGGGTATCCTGCCTGGAGAGGTTCCTTTAGCATTTGTTGTAAAGCTGGTTTCTTTGTGCTGAATTCTCGTAGCTTTTGCTTGTCTGTAAAGGTTTTAGTTTCTCCATCAAATCTGAATGAGATCCTTGCTGAGTAGAGTAATCTTGGTTGTAGGTTTTTCCCTTTCATCACTTCAAATTTGTCCTGCCACTCTCTTCTGGCTTGCAGAGTTTCTGCTGAAAGATCAGCTGTTAACCTTATGGGGATTCCCTTGTATGTCATTTGTTGCTTTTCCCTTGCTGGTTTTAATATTTTTTCTTTGTATTTAATTTTTGATAGTTTGAGTAATATGTATCTTGGCATATTTCTCCTTGGATTTATCCTGTATGGAACTCTCTGTGCTTCCTGGACTTGATTGACTATTTCCTTTGCCATATTAGGGAAGTTTTCAACTATAATCTCTTCACATATTTTCTCAGTCCCTTTCTTTTTCTTTTCTTCTTCTGGGACCCCTATAATTCGAATGTTTGTGTGTTTAATGTTGTCCCAGAAGTCTCTGAGGCTGTTCTCAACTCTTTTCATCCTTTTTTCTTTATTCTGCTCTGCAGTAGTTATTTCCACTGTTTTGTCTTCCAGGTCACTTATCCGTTCTTCTGCCTCAGTTATTCTGCTATTGATTCCTTCTAGAGAATTTTTAATTTCATTTATTGTGTTGTTCATCATTGTTTGTTTGCTCTTTAGTTCTTGTAGGTCCTTGTTAAACATTTCTTGTATATTCTCCATTCTATTTACAAGATTTTGGATCATCTTTACTATCATTATTCTGAATTCTTTTTCAGGTAGACAGCCTATTTCCTCTTCATTTCTTTGGTCTGGTGGGTTTTTACCTTGCCCCTTCATCTGCTGTGTGTTTGTCTTCTCATTTTGCTTAACTTACTTTGTTTGAGGTCTCCTGTTTGTAGGCTGCAGGTTTGTAGTTCCTGTTGTTTTTGGTGTCTGCCCCCAGTGGCTAAGGTTGTTTCAGTGGGTTGTGTAGGCTTTCTGGTGGAGGGGACAAGTGCCTGTGTTCTGGTGGAGGAGGCTCGGTCTTATCTTTCTGGTGGGCAGGTCCACGTCCGGTGGTGTGTTTTGGGGTGTCTGTGACCTTATTATGATTTTCGGCAGCATTTCTGCTAGTGGGTGGGGTTGTATTCCTGTCTTGCTAGTTGTTTGGCATAGGGTGTCCAGCACTGTTGCTTGCTGGTCTTTGAGTGGAGCTGGTTCTTGGTGTTGAGATGGAGATCTCTGGGAGATTTTCACCATCTGATATTACATGGAGCTGGGAGGTCTCTGGTGGACCAGTGTCCTGAATTCGGCTCTCCCACCTCAGAGGCACAGGCCTGAACCTGGCCGGAGCACCAAGGCCCTGTTATCCCGATGGCTCAGAATAAAACGGAGAAAAAAAGAAAGAAAGAAAAAAGAAAAAAATAAATAAAAGAAAGTTATTTAAATAAAAAATAATTATTAAAAATTAAAGGTTATTTAAAAAAAGAAAGAAGGAAGAGAGCAACCACACCAAAAAACAAATCCACCAATGATAACAAGTGCTAAAAACTATACTGAAAACAAAAACAAAAACAAAAACGGACAGACAGAACCCCAGGACAAATGGTAAAAGCAAAGCTATACAGACAAAATCACACACAGAAGCATACACATACACACTCACAAAAAGAGAAAAGGGAAAATATATATATATATCGTTCTCCCAAAGTCCACTGCCTCAATTTGGGATGATTCGTTGTCTATTCAGGTATTCCACAGATGCAGGGTACATCAAGTTGTTTGTGGAAATTTAACCCACTGCGCCTGAGGCTACTGGGAGAGACTCCCCTTTCTCTTCTTTGTTCACAGAGCTCCTGGGGTTCCGCTTTGGATTTGGCCCCGCCTTTGCGTGTAGGTTGCCTGAGCGCGTCTGTTCTTCCCTCATACAGGAAGGGGTTAAAGGAACAGCTGATTAGGGGGCTCTGGCTCACTCAGGCCGGGTGGTGGTAGGGGTACAGAATGCAGGAAAAGCCTGCAGCAGCAGAGGCCAGCGTGACGTTGCAACAGTGGGAGGTGCGCCGTGTGTTTTCCCGTGGAAGTTGTACCTGGATCACGGGACCCTGGCAGTGGCACAGGCTCCCGGGAGGGGAGGTGTGGAGAGTGACCTGTGCTGGCACACAGGCTTCTTGGTGGCTGCAGCAGCAGCCTTAGCGTCTCATGCCCATCTCTGGGGTCCGTGCTGATAGCCGTGGCTCACGCCCATCTCTGGAACTCGTTTAGGCGGTGCTCTGAATCCCCTCTCCTTGTGCACTGTGAAACAAAGAGGCAAGAAAAAGTCTCTTGCCTCTTTGGCAGTTCCAGACTTTTTCGCAGACTCCCTCCCAGCTAGCTGTGGCGCACTAGTCCCCTTCAGGCTGTGTTCATGCAGCCAACTCCAGTCCTCTCCCTGGGATCTGACCTCTGAAGCCAGAGCCTCAGCTCCCAGCTCCCACCCGCCCTGGTGAGCAGACAAGCCTATCGGGCTGGTGAGTGCTGGTCGACACTGATCCTCTGTGCGGGAATCTCTCCACTTTGCCCTCCGCACTCCTGTGGCTGCGCTCTCCTCCGTGGCTCCGAAGCTTCCCCCCTCACCACCCGCAGTCTCCACCCGTGAAGGGCCTTCCTAGTGTGTGGAAACCTTTCCTCCTTCACAGCTCCCTCCCAGAGGTGCAGGTCCCGTCCCTATTCTTTTGTCTCTGTTTTTTCTTTTTTCTTTTGCCCTACCCAGGTACGTGGGGAGTTTCTTGCCTTTTGGAAGTCTGAGGTCTTCTGCCAGCGTTCAGTAGGTGTTCTGTAGGAGTTGTTCCACATGTAGATGTATTTCTGATGTATTTATGGGGAGGAAGATGATCTCCACGTCTTACTCTTCTGCCATCTTGAAGGTCTCCCTGCCACTACATTTTAAATGCATTTAGGTCAATTAGAACATGAGGCCATGCAATGAAAACAGATTTTAAATATTTATTACTATTTACAATAATATAAATCAACTATTCTATATTTATTTCATTTTCTATGACATTTATATAACTATAAAAGAAACCTGTATTATTTACCAAGTTATTTTAAATGAGGGTAACTAATAATAGGTAAATATATTTACCTATTATTATAAAATGGCATTTATCTCAAACATATTCTGGCAGTGATAATTTGATAAAAGGGTAGGTTAGGATATGACACTATTTTTATCATCTGCTCTTCCTTTGTTTAATAGACACAAGAATGATGTTTCCTATTACATCTTCAAATATGCTTAGCTTCTTTCACTAACTCATAAAAACTATGGTAGAAAAGGAATGAAATGTGGCATGACTTTTTTGAAGCCTTTCATTTCTTCAAGTGGCTCACACCAGTGTCTTTTTTTTTTTTTTTAAATAAACCTCTACCAACTTTGAGTGAAGTCTGCTTTATTCAAAGAGGACATCCCTCTCATTCGTCTTCTACTCAAAAAAAGCAAAACACTTTGACATGACATCCTATTTTCTGCTCTGCTCCTAGACTATTGAACTTGGTCGATATTGAAGCTTTATGGGAATTAGATCCTTTCCTATGAAATGAGAGTGTTAGATTAGATTACATTAAAGATTTCTTTCAGAAATCTGAATATTTTGTTTTATTTTTTAAACCTTGCCTTCACTCATTATTTTTCACCATGTACTATATATGTAGCTTTGTCAAGCTCAAATGAATTTTAAATAGTTGTAGAAAGTCTGGTTTTATATAAGAATAAAAGTTTTCTGTAAATTTTAATGAGCTGATATTTTGATATTTCAATAACTAATCTATAATAAAATTATAGCTCAAATGTTGGTTTATTATTTAAGATTAATACTTTTATTTTCAAAATTTTATTTTCTTTTAAAGAAATCAATGGTTCCACTCTATAAAAACATAGGTAAGGAGAACATGTTTTACTGGTAGAAAGAACTCAATAGAAGAAATATGGTTGACTAAAATTATGACAAATTTAGAAAATAGATGCTTTAAGATGTATAGCAAAATGATTTTGACCTATGATTTGCCTCAAAAAAAAACTGGATTAAACTCAGTTATTTTCAAAATAAAAAGATGTTTGAATATTCTGGGTGCCAAAGAATGAAATTACATATTTTTAAGATGACAAATTCTGATATATTTTTCAATAGTTCTGCATGATTTTCAAAACCTGGAATACTGGGATGGTTACAGAATATTTTGTATGAAGTGTGTGTAAAATATATTATTAAATTATGTTGACTCCAACAAATAGCACACCATTTTTTAACCAATCTTATGACTCTTTTAACAATAAAAGTTACCTGTTTAAACTCTTTCATATTTTTAACTGACTTATTTGTCATGTTTATCACATTTATCCTTTTATTCCCATTGTCATGAGTAATAAAATAAATTGTATAAGGACTTTTTAAGCATCTTGTCTTTAAATAGGGTTTAAAGAGGAAGAAAATGATTCTGGAATTAGGGCTGTTTGGAGGAATGAAACTTATTGGTTTATTTAATTTGTTTCAAAGCAGCATTAGTCTACTCTTCTTTTCAGTTATTGGTGAGGGAGCCTATGTCCTGAACATTGCCTTTCCACAACAGGCCATGGCACTGAGTTCCTTCTTGTTAAGTATTTATCTTTACAACTCTGATTTCAATGGCACATACTAAATGTATACCATAAAAACACATGACAACTGGTAGTGATGTTTCTTTCTACTTGAGAGACTCAAATGTGAGCCTATGTCTATTTTCTGTGTCCTAACTTGAAGAAAATCATAGTACATGGCAATGCAATCCTAAGCCCAGGTGTGTTCAATTTATACTACACTCTATTATTTACTTTATATTATATATATATATATATATATATATATATATATATATATATATATATATATACATATATATATATATAAACTGTTCTAGGTTCCTAAATAGCAATGTCAAATACATTTGACATAATGCTGATACATTTTGAGCACTAGGTTCCAGATGTGATATTTTAAAATTAGTGGTAGGTGAGACTATCAGCTTGACTTTTTGACAACTAACAGGTCCAGTCAGTCAGTTAGGTAAGGTAGGTGTTCTGTTCTGTTCTGTAAAACATTAGTTTACCTTTACTTCAGTGAATTAACCAGTGATACAGCTTAATAGAATGAGTCATTAAGTTATAAGTTTATCATGTAAAAGAATCCCCACATCTATAATTCTTTTTCAGTTTAGCTATATTTTTTATTTCCATCTACCGATTCTTGAGCTGCATTATCTAAATTTAAGGTTTCAAAGATGAATATGTTGCCTATACTGCAGGATTTCTTACTTAATCGATCTGGGATGTCTGCCAGTCGCCTTCAGAATTCTGCACTTTTATCTTTATAAGATTGGCTTATAGCCAGTGAATTATCATACTTTAAGTTCTTCTCTTACCTTGCTATTTCTTGAGCCAGAAATTGGTATTCAGGTCTTCAAAATTTCCTTTCCTTGACTGAGAGTTTAATTCAATCAAGAAAATATTTTATTATATTTATGTCCCTTGGGATTCCATATTACACACTTATTCTTCTGTTCAGTTGAGCCAATACTGAATTTATTAATAAGATGATATTTAAAATTTGAGTATTTAACTCTTATTAATGACCAGATTCTTTTTTTTTTTTTTTCTCTTCAGCTACTTTAACTCATCTGATGTGTATTCTTCTCCGTCAAGGAGTTGCTTTTAAGAGTTTGAGATTGAGGACATCTTTTGTGTTCTAAAAATCTCAGTTATCTTTTCAGACTTCCCTCCTTATATTTAGTCTACTAAAGAAAATAAAATTGCACAGTGGAAGAGAATTAAGTGTTGAAAGTGTTGTGCAAAGTGAATAATATAGTTTACTTGGAATAACTAACTTGTGGTAGAAATGAATCACATCATTAGACCTTGACCCTGATTCTTCTTTTTTTCTTTTGGAGTCACAAGAAATTTGTTTCCTGAGGAAAGACTAGCAGTGTCCCTCATTTGAAAATTTTACACTTCTACAAATGAGAGACTGTTTTGATAAAGGGTAGACAATACTCACTAGTCTCATCAACATAATCTTATTTTTCAGTATTGTATACTGATTGACTAAGTAAAGAATCCTCAAGTGACCCTAAAGTATAAAATAATGTGGCATCTTTGAAAGGTCATGTTTCATGATTATATTCTTTATGCTTGAGCATAGGCCACTTTCAAAGTAATGAAAAGTCATCTGTGGTTCAAACTATTTATTGAACGTTCCTGTTTTAAAGTAGGCTACAGTGAAACTCTGTACATCTCAGGAAGGTTTGAAGAAACAAGCAAGCTCATTGACTTCATGTATAACAGTCAATGAGATGCAATTTCAAGAATGGACTGGATAAAGTGAAAAAAAATAAAAATGTGACAAAGAAAGGATGTGGGAAACCATAGCAAACAAGTAGGTCATTTCAAGGTAATAAGGGTTAAAAAAGTCTGTCCAATTAAAATCTGTCTGTGTACCATATATAAATGTAGAAAAACTAATATTCATACTTATGAAGGTACACAGATAGTGATGTATCTCTGTGGAAACTATTTTTTTAAGAATTATGAAAATAAAGCCTTGAGATAAGTGGGAGTGGAGGGAGAGTTGACATAGTGGTAAAGGATGCAGAGAGACAAAAATTGTCTTCAAGTACTTGAAGAAGTGAAGATCTATTATATGGCAGATTAAATAAACATTTTCTTCTCTATTCTGTGTATAGGAACAAAGGATGGGGTTTAGCAGGAGGCACATTCCAGTTAATACACTGTATAATTTGACCTGTTTAAGAGTGGAATGAATTGAATCTTAAGACAGAAGTTGTTTTATTTTTTAATTACTAAAAGCATTATCATGGGAACTGCACAAATATTAAAAGTATTAAAAATGAAGTTACATCATAAAGAAGAAATTTTAAAGACCTTAAACTTATTTTTCCAACTCTAAGATTTGTAATTCTATGATCATATCTCCCACAAGATTATTAAGTTGTTTTTTTTTTAACATCTCTATTGGAGTATAATTGCTTTACAATGGTGTGTTAGTTTCTGTTTTATAACAAAGTGAATCAGTTATACATATACATATGTCCCCATATCTCTTCCCTCTTGCGTCTCCCTCCCTCCCACCCTCCCTATCCCACCCCACTAGGTGGTCACAAAGCACCGAGCTGATCTCCCTGTGCTATGCGGCTGCTTCCCCCTAGCTATCTGTTTTACGTTTGGTAGTGTATATATGTCCATGCCACTCTCTCACTTTGTCCCAGCTTACCCTTCCCCCTCCCCGTATCCTCAAGTCCATTCTCTAGTAGGTCTGCATCTTTATTCCCATCTTGCCCCTAGGTTCTTCTCACCATTTCTTTTTATTTCTTTCTTTCTTTTTTCTTTTTTTGATTCCATATATATTTGTTAGCATACGGTATTTGTTTTTCTCTTTCTGACTTACTTCACTCTGTATGACAGTCTCTAGGTCCATCCACCTCACTACAAATAACTCAGTTTCATTTCTTTTTATGGCTGAGTAATATTCCATTGTATATATGTGCCACATCTTCTTTATCCATTCATCCGATGATGGACACTTAGGTTGCTTCCATGTCCTGGCTATTGTAAATAGAGCTGCAATGAACATTTTGATACATGATTCTTTTTGAATTCTGGTTTTCTCAGGGTATATGCCCAGTAGTGGGATTGCTGGGTTTTATGGTAGTTCTATTTTTAGTTTTTTAAGGAACCTCCATACTGTTCTCCATGGTGGCTGTATCAATTTACATTCCCACCAACGGTGCAAGAGGGTTCCTTTTTCTCCACACCCTCTCTAGCATTTATTGTTTGTAGATTTTTTGATGATGGCCATTCTGACTGGTGTCCGATGATATCACATTGTAGCTTTGATTTGCATTTCTCTTATGATTAATGATGTTGAGCATTCTTTAATGTGTTTGTTGGCAATTTGTACATCTTCTTTGGAGAAATGTCTATTTAGGTCTTCTGCCCATTTTTGGATTGAGTTGTTTGTTTTTTTGATACTGAGCTGCATGAGTTGCTTGAACAATAATCCTATCATATACAGCACAGCTGGGAATTTTTAATAGTTCTATTTCAGTTCCTTTTTAAATGTTTTTAGTTATTAGAAGAGTTGTCTAGACTCCCATTAAGGCATAGTAGCATTCTTAAAATGGTCCTAAGGCATATAAAAGGATGATCTTATACTGAGAATAAAAAATATACAGATTAGTTTTCTTCTTAATCTGGCCAACATTTTGAATAGTGCTATGACTACACATATATTTTTCCCTAATGCATTAAAGTTGCTGTAATTGTTTTTCTAGCACAATATTAATTTTAACAAGCTCAAAAAGTTGTCAAATTCACTTTTGAGGCCAAATATAGCTGCAGAAAATATGAAAACGTTAAGGCTGACAAAATCTGAACTTTTTTACATTATTTCAAAAATAACTCATTCAGCAATTTGAAGGAACTATAATAAAACTGAGGAGTAATCTCTGAACAGCCAAACTAAGTGTTCCAAAGATCATTCTGAAAAGTCTGTGTACTTCACTTTATGGGAAAACTTCAGGCCCTAATTCAGAGCTGACTTGGTTTTACTTTGTACACAGTTTTAATCAGTTCAAATATCTGGTTTCTCCACTGAGCAGCCAAGTGGAAGGGAAAATATCAAGAATAATAAGGGAGAATTGAGAGTAAGGGAAGATTTTTTAAAAATGTATCAAAAGAAGAGCCTAAAATTCAACATGGCAGTCTGGTTATTTACAATACTTCTAAACATCCTGATATACCTTTTTGGGGCTCATGGATATCTATAGAATATTCCATAAATTGAAACTTATAATAATGGAGCTAAATTATCATTGAAACTTAAATTCCATTGGCCCTATTCTATTTAATATGATTAAGTTTTACATTGCCAATATGGGAATTACTTTAAAATCAATTGAATAACAATAATGTGACATATGTGTATGTGTACACAAGTTAACTCCAATTTAAATTCAAGCAATAGTTGTTTAGCATTTGTGAAAAAAATCTTTGAGAGAAATCAGCACTGCAGAAGTTAGTGCTTATTGCCTCATGAATATCCAAATATACATAAGAGGATTTTGTTAACATATACACAATTATTCATACAATAAAAGAAATGATTTTTTATTAGTGAAGTGAATAGTGTCCTACATATATGGCTGTTAGGAAATATTAGTCAGGCCCCCGCTTCAATGAATGAAGTATAAGAATTCAGCAAGATCAGCAACTGAATGTCTTGGGTGCAGAACACAGTGCTGACCAGAGCCCTTAGACCTGCATTCTCCTGCTCTGCAGAGTGCCTTGTCTCCTGACCCAGTTACAACTTCAGAGTGAGTCTGTCATGCAGGTGCTGGTTGGAATGTCTGAACAAAATTGCACTGTCCCCAGGTGACACAGCAGCTGTAAGAGCTGGCTCCTTGTTTTGTACTTGTTTGTTAATAATATTTTTGTGTTTGGTATGTATGTGTTTCTCTGGTAACATAACAACTGGTCAGAAAGTTGTAGGGGAGAGGACATTTAGCCTTCAACTATTGGTTGACAGAGACAACCAATATTTACCCCAAAAGCCTAGAATTTGCTTCATGACTACATCAGCTTAGCTTAGTTTAGTAACACAAACATACATTATAGAATTGTGTAGCCACACTGTATGATAGAAGGCAAACAACTTTAGATGTAATTAAGATTTTATTACCTTAAAATTTACATCATGACCATCTCTTTCTTTGATAATACTAGGTAAATATGGAACTGTCTATATTAACATCACGTTCATCCCCAGATTTTCAGAGATTTAGAGTGCCACATAGCAAAGACAAGACAAAACAAAGAAATCCTACAAAGAACATTAACTAACTATTAAAGTCTTTTTCCAAAGGATGTTCTTCCATGCACAAATCTTATCACATATTCTATTAAAAAAGGTCCTGTAATCAAATAATTTTCAGAAATGTTACATAATTTGCTATTCTTAGATAATCACAATGTACATCAATATATTACAGGCTTTGAGAAAGTTGTATTAAAGAATCCTGTTTAACTTTGCTTAATCAAGCATTTTCCCAATATATTAGACATTAATTGGGGAAATTCTGAATTAGAAGGAAACCCAAATTGGACTCATCTTTAAACTGAATTCTATGACTAATATTTGGGGAAAGACACTGCTAAACTAAACTAGATATATAAAAAGACTACCAGAAAGGTGAGGGAAGTGAAAGTACTGAAACACTAAAATAGAAGACAATATAGAATACATGTAAAAATAAGTTTTCATACATAAAATTGTTGTCCTGGCTGGGAAAAACAAAAACTACTCGACATGTTTGGCAAATAGTATACCATATATCATCAAGTCTAAGATGTATTGCTTTTTCTCATTTTAAACAGCTGTAAAATCAGGATAAATCATTTGCTTCTCTCAAACAATCTTGGCCAAGTGGCAGTCATAACATTGTTGATATCACTTGACACCTCTGGTAAGATTAGGAAAGCCCACACATCAGACTTTACAGGATGGTGTTGGCAGATAAGGAGAAAAGTTCAGACAATAGTGGAGCACTCTTTTAATAAATCCTGTATCATCGGCACTCCTGATGACCCAGAAAATAACATTATATATATAAAAAAAACACAGAGTTTAATAATTCTCAATCAAAAAATGCCTCAGGAGAGTTGGGTTCTGCATTGGAAGTTTTCAGGAATACTTAAACCAATGTATTTTGCTAATATTTTCATTTTTATTTATGCACAGTAAAAAACTATGTATGAAATCAATTTGAAAGAGTTCATTGAATAAGCAAAACATTTCTAAAGATAACGAAGCATTGATTAATTCAATCGGTAGTTTAATTGGCAGGTTTTTTTTTTTCCTTTCACAAGGGTACACAAAATAATGAGAGCATAGTTAAGACTGCAGCATAGTTATGTTTAACTATGTTAATTCTCCACTGGATGCTAGAACTTTAAAATATTCATATTGGCATCAAGTTTCTCAAAATAATTCAATTATTTATTTATTTATTTATTTATTTATTTATTTATCTTAACAGCTTTATTGGGGTATAATTACTTTACAATGGTGTGTTAGTTTATGCTTTATAACAAAGTGAATCAGTTATACATATACATATGTTCCCATATCTCTTCCCTCTTGCATCTCCCTCCCTCCCACCCTCCCCATCCCACCCCTCCAGGTGGTCACAAAGCACTGAGCTGATCTCCCTGTGCTATGCGGTTGCGTCCCACTAGCTATTTTACGTTTGGTAGTGTATATATGTCCATGCCACTCTCTAACTTTGTCCCAGCTTACCCTTCCCCCCCCCATATCCTCAAGTCCATTCTCTAGTAGGTCTGTGTCTTTATTCCCATTTGCCACTAGGTTCTTCTTGACCTTTCTTTTTTTTTTCCTTAGATTCCATATATATGTGTTAGCATACTGTGTTTGTTTTCTCTTTCTGACTTACTTCACTCTGTATGACAGACTCTAAATCCATCCACCTCACCACAAATAACTCAATTTCGTTTCTCTTTATGGCTGAGTAATATTCCATTGTATATATGTGCCACATCTTCTTTATCCATTCATCTGATGATGGACACTTAGGTTGCTTCCATGTCCTGGCTATTGTAAATAGAGCTGCAATGAACATTTTGGTACATGACTCTTTTTGAATTCTGGTTTTCTCAGGGTATATGCCCAGTAGTGGGATTGCTGGGTCGTATGGTAGTTCTATTTTTACTTTTTTAAGGAACCTCCATACTGTTCTCCATAGTGGCTGTATCAATTTACATTCCCACCAACAGTGCAAGAGTGTTCCTTTTCTCCACACCCTCTCCAGCATTTATTGTTTCTAGATTTTTGATGATGGCCATTCTGACCGGTGTGAGATGATATCTCATTGTAGTTTTGGTTTGCATTTCTCTAATGATTAATGATGTGGAGCATTCTTTCATGTGTTTGTTGGCAATCTGTATATATCTTCTTTGGAGAAATGTCTATTTAGGTCTTCTGCCCATTTTTGCATTGGGTTGTTTGTTTTTTTGTTACTGTGCTGCATGAGCTGCTTGTAAAATTTGGAGATTAATCCTTTGTCAGTTGCTTCATTTGCAAATATTTTCTCCCATTCTGAGGGTTGTCTTTTGGTCTTGTTTATGGTTTCCTTTGCTGTGCAAAAGCTTTTAAGTTTCATTAGGTCCCGTTTCTTTATTTTTGTTTTTATTTCCATTTCTCTAAGAGGTGGGTCAAAAAGGATCTTGCTGTGATGTATGTCATAGAGTGTTCTGCCTATGTTTTCCTCTAAGAGTTTTATAGTGTCTGGCCTTACATTTAGGTTTTTAATCCATTTTGAGTTTATTTTTGTGTATGGTGTAAGGGAGTGTTCTAATTTCATACTTTTACCTGTCCAGTTTTCCCAGCACCACTTATTGAAGAGGTTTTCTTTTCTCCACTGTATATGCTTGCCTCCTTTATCAAAGATAAGGTGACCATATGTGTGTGGGTTTATCTCTGGGCTTTCTATCCTGTTCCATTGATCTATGTTTCTGTTTTTGTGCCAGTACCATACTGTCTTGATCACTGTAGCTTTGTAGTATAGTCTGAAGGCAGGGAGCCTGATTCCTCCAGCTCCGTTTTTCTTTTTCAAGATTGCTTTGGTGATTCGGGGTCTTTTGTATTTCCAGACAAATTGTGAAATTTTTTATTCTAGTTCTGTGAAAAATGTCAGTGGTAGTTTGATAGGGATTGCACTGAATCTGTAGATTGCTTTGGGTAGTAGAATCATTTTCACAATGTTGATTCTTCCAATCCAAGAACATGGTATATCTCTCCATCTCTTTGTATCATCTTTAATTTCTTTCATCAGTGTCTTATAATTTTCTGCATACACGTTTTTTGTCTCCTTAGGTAGGTTTATTCCTAGGTATTTTATTCTTTTTGTTGCAATGGTAAATGGCAGTGTTTTCTTAATTTTGCTCTCAGATTTTTCATCATTAGTGTATAGAAATGCAAGAGATTTCTGTGCATTAATTTTGTATCCTGCTACTTTACCAAATTCTGTGATTAGTTCTGGTAGCATCTTTAGGATTCTCTATGTATAGTATCATGTCATCTGCAACCGTGACAGCTTTACTTCTTCTTTTCCGATTTGGATTCCTTTTATTTCTTTTTCTTCTCTGATTGCTGTGGCTAAAACTTCCAAAACTATGTTGAATAACAGTGGTGAGAGTGAGCAACCTTGTCTTGTTCCTGATCTTAGTGGAAATGGTTTCAGTTTTTCACCATAATTCAATAATTTTTTACTAAATAGTTCTTATTTTCTACTAGAATAACTAACTTTCTTGTTTTCTACCAGTTTGAACTTCTACGTATGTTCAAACTGACCTTTTTCAGGAAGTTATTAACTGATCAGATTGAAAGATGTCTACACAATGGGTAAAATGACAATACTTTGCATAAAGTATTTGCAATCCAAATGATTTTTTTCAGTATGTTGGTTGACATGTGTGATCATGATGAAAATAATAAAGTTGACTAAAAATACATTAAAGAATTATTGTCATATGAATCTGCAATTATCTGGTAAGCTTTTGGCTGAAAATCTGATGCATGAGTTTTCTTCCTAAAATCTGTAATGAGATTTTCATCTACACTGAAGTATTAAAGGACTGAAGTTGCTTCCATATTTTTTATTTTGTCATTCTTCCTCTTGTTGGTTTTGTTATAGTTCAGTAGGTATGATACTCAATAGTAGAAAAAGTATGATCTCAAAAATATATATATTCTTATTTATTATATATATTTTCTTCTTTTATAAATCAGCACCTTTAACCTTTTTCCTTTTCACAGAGCATTATTAAAGATGAAAACAATACCATATATTAAGCGAGTAATGCTTCGATTAGAATTTTGTTCTGTGGATATGGTACTACCTCTTCATGAGCAATGTCTGAATTAAGTAAATCCCAGCCAGAAGAACATGATTATTTGTAAAAATTATCATTTTTAACTTTTTTTTCTGACGGGTTTTCCATTAACGTCAGGTACCTTATCTTTAGTCTGATTAAAAGTGGGACAAATTTATCATTATGTAAATGCAGATGTCAGTGTCCTCTAAAATTTGTATTGTCTTAAAATTTTGTCTTCATTGTATCATTCCTATGGATACATCTACCCAACAAAAATTTAAGGGGAGATGCTTGGCACATATGTTAGTTTCTTTTCACTATGCAAATAACTTTGCCAGATTAAGGAGCCAATAACTCCATTTTGAAACAATGAATTATCCAAATTTTCTGCTGACATTGGCTGTAACTATAAACACTGGCTTATATGCCACATTTTTAAAGTGGGGTAGAAATTTGAGATGTGTTTAACTGTTGAGAGACCTGAGGAAAGGAAATATATAGAATGAAAGAAAAAGGGAGAGATTTTCTGAAGTCAAATGACATGAAAACTATATATATATAGATAAGATCTTCCCTCCAACAGGAAACCTTTAGAAATACAAATGTTGGGCCAGTTTTAAGCTACAACTAAGTGAAAGAAGAAAGTTGGATGTATTGGAAGCATCATAATTAGGATCTGGGGATGTTTCAAAGATGACACAGTTGCATGTGAAGCAATATGATAGGGCCTTGGTATGAGAAGTAAGAACATGATTTATGGAAAACCTCAGCTTTGGGGGCAGACTAAGGAGGATCAAAGGATGAACACTAACTATGATCCCAGGCTATTTACTCAAAGAACACTTTCCTCATCTGTAAAATGGAGAAATAACATTATGCTAGTCGACTGTAGTGTCACATGGGAGGTGCTATAAAAGTTAAGGCTACCATTTTAATAGTAAAATAAGTTAATAGTCCAAACAATATAGGGTAGAAAACAGAACATTTGGTGGGGTCACATAAAGGTATTTGGCATATGTTCACTTATGGTAAAAAGAGACCAGAAAATATGAAGGAAAGAACTGGAGAAAATATTAGAAGTGAATTAGATGCATTGCAGGGCCCAAGGAATTAAACATTTATTCATTAAGTCATTCAACTAGTATTTATTGAATGCCTGCTCTATGTCAGGTACTGTAGGTGCTAGGGATACAGAAATAAACAAATCACTCAAGCATCCAAATATGGGTGATATAAGTAATATACATATAACAAGTTAGAGTAAAAGCTAAGGGTAAAAAATTAAGCAGAAAATGGGGTTATGATGTGCCAGTAGTTAAAGGGTGGGGGAGTGCTAACATTTAGACAGATTATTAGCCAAGAAAGTGACTTTTTAAGTAAAAATCTAAAGGAAGTGAGAGAGCAAGCCATGCACATATCTGAGAGAAGCACTTTCCAGACAGGAAACAGTTGCAAAGGCCCTGTGGTGGGAGTGTGCTGACCTATTCCAGGCACTGTGAGGAGACCAGAAGGAATAAATAGGATGGTTGAAAGAGAATTAGTGGCCTTGTGACCAGATTATTTTGGGGACTTGGAGGCATAGTACAGACTTCGGCTTTTACTTTAGTGAGATGAGAAGTCTTTGGGTTTTGAGGAGTGACGTGTTCCGACCTATATTTTAACAAGGCCATTTTAGCTGTTGTAAGAATAGCTCAAAAAGGGACGTGTGTGTGAAGGGAAGAAGATCAGTGAGGAAGCTATGACTCATACAGGTGAGAAATAGCAGTGACTCAGAATAGAGTGGTAAAGTTGGGGGTTTTAAGAAATGTTCAGATTATGAATACAATTTTAAGTAGAGCCAATGGGATTTGTTAGTGAAATCATTGTACAGTATGAGAAAAAGGGAAGAGTTAAACATAATTCCAAGAATTCTGGCAACTGGAAAGATGGAGGAGACTGAAGGAGAATCAGGTTTGGAGGGATATCAGTGTCTCAGTTTTGGGGATGATGAGCTTGCCGTGCTTTTTAGACATCCAAGTGAAGATGTCAAAAAGACAGTTGGATATGCAAGCCATGAAATGGATAAGATTACTTAGGGAGTGATTTTGATAAAAAAACAGAAAATATTCAAGGACTGAACCCTGTGAATATCAGCATTAACAGGTTGGGGAGAAAAATAAGGACCAACAAAGGCTACTGAGAAGGAGTGGTCAAAAATGTGTGAGAAAAAGCAGGGAAGTGTGTGTTCTAGAAGCTCAGTGAAGAAGATGTTTCATATTAACTATATGAATTAGAAAAGCAAAATAGTAGTAAAAGTAGATAAGACATATCAGAGCTTTTTCTAAAAATTGAAGGAAAAATGTATATTCCTCCACAGAAAACAATAGAGGAAAGGGTAATGCACTGGCTGAGGGCCCTGTTAGAAGGAATTAACAAGAAAGGACGGGGGGCCTCTAGAAGCTTCTCATAATGTATTTGGGATAACCATCTGCATCAGATCACCTAAGATGTTCATTAAGACATGCAGATTCCTGAATTAGAATTTTTCATGGCCGATGAGGGATTTTCAGAAAGCTCCACATGTGATTCTTATATATATTATACATATTACTAAGATTAAAATATTAAAACAGAGAAATAGATTCTCAGTAATAGTTAAAAGGATTATATGTAAGTGTGCAAATATGGTTATGTATTTGGAGATGGGGGTCACCAGTTTGTGGCTTCCACACTCATGCTGTATATTTTCATCCAAGAATAGGATTAGATGATAGCCATACAGAGAAGAAATGCATTGCTTTACTTTACATTTAATATCCCTTCTTCACCAAATATATTAGAAAGCTCAAATTGACAACATAATTATTTTTCCATTTCACTTCATGCTCTGTGGGGGAGGAATCAAAAATTGAAATTTGCAAGGCCTCCCATGGGTTTGCCTCTGCCTCTAAGACACACTTAGACAGCAAGTGCAGTAGAACCCATCATTACCTTGCCCATTATTCCATTAACTCAGTGATTTTGCATGTCAAAATGGATCCCCCTTTCTCTACATACGCACATCACATCACACACACACACATACAGACGCACATGCACTCACACATGTGCACACATCTGCTATACAAGCAGTTTCTGCAAAATCCTGTGAGAGGATTTCATGTTGGGCTTGTGCAAATCCACTTCAGTGCTTCATGGGCAATCTCACATGTCAGATCAAGCTTTTGGCCTCGTTTTTAAGGTCATGGGAGATCTCAAACTGTTATACAGTTGGTCAAAAAGTATTGTATATGAGAAGTACAACTCTGCAGATGCATCATTAAAAACCATGAAGTGGGCTTCCAATTCAGTGAACTATAATTATGTTTGGAAAGAGTGGAAGGGGTGAAGGGGAGGAGGGTACTGTACACAGACAAAAGTAAAGAATATGGAATAGCCTCTAGTATTTACCTTGTGCCTTCTATAGTCCCAATACTCTCCCTGTGTTTTACATTCATTGTCTCATTTTATCCTTTCAGTTCTATTTGGTAGAATAGATGAAGAAACTGAAGCTCGTTTACCCATTAATACATACAAAATTAGAAATATATATGTAGGTCTGTCAGATGGTAACTCTGTTCAGTGTGCCATCCAAGCTCTTTTGGAATTCAATGTCACTACTGGAATTGGTGCATGACAACTGGTGCACTATTTAGATGCTAGCATCCCAAGCATGTGGGAAATATCTATGAGGTATATCATGGCATAAATACCATGGTGAACTACCAGTCTAAATAGTCTTAAGGTATGAGGATAACCTACCATTTGTAAGGAATTTCAGTATATAAAACCATAGGGAAATGAGAGGTACAGTGTCCTTACAGATACACTTTCTCCAGCTTACCACCTCTAGGCATCTTATCTGACCTCTATCCCTCCCTCTAGGTTCTACATCACGTGGTCTTGTTTTTCTAAAGAATGGATAGTGTAATATCACTTATGTGTGGAATATGGAAAAATGGTACAGATGAACTTATTAGCAAAGAAGAAATAGAGACACATATGTAGAGAACAAACTTATGGATACCGGGGGGTGGGGGAAGGGGAGTGTGGGATGAATCGGGAGATTAGGATTGACATATATACACTACTATGTATAAAATAGATAACTAATGAGAACCTACTTATAGCACAGGGAACACTACTCAATGCTCTGTGGTGACCTGAATGGGAAGGAAAACTAAAAAAGAGGGGATATGTATATGTAAAACTGATTCGCTTTGCTGTACAGCAGAAACTAACACAACATTATAAAGCAGCTGTACTCCAATAAAATTTTAAAAAATTTTTTTTTAATTAAGAAAAGAGTGGATAGTTCCTAGTTATGCAGCCCCAGATACCCCTCCTGGCTGAACTTGTTGGCATAAAAATGGATCCTCTGAAGGCTTATTAGCCCACTCACTGTATCGTGACTCCCAGTGATTATTTTCTTTCTTCTTTGCACTTAGTTCTGTCCACAAAATATTACGTTGTTAAAAGGGTCTTTTTGTCATCCTCATAGATCCCTCACTATTAGGTAGACTTTTCCCTACACATAAGAGTTTTCCTCGGCCATAGGTTCCCTCTTTTTCTGACACATCCCCTTCGCTGGAAACATTGGTAATGCTGCTGTTAGGTTTGAGGAGGTGTTCTGGGATACAGGAAAATGGACTGAGAAGCAAGATATATATATGTGTACCTGAGGGGAAGAAAAACCAATTATTTACGACAAAGTGCTCGTCAATGCTTTACAATGTAGGGAAATCTTAATATATAATATATAGTATGTTACATAGCTTGTATCATGAAAAATTACTAGAAAAATCTGTGGATTTTATTGTTAAAGATTAATGTATTTTACATATTTTATACATGTACACTGGAATAAACATAAAGAAAACAAAATATTAGTTTAAAAATATATGAAAAACAAAGTAAAAACTGCTTTTATTCATGCATAGAAATAAATTCTTAAATATTAAAAAAAGAGGGAGAGAGATTTTAGTCTAATTCCCGCCATTAACTCATTTTTGAGTCCTTGACTGCTAACATATCTTTCCTGAGTCTCACTTTCCTTATCATTAAAACAAAGTATTTTGACTAAGTGATCTCCATGGTCCTTTCTGGATCTAATATCCCAACATACTGTGATCATTCTTTTAAAAAAATTATGCATTTTCCTTGACATTGTTCTATGTACAGCCAAACAAGGTGTACATATAATTCTCTATGGGGATAACCCATCTTAGGCTATTTTTATAAAAAGCGAGACATTTTTGATGCAAACTTTATTTTCTTAATAACATTTATCTGTTTTTCTGATTATAAAAGTGACACATTACCATCGAACAAAAATTGGAAAACAGAGCATATAAAAAACGAAGATCAAAATCACACATAGTTCTTCAACACAGTGATAATCACTGTTTACATTTCAGTGTTCTTGCTTGCTTGATTCTTTTCTTTGTTTTTTCAATAAAATTGGGGCCATTTTTTGGTATACTGCTTTTTTCCTTTCAACATATTATCCTAAGTATTTCATGTTTTATTAAGTAGTTTTTGGAAATATTATTTTGAAAATGTTATTTCTGCATAACATTCCTTATTATTGTTATACCTTACTACAGTAATCTATGGTTGTACATTAATGTATTTTCAATTTTGCATTCTCTTGAATAATACTGTAAGAATATCTGTGTACATATATGTGTTCAACGATTTCACCAACATAAATTCCTAGAATTAATTATCTGGTCAAAATTATAAATATGTATTAAGCCTTTAGATACAGTTATCAAACTGCTCTCCAAGAAGGTGTTATGCATTTTCATTCCTACCAGGAGATTTGAGAATACCTATCCTTCACTCTTCTCTCCAGCAATGTGCATTGACTTTAAATCTCTGCCTATTTGATAGTAAAATTGTTTTTCATTATATTTTTATTTTGTATAAATCATATTCAAGAGATTGTTTAAAAAATAAATTTGTTGCTTCAATTGCCTTAAGGCCACACATGGCCTTATTTCTTCCCAACCACCTTTCCTATATTACTCTACCTAGCTACACTGATCTTGCTGTTCTTAGATTATGCTACATTTGTTTCCATCTCTGGTCCTTGACCTTGCAGTTGGTTTTCTCTACCTGCAATGTATCCTTGTATCCAAATCCTTTCAAGTCTCACTCTTTCCCTCCATTCTGTTCTGTTCGTATGCCACCTCCTCAGAGAAGCTTTCCATGTGCCCACATCCAAAATAGCCTCTTCCTGCATTGTTTTATAACTACGTCCCTTACTTTTTTATGACATTTGTTTACCACCTGAAATTATGTTGTTTATTTATGGAATTGCCTCCTGTTTACTTTTTTACTGCTTGTCTTATTAGGTGAAGAGCTTTCTGAGGGGAGAGAGTGAGACTATCTTATTCATTCTGGTATTAATTCCCACCACTCAGAACCCTGTCTAGCATATACTAGTTGCTTAATAAATATTTATGCAATGACTTGTCTAAATTTTACATGTTCCCATCTGTCTTAGTCTGTTAGGGCTTCTTTAATAGGAATACCATAGACTGGGTGGCTTACAAACAACAGAGATTTATTTCTTACAGTTCTAGAGACTGGGAAGTCCAGGATCAAGGCACAGGCAGATTTGATGTCTGATGAGGACCTGGTTCATATACAGCCATCTTCTCGCTGTGTCTGCACATGGCAGGAGGTGAGAGAGCACTCTGGGGTCTTTTTTATAAAGGCATTAATCCCATCTATGAGTGCTCCCTAATCACCTCCCAAAGACCTTACCTCCTAATACCATCACATTGGGTCTTAAGATCTCAACATATGAATTTTTAGGGGCACAAACACATAACATTCATCATACTATTTTTCTATTTGAATGTTTCTCTTTTCCTTATAGAAAGATGGCAATAGAATAAGACCATCAGGGCTTCCCTGGTGGCGCAGTGGTTGAGAATCTGCCTGCCAATGCGGGGGACACGGGTTCGAGCCCTGGTCTGGGAAGATCCCACATGCCACGGAGCAACTAGGCCCGCGAGCCACAATTACTGAGCCTGCGCGTCTGGAGCCTGTGCTCCGCAACAAGGGAGGCCGCGGTGGTGAGAGGCCCGCACACCGCGATGAAGAGAGGCCCCTGCTCTCAGCAACTAAAGAAAGCCCTCGCACAGAAACGAAGACCCAGCACAGCCATAAATAAATAAATAAATAATTAAAAAAAAAAAAAAAAAAGAATAAGACCATCAATCTGATTACTCCTTTGATATCTCTGCTTTGATATCTCACATTTTTCTTAGTTGTTTGTCTTTGGGGCGGGGCAGGGCAGGGGTGAGTGGAGGAATTAAACATTTGTGGGAAAGTTTTAAAATTTTAGGAAGTTATATTTGTTAAAATTTTTTTCAGGGTTCCCTTCTCTAATATTATGTTCAAAAAGTCTTTCTGCAGTCTTATAACTGATAAATATTCACATATTATTTCTTCCAGTTTTAAAATTCCTTTTTACTTCTTAAATTCTAGAATTTATTTTAATGCATGTCATTTGTCTTATCTCACTTATTTAAACTGAATACAGTGAAATCCAGAAAAAAATTTAATAAACTGTTTACCATCGTAGAGTTTCTTGCTGTGAACATGTCCCTGGGTAAATCAGAGGAAAATACTACAGTTGGAAATTTTATTTTTCTTAAGCTTAGCATGTTTGCTACTGATTACAGACATATTGCTTTCTCACTGGTAACCTCTGGAACCGTTCTGATATGTACACAAGGAGAGTAGTTACCTACAAGACATAACTTGAAAAGCACCAAAAACCTCTTTTATAAAATGTGGCTGCTATTCCTGGGAAAGTGTTTAAATATCATTTTTTCTACTTAAGTGTGATCCAGAACATGTTATTAGTTTTACATATATTATCTTACTTAGTATTCCCAGGCACAATGAGTCAAGTTATTAATTTCATTTTACAAAGGAAGAAACTGATACTCTAAGAGTTTAAATAACATTCCTAAGGCTGTACAGATAGTAAGTGGCAGAATTGTGGTATGTCTGATATCAAAGCCAATGGTACAAATTGCAACTGATATGTGTGAATGCCTACTGTAAGCCAGTACTGAACTAAGTCTATTAAGCAACTTGCTTTGTTAAATACTCACAGAAACCTATTACACCTATTTGACAGATAAGGTGATTAAGTTTTAGAGATTTGCTCAAGTTCATGCAACTACTATGCTGCACTTCTTCTAATAGTACTTCTTCACAATGTCCTATCCTTTGGGTAACAGTGATTTTAGTTAACATCTGTATAAACTAGACTAGGCTAACTCTTGTAACATTGAGACCCCCCAAATTTATTTGGGCTCAAACTCAAGGTTTCTTTAAAAATCACCCATTCTACAAAATTGTACACTAAAAGTAACAGAACTTCTGGGAAAAATAGGGTTGGGGAAGACCCTTCAAACCTATGGAGCTTTATAACCAGTACACTAAAAAAACAAGAAAAAATACTAGTATTTTTAAAAACACATATTTCTAACCATATGACATCCTGAAAAGGCAAAACTATGGAGACAGTAGAAATATCAGTGGCTGCCACAGTTTGTGGAGGAGTGAGAAATGAATAGGTGGAACACAAAGATTTCTAGGGCAGTGAGACTCTTCTGTATACTGTAACACTTGTGAATACTTATCATCATACAAAGACCACAGAATGAACCCAGGAGTGAACCCTTGTGTGAACTATAGACTTTTGATGTGTCATTGTAGGTTCATCAGTGTTAACAAATGTACCAATCAGATAAAGATGTTTATATAGGAGGAGTCTGTGCTCGTGTGAGGATAGGGGATATATAGGAACTCTGTACTTTCCACTCACTTTTGCTGTGAATCTAAAATTGTTCTAAAAAATTAAATGTCTTTTAAAATACATGTTAAGTTTATTTTTTTTTTAATTTATTTATTTTAGTTATTTTTTTTTGGCTGCATTGGGTCTTCGTTGCTGCACGTGGGTTTTCTCTAGTTGCAGCGAGTGAGGGTTACTCTTCGTTGTGGTGCGTGGGCTTCTCAACATGGTGGCTTCTCTTGTTGCGGAGCACAGGCTCTAGGCACGTGGGCTTCAGTAGTTATAGCAGCACGTGGGCTCAGTAGCTCTGGCTCGTGGGCTCTAGAGCGCAGGATCAGTAGTTGTGGCGCACGGCCTTTGTTGCTCTGTGGCATGTGGGATCTTCCCAAACCAGGGCTTGAACCTGTGTCCCCTGCATTGGCAGGCAGATTCTTAACCACTGCACCACCAAGGAAGCCCTTAAATTTCTAATAAGTAAGAAAATATTCGGAAGCTATCTTTTAAAAAGTAGGAGAATAAAGATGAGAGAACAAAGAAAAAATGAACTTCAGAATTATGGAGAAAAAGAACAGAGGAGACTATCCAACGTTTGTGATGCAGAGCAAGTGACCAAACTCAGGACAAACATGAGTGAAAAGGAAATTCCAGTTCATATTGCTATGTGACTCACTCTGTTCAGCCATGTTAGTTGAGGTGGTGCTCTGCAGCTGTTATTTCATGGCATAAACCATTAGCACGCCAGGGAAAATCACATACAAAGTCACATCACCTATGCATGACTAAGTCATTTTTCTGTTTAGCAATCTTATATGAACTAATTCACTGTAAGAATTATAGCAGAACAGATTTGAGTAGTCTATTTCTTCCTTAACTAACAGTATTATTCCAGTGAACAAGTTGGTGGGGTGCACTACTCCACCCAGATTTTCAGGAACACAGATGTATGGAAGCTTCCAAGGTGGTCTTTGGGTGATTTCCATTTCAACCAGTCAGAGGAAAAAGAGATCTGAGAAGCCTTTGTAAAAGATTTTCCTGGGCCAGTTTTGGAAAAGGTACTTATTACTTCCTCTCACATTCCATTTTCTGGAATTTAGTCTTATAGCCACATATAATGAGATTTATTTTGTGGTCAGTGGCAATAGTTTGTGCCACAAAATTGTAATCAAAACTGATTTTATTGTAAAGCCTAAATCTGGGTGGACTTGTAACCCCACAAATACTGACCTAAAGGGTCTACTATAGCTCCACTTTCCTTGTAAAGAGATGGTGATAAGGTTAAAGACTCATGCTCTTGGAAGGGTCAGTCATCAACATTTACACTGTACAATGAAGGCAAGAATTTAATGCCCAATATAAAACAAATGATGTGCTTAGCTTTAGTAACTTTTGTTCTTGAAACTTTGTATTCTAATACCTCAACTTTAATACTATGACTTGAGATGTGAGGTGGCATGACAGACAAAAAGACCATGAGGTAAGGTCAGAGAAAATAGTACTCAAATTCTGACTCCACCATATTTTACCTGTGTGATTTAGGGCAAAGTGATTGATTATCTTGAGCCTAAGCTTCATCACCTATAAAAACAGAGATGATAATACCTATCTCATAGGACTGTTGTATATATTAAAGGAAATCAGCTTTATAAATTATAGACTCAACAAAATGGCCAAGGGTTTTGGAGTTACAACAAATGAGAATTTTCATTCTGGATATACCATTTATTATTCATGCAATTTTGGACAAATTATCTAATCTCTCTAAATTCCAGTTTCCTTACCTACAAAACAGAAATAATAATAATATGGTATACCTGTTGTTAGGATTGATGTATATCACCTAATAATGAGCCTGGTGCTTTCACCCATTTAATAAATAGTCACCAGTTGCCTATGATGTGACTACTGTTCTGGGTATTTGGGAGATAGCACTGAAAAGCACAATGTGCTTGTCTTTCATGGAGTTTACCTTTTATCTGGAATTGAGGGAAGTGGGAAGATGCAAACATAAGCAAATAATACACAAACAAATAAATAAGACACTTTTCAATAGCAATTAGTAATAAAAAGAAAATAAACCAAGCAATAAAATGGAGAATGACTTGGGGTAGAGTAGGGCTATTTTCCATAGGATAGTAATAGAAATGATCTTTAAGGAGGAGAAATTTGATCTGAAAATTGAATGATGTAAAGGAGTAAAGTAAGTGAAATTCAGAAGAAGGGTTTTCCAGGCAGAGAAAAGAGTCATTGTGACCTTGAAGTGGGAAGGAAAGGCTAATGTGGCAGAAATATATTTGCCAGAGTGGAAGCAAAGAGAAGAGAAAGGAGACTGCTCCTACAGAAGAGATACAGGGACATGTTTGGGGGGGTATTATATGTGAGACCTGAAAGAAAGAGATAAGTCAAGGATAACTACTAGACTTTTTACTTGAACAATGTGAAATGATACTAGATTGCACGTGGTAGATAAATTTTAAGTGGTAGTTACATTATAATATATCAAAGCTATTTTTCATAAATGAAGACCTGATTAATCTGATGATTGTTTTTCTTTTCTGAGTAACTTTCCTCCCTCTCTTTCCTTTTATTTCTGCTTTACATATTAAGAATCCTTAGAAGCTTCTGGGGTCAAATTTTGATTTTTCTTCCACTGTTACCTCCTGTGGAGAATTGAGGACATTGGGCAATAGATATAAAGAATATAGAAGAGGTTTAAAAAAAAAAACCAAAAAAGGGCCTTCTAAAGACAATAATGTCAATGCCATAAACTGTGGAGTGTGAATTTATCAATCCTCTTCACCTGAAGTTAAAAATAAAGAAGGTAAAAATGAAGTAGTTCTTGGGTTTGCCCTCAGTGTCTTAAAAATTATGCTTCCACTCTGGTCTGTGTCCAAAACCTAAAAGATTATGGTATTCTAACAAAATTCTTTCCCCACCTCCTTTTTGATAATTGTATGCTATTGAAGGGAAAAAAGAATTCCTCTGAATATATAAGTAAGAAAATACTCAGGGAAAAAATAATTGCAAGTTTTCATGATTTTTCCCTTCTGCCCATTTTCCATACAATTTCACATTTGGCAAAAGGAGAAAAGTAGCTCTAAATGAGAAACAGTAGAAAGCAACATTCAGTTTCCACAAAACTTGAAAAGTAGAATCCTTGCCTTTTGCTGTGCATTTGTGGGCATGCTGTTTTCTTCAAAACGAATTCAATATGCTAAGATTTCCTCCTCTCAAAAGAAATGTTCTAGTGGTCAGATAAATACAATAATAGTTGAATATGAGAGGGGCAAAGGGGACAAAATGTATTTAATTACACAAAATAGAATTTCCTTATGACCTGAATTCTCCTCCATACAGTCTACTAAAGATAAAACAATCATAAAACATGCAAACATAATTCAATATGACCTTTCAGGATTAATATAAATTTCAATATAGCAAAACATCAAGCTAATTTAGTTTAGCAAGTTTAAATGGGAAATGAGCAAGCCCATTGTAAGCAACCATGCAGAAATATCCACAGATATATTCAACCATAAAAAATATCACCTCAAAAAATGAAAATGAAACATTGTGTGGTCCCAATAATTGTAACACTTAACATGCCAGAGAATCAGGCATTCAACTTAGATGAATATAAATTATTTGTGCCTAACTCAGTTAGAGTCTCCAAACTGCAGGCTTCATTTTTAAAACTGTAGTTTCTTAGTGGGGGAAAAAAAGTATATTGGCTTCAAATCTATGCACCTCCTAATGCTTTCTAATATACTTCCATGTCTCTATTTTCCATAAAAAGTGCAAATATTTTACCCTGAGGTAATTCTATGGTCTTCCAGAATTTACTATTACGTTTCTAGGCATGAAGCTTGGCAACTGCTATTTACTTCAGAGAGGTTTATTCTATATCAAATTATAAAAACAAATGCTTCTTCTAGGGGTAATGCGACTATTAAGCATCATACTTTTAATAAGTTCAATATCCATCATAAATGTTATAAACTATTTAAGTCCATAAAATATCTACTTGGATTATCAAAAGTGTATTATCAAAATATCTTGGCAAATGCTTTCCTGTGATTTTATTCTATTGCTTAAAATTCCTTTAAAAATAAGTGGGCCTCGACTGGCAGCCACTCCCTGCAGTGACAGATGCCACAGGGGCAACAAGGGGTAGGTGGCTGCATTAAAGAAAAACAATTCTGGAGTGACCTTCAAGATGGCAGAGGAGTAAGATGTGGAGATCACCTTTCTCCCCACAAATGCATCAAAAATACATCTACATGTGGAACAACTCCTACAGAACACCTATTGAATGCTGGGAGAAGACCTCAGACTTCCCAAAAGACACCAGAGGGAGATGTACATGCTGAGGTGGGGCGAAATCCAAGACTGAACCCCAGGATCTGTGCGAACAAAGAAGAGAAAGGGAAATTTCTCTGTGCAGCCACAGGAGCAGCAGATTAAATCTCCACAATCAACTCGATGTACCCTGCAACTGTGGAATACCTGAATAGACAACAAATCATCCCAAAATTTAGGCAGTGGACTTTGGGAGCAACTGTAGACTTGGGGTTTACTGTATGCAACTGACTAGTTTCTGATTTTTATGTTTATCTTAGTATAGTTCTTAGTGCTTGTTATAATTGGTGGATTTTTTTATTGGTTTGGTTGCTCTTTTTTAAAAACAATTTTTAATTTTAATACTTTTTTATTTTAATAACTATTTATTTTATTTTATTTTATTTTATTCTCCATTTTCTTCTGATCTGTGTGGTTGACAGGGTCTTGGTGCTCTGGCCAGGTGTCAGACCTGAGCCTCTGAGGTGGGAGAGCCGAGTTCAGGACATTGGACCACCAGAGACCTCCGGGCTCCACGTAATATCAAACAGTGAGAGCTCTCCCAGAGATCTCTGTCTCAACGTTAAGACCCAGCTGCACTCAACGACGAGCAAGCTCCATTGCTGAACACCCCATGCCAAACAACTAGTAAGACAGGAACACAGCCCCACCCATCAGCAGAGAGGCTGTCTAACATCATAATAAGTTCACAGACACCCCAAAACACACCACCAGACACGGTCCTGCCCACCAGAGAGACAAGATCAAGCCCCACCCACCAGAACACAGGCAGCAGTCCCCTCCACCAGGAAGTCTACAAAAGCCACTGAGCCAACCTCACTCACTGGGGGCAGACACCAAAAGGAGTGGGGACTATGAACATGCAGCTTGGGGAAAGAGGACCCCAAACAAAGTTAAACAAAATGAGAAGACAGAGAGATATGCAGCAGATGAAGGAGTAAGTTAAAAACCCACCAGACCAAAGAAATGAGGAGGAAATAGGCAGTCTACCTGAAAAAGAGTTCAGAGTAATGATAGTAAAGATGATCCAAAATCTTGGAAATAGAATGGAGGAAATACAAGAAACGTTTAACAAGGACCTAGAGAACTAAAGAGCAAACAAACAATGATGAACAACACAATAAATGAAATTTAAAATTCTCTAGAAGGAATCAATAACATAATAACTGATGCAGAAAACGGATAAGTGACCTGGAAGATAAAATAGTGGAAATATCTACCACAGAGCAGAATAAAGAAAAAAGAATGAAAAGAATTGAAGACAGTCTCAGAGACCTCTGGGACAACATTAAACACACCAACATTCGAATTATAAGGGTTCCAGAAGAAGAAGAGAAAAAGAAAGGGATTGAGAAAATATTTGAAGAGATTATAGTTGAAAACTTCCCTAATATGGCAAAGGAAATAGTCAATCAAGTCCAGGAAGCACAGATAGTTCCATACAGGATAAATCCAAGTAGAAACATGACAAGATACATATTAACCAAACTATCAAAAATTAAATACAAAGAAAAAATATTAAAACCAGCAAGGGAAAAGCAACAAATGGCATACAAGGGAATCCCCATAAGGTTAACAGCTGATCTTTCAGCAGAAACTCTGCAAGCCAGAAGGGAGTGGCAGGACATATTTAAAGTGATGAAAGGGAAAAACCTACAACCAAGATTACTCTACCCAGCAAGGATCTCATTCAGATTTGATGGAGAAACTAAAACCTTTACAGACAAGCAAAAGCTACGAGAATTCAGCAGAAACAAACCAGGTTTACAACAAATGCTAAAGGAACTTCTCCAGGCAGGATCCACAAGGAAGGAACAGACCTACAAAAACAAACCAAAACAATTAAGAAAATGGAAATAGGAAAATACATATCGATAATTATGTTAAATGTAATTGGATTACATGCTCCGACCAGAAGACACAGGTTGGCTGAATGGATACAAAAACAAGACCTGTATATATGCTATCTACAAGAGATCCACTTCAGACCTAGGGACACATACAGACTGAAAGTGAGGGGATGGAAAAAGATATTCCATGCAAACGGAAATCAAAAGAAAACTGGAGTAGCAATTCTCCGGTCAGCCAAAATAGACTTTAAAATAAAGACTATTACAAGAGACAAAGAAGGACACTACATAATGATCAAGGGATCAATCCAAGAAGAAAATATAGCAATTGTAAATATTTTTGCACCCAACATAGGAGCACCTCAATACATAAGACAAATGCTAACAGCCATAAAAGGGGAAATCGACAGTAACACAATCATAGTAGGAGACTTTAACACCCCACTTTCACCAATGGACAGATCATCCAAAATGAAAATAAATAAGGAAACACAAGCTTTAAGTAACACGTTAAACAAGATGGATTTAATAGGTATTTGTAGGACATTCCATCCAAAAATAACAGAATACACTTTCTTCTCAAGTGCTCATGGAACATTCTCCAGGATAGATCATATCTTGGGTCACAAATCAAGCCTTGGTAAATTTAACAAAATTGAAATCATATCAAGTATCTTTTCCAACCACAATGCTATGAGACTAGATATCAATTACAGGAAAAAAAACTGTAAAAAATACAAACACATGGAGGCTAAACAATACACTACTAAATAACCAGAGCTCACTGAAGAAATCAAAGAGGAAATCAAAAAATACCTAGAAACAAATGACAATGAAAACACAATGACCCAAAACCTATGGGATGAAGCAGTTCTAAGAGGGAATTTTATAGCAATATAATCCTACATCCTGAAACAAGAAAAATCTCAAATAAACAGCCTAACCTTACACCTAAAGCAATTAGAGTAGAAGAACAAAAAAACCCCCAAAGTTAGCAGAAGGAAGAAATCATAAAGATCAGATCAGAAACAAATGAAAAAGAAATGAAGAAAACAATAGCAAAGATCAATAAAACTAAAAGCTGGTTCTTTGAGAAGAAAAACAAAATTGATAAACCATTAGCCAGACTCATCAAGAAGAAAATGGAGAAGACTCAAATCAACAGAAATAGCAAAGAAAAAGGAGAGGTAACAACTGATACTTCAGAAATACAAAGGATCATGAGAGATTACTACAAGCAACTATATGCCAATAAAATGGACAACCTGGAAGAAATGGACAAATTCTTGGAAAAGCACAAACTTCCAAGCCTAAACCAGGAAGAAATAAAAAATATAAACAGACCAATCACAAGGACTGAAACTGAACATGTGATTAAAAATCTTCCAACAAACAGAATCCTGTGAGGGTTTCACCCATGCAACTTAACTCATTACTGTCTTTGGAAAAGTCAGGGGAAAGAATCAAGAAAAAAACATAGATTATAAAATTTTAGTTTCCAAAATTTTCTCCACAAGGCTATAAAGAAAACCATAATATTTTGTTGAAAATAACACTTCCTGTGTTAAATATTAAGCCTAGAAACCCAGATTTATGGTTTCTGTTTTTTCAAATTAAAAAATACCATAGGTTTAGCTAGATTACCCAGTATTCTAAAAAATAGATATATTAAGGGTATAGGAAGAGTAAAGATTTCCCTTTTTAATGGTAAGATAAGGTTTATTCTATTTCTAATGAGATAAGACCATATCTATTAAGTCCACGAAGTTTAAAAAGCTAGCAAAATATTTCATTCAAGACTGTTGTAGAGGTTAGTTTCACTCAGACGTTTGTACAGCTTGAGTTTTTTTTTTTTTTTAAGTCAACAATACATGTGAGGGATCATTAACAGAACCCAATTAGAAAGTGGTTCAGATTTTTAAAATTAGACCAGTTGACATTAATTTATAGAGTTAGAAGAAGTAAGCCTTCTAAATATCTACCATGTTCTTACCAAATTCATATTAGAAGTTAGTTTTTCTCTGAATATCTGTATTCATTACCAAACCACATGGCCAGACATTGTTCTTCTTAAAAGGTTTAATACAGCTAAGTTTTCTTTTTTTATTGAAATTAGGTGACATACAATATTATGTTATATTCAGGTATTATAAACTTGCATTCATAATGAAACGATCAGAGTGATAAGTCTAGTAACCACCTATCCCCATACAAAGTGATTATAGCATTATTGACCATATATTCCTCCACATGGCTTCCAAGGCGAATTCTAGCAAACATTTAGAGAAGAGCTAACACCTATCCTTCTCAAACTCTTCCAAAATATAGCAGAGGGAGGAACACTCCCAAACTCATTCTACGAGGCCACCATCACCCTGATACCAAAACCAGACAAAGATGTCACAAAGAAAGAAATCTACAGGTCGATATCACTGATGAACATAGATGCAAAAATCCTCAACAAAATACTAGCAAACAGAATCCAACAGCACATAAAAAGGATCATACACCATGATCAGTGGGGTTTATCCCAGGAATGCAAGGATTCCTCAATATACGCAAATCAATCAATGTGTTACATCATATTAACAAAATGAAGGATAAAAACCGTATGATAATCTCAAAGGTTGCAGAAAAAGCTCTCGACAAAATTCAACACCCATTTATGATAAAAACCTCAAGAGCAGGCATAGAGGGAACTTACCTCAACATAATAATGGCCATATATGATACCCCACAGCCAACTTCATTCTCAATGGTGAAAAACTGAAACCATTTCCACTAAGATCAGGAACAAGACAAGGTTGCCCACTCTCACTGCTATTCTTCAACATAGTTTTGGAATCCTAGCCACTGCAATCAGAGAAGAAAAAGAAATAAAAGGAATCCAAATCAGAAAAGAAGAAGCAAAACTGTCACTGTTTGCAGATGACATGATGCTATACATAGAGAATCCTAAAGATGCTACCAGAAACTACTAGAGCTAATCAATAAATCTGGTAAAGTAGCAGGATACAAAATTAATGCACAGAAATCTCTTGCATTCCTATACACTAATAATGAAAAACCTGAAAGAGAAATTAAGGAAACTTTCCCATTTAACATTGAAATAAAAAGAATAAAATACCTAAGAATAAGCCTACCTAAGGAGACAAAAGACCTGTATGCAGAAAACTATAAGACACTGATGAAAGAAATTAAAGATGATACAAACAGATGGAGAGATATACCATGTTCTTGGATTGGAAGACTCAACATTGTGAAAATGACTCTACTACCCAAAGCAATCTACAGATTCAGTGCAACCCTTATCAAACTACCAATGACATTTTTCACCGAATTAGAACAAAAAATTTCACAATTTGTATAGAAACACAAAAGACCCCAAATAGCCAAAGTAATCTTGAGAAAGAAAAACAGAGCTGGAGGAATCAGGCTCCCTGACTTCAGACTATACTACAAAGCTACAGTAATCAAGGCAGTATGGTACTGGCACAAAAACAGAAATATATTTCAATGGAAAAGATAGAAAGCCCAGAGATAAACCCACATACATATGGTGACCTTATCTTTAATAAAGGAATCAAGAATATACAATGGAGAAAAGAGAGCCTCTTCAATAAGTAGTGCTGGGAAAACTGGACGGCTACATATAAGAGAATTAAATTAGAACACTCCCTTACACCATACACAAAAATAAACTCAAAATGGATTAAAGATCTAAATATTAGGCCAGACACTATAAAACTCATAGAGGAAAACATAGGCAGAACACTCTGTGACATAAATCACAACAAGATCCTTTTGAGCCACCTCCTAGAGAAAGGGAAATAAAAACAAAAATAAAGAAATGGGACCTAATGAAACTTAAAAGCTTTTGCACAGCAAAGGAAACCATAAACAAGACGAAAAGACAACCCTCAGAATGGGAGAAAATATTTGCAAATGAAGCAACTGACAAAGGATTAATCTCCAAAATTTACAAGCAGCTCATGCAGCTCAATATCAAAAAAACAAACAACCCAATCCAAAAATGGGCAGAAGACCTAAACAGACATTTCTCCAAAGAAGATATACAGATTGCCAACAAACACATGAAAGAATGCTCAATATCATTAATCATTAGAGAAATGCAAATCAAGACTGCAATGAGGTATCACCTCACACCGGTCAGAATGGCCATCATCAAAAAATCTACAAACAATAAAAGCTGGAGAGGATGCAGAGAAAAGGGAACGCTCTAGCACTGTTGGTGGGAATGTAAATTGATACAGCCACTATGGAGAACAGTATGGAGGTTGCTTGAAAAACTAAAAAGAGAACTACCATACGACCCAGCAATGCCACTACTGGGCATATACCCTGAGAAAACCATAATTCAAAAAGAGTCATGTACCAAAATGTTCATTGCAGGTATTTACAATAGCCAGGACATGGAAGCAACCTAAGTGTCCATCGACAGATGAATGGATAAAGAAGATTTGGCACATATATACAATGGACTATTACTCAGCCATAAACAGAAACGAAATTGAGTAATTTGTAGTGAGGTGGATGGACCTAGAATCTGTCATACAGAGTGAAGTAAGTCAGAAAGAGAAAAACAAATACCGTATGCTAACACATATATATGGAATCTAAAAAAAAAAAAAAAATGGTCAGAAGAACCTAGGGGCAAGATGGGAATAAAGATGCAGACCTACTAGAGAATGGACTTGAGGACACGGGGAGGGGGAAGGGTAAGCTGGGACAAAGTGAGAGAGTGGCATGGACATATATACACTACCAAACGTAAAATAGATAGCTAAGGGGAAGCAGCCACATAGCACAGGGAGATCAGCTTGGTGCTTTGTGACCACCTAGAGGTGTGGGATAGGGAGGGTGGGAGGGAGGGAGATGCAAGAGGGAAGAGATATGGGGACATATGTATAAGTATAACTGATTCACTTTGTTATAAAACAGAAACTAACACACCATTGTAAAGCAATTATACTCCAATAAAGATGTTAAAAAAGAAAAGAAAAGAAATGGGACCTAATGAAACTTAAAAGGTTTTGCACAGAAAAGGAAACTATAAACAAGACAAAAAGACAACCTTCAGAATGGCAGAAGATATTTGCAAATGAAGTAACTGACAAAGGATTAATCTCCAAAATATACAAGCAGCTCATGTAGCTAAATATCAAAAGAGCAAACAACCCAATACATAGATGGGCAGAAGACCTAAATAGACATTCTTCAAAGAAGATATACAGATTGCCAACAAACACCTGAAAGGATGCTCAACATCACTAATCATTAGAGAAATGCAAATCAAAACTACAATGAGGTATCAACTCATACTGGTCAGAACGGCCATCATCAAAAAATCTACAAACAATAAATGCTGGAGAGGGTGGGGAGAAAAGAGAACCCTCTTACACTGTTGGTGGAAATGTAAATTGATACAGCCACTATGGAGAACAGTATGGAAGTTCCTTAAAACCTAAACATAGAACTACCATACGACCCAGCAATCCCAGTACTTGGCATATACCCTGAGAAAACCATAATTCAGAAAGAGTCATGTACCACAATGTTCATTGCAGCACTATTTACAGTAGCCAAGACATGGAAGCAACCTAAATATCCATCGACAGATCAATGGATGAAGAAGATGTGGCACATATATACAATGGGCTATTACTGAGCCATAAAAAGGAACGATATTGAGTTATTTGTAGTGAGGTGGATGGTCCTAGAATCTGTCATACAGAGTGAAGTAAGTCAGAAAGAGAAAAACAAATACCGTATGCTAAGACATATATATGGAATCTAAAAAAAAAAATGGTTCTGAACAACCTAGGGGCAGGACAGGAATAAAGATGCAGATGTAGAGAATGGACTTGAGGACACTGGGAGGGGGAAAGGTAAGCTGGGACGAAGCTTGACATATACACACTACCCAATGTAAAATAGATAGCTAGTGGGAAGCAGCTGCATAGCACAGGGAGATCAGCTCGGCGCTTTGTGACCACCTAGAGGGATGGGATAGGGACGGTGGGAGGGAGACGCAAGAGGGAGGGAATATGGGGATATATGTATATGTATATCTGATTCACTTTGCTATACAGCAGAAACTAACACAACATTGTAAAGCAATTATATTCCAATAAAGATGTTAAAAAAAACAAAAAGACACACAATTCCAAAAAAAAAAAAAATAAGGAAGAAATTGGGGTGAATAGATCCTGGGTTACAGAATCAACTAATGTCCCATAAAAGCACCTAGGAGTCCCTGTGAAGTGTATGAAATAAGGTCCCAGTAGACAACAATTAAAACTACAGTTGATGGTCAGTGCATGTAACAGAATCAGTTTCTTAACAAGTGAATATGTTCTCAGAAATTTCCTCATCTCTTTCTGTGCTGATGTAACTAAGAAAACTTCGGTATGGCCAGCACTGAGCCAAATAATTTATCATGACAATTGTAAAGTTCAGGTGTAGAACTGACAAATCTAGACCCGCCTAATGTAGGAAGAGGCCTGCATTTTATGCAATGATTCCTGGTGTAAATATTAATGCCTGTCTCAAGGCGATTTCTGCATCAATCCTCCCACAAATAGCTTTATAACTTTGTGGTTTTCTGATTTGAAATGTAAACCTTGCAGTCCCAGTTTTCTTGCTCCTGTTGGTATTTTTCTCTTGTCACCAATAATGTACTCTTTCAGATTTGGTGCTTCTTTCTACTTATTCTCAAGCTCAGCGGAAATATTAACAGTGGACATCATCTACCATAAGAAACGGCATGCAATATCCTGACTTTTCATTCCCCATATGAACTGAATGTGCATATGGGATTAGACTATATTATCCCTGTTCATATTTTAGGGTATCATGTTTCTGCCTGATTGAGTATATAGACATCATGGTCATGATTTTTTGGTAGCAAATAAATTGCTGATATCTTAATATACGGTAAAGAGCCTCTAACACTTCTTTCTTTCCTAATATCTTCCTCTCCTCTTTCATGAACTTTTACTTAAAAAAACTAAAACTCTTTGCCTGTTTTTTGATTTTGTTTATGGAATTAAAAGATAACCAGAGGGAACACTCCTCTCCCACCCCCACAAACACAGATTCTCAAAGCTAAGGTCATGTCCTAGGTAGGGTAATTTTTTCAGTTGTAACTAACAGAGACTCATTCAAGCCTTCTCGTGAAAAAGGAAATTTTTTATAAGGCATCTAGAGAGTCCCACAGTTATCCAAGGTTGGAAGTGAAGTGTGGTAAGGCCTCCCTAGGGAGTGAGGACAGAGGCTGCTTGCCTCTTGGGGCCTGAGGCCTCCAGCATCCTGCTTCTGCCTGGGTTTCAGTTTCCTTCTCATCTGTCTCCCAACCATCTCCCTCTGAGATTCTCCTCTTATATAACTTTCAAAGGATTGGGGTTTTTTAATTGCCTCCCTAGATTCAGTTCTATAAACTTTTCAGAACAAGTATTCATCACTGACTAGATCTTCCCTTGTCATCAAATGGTTCAAACTGTTGAGACAGTCTGATTGGTACACTTTATCTGTTGGAGCTGAATCTCTTACAGGTTATAGGTAGGGCCTATGTAGATGGGACCTGTTGTTGAAGCTTCTGTATTGGTCTAGTCAGCTGCAGCAGAAATACTGGGGGGCAAGTGGGGAGTAGGGTGGGTGGTTGGGGGAGGAGTGATGAGGATATCTGGCCTCTTGTTTGCTCACCTGGGACAGTGGTCTGGGATTATTTCAGAAAGATGTCAGAACAAGTAATAATAAGTGACATTTCTAACTAAAGTTTTTAAATTTATGCACTCAAAAATTGCATCTTATGGCAACTATGCCATTTCTTTATATTTCATCTCATAATAAAAAAGAAATTTAAATTCATTTCTTATTTGATGTACTCATTCATGGAATAAGGCTAATCCATATCCATAAATATATTTTGGGGGAGTGGTAATGAAAAACTACCTTTTTCCCTAAGTTTTCATTGAGAATGATGCTGCTCTGGGCACAAGACATCAGAGCATTTGCCAATATTTACAAAAATACAATACATTGATCAACTGGTGTCAGCCTGAAAAATAATGAGATAAAACCTTTTCCTATGCTTGTTACTTGGGAGAAATTATTTGTTTTATATGTGTTGATAGATAGATAGATCATGTGAGGGCAGTCGAGGCAGTATGAGATTAAATATTTATTTGATAACATGTACCAACATTGCTTTGAAAAAACAATGTCAAGGGACTGTATGAATTAAAATACTGGCATGCTGCACCAGTCCGTAGAACACAATTGATTCCTATATATTTTATGCATGTAACTGTTGACTTACACTTGGGACTGTGGACAGAACTCAAGTTTGAGTTTTGTTTTTTAACTTACTAGCAGTATGGTATTGGGCAAGTTGGTTAACCATTCTGTACATAAGTTTCTGTGTTTATAAAATGTGTCAAATAATTTGTCACATAATTTGGTGTGTAAACTATAAAGCATTAGTTTAATATTAAATACTTTTACTCCCTTTCAGCTTGTAGATAGAGGGGCAGTGGTGAAAGAGGCTCTTTCTGTCTAGCTCAGTTCCAATGCTCTTGCATAGACATAATCTATAAATGGATAACCTGTTGTCTTAAAATTGTTAGAGGTCAAACACCATAATTATACCTATGACTGTCTGTGAAGTCAGTTATTGTAGCATTTATTTAATCTTGTGTTGTTCAACAGAGGGATTTAAGCTATGTATCTTGGGTTAATTTTCCAAAGCTGATGCAATTGTTCCCACAATGTTTTGTGAGAAAAAGAACATCTAACAGGGAAAAAAAAAGATGTCTAGCACCTTGTGCTCTCAAAGGCAAAAGTATTCCTTGCTAGGTCAGGGGGATCAGGTTACTGCTAAATACACAGTGCTTTACTTGGTTAGCACAGATTTAATCGTGTTTCCACAGAAACCTAGAGTGCTCAAATACATGGCTTTATTCCTGAAATTCACATATGTATATGAAAACCATCATTTATAAAATGATTATGGGAACACTTTTCAGCTAGAATTCTTTTTAGCTAGTACTGGAGACTGTAGCATTACTGTCCTAATGCTATTTCTTTCCCTATATTTTACTGAGTTGAGTTAACCATCACTGGTTATTTTTAAGGATGTAATTCATGATGTGGGACTAGACAAGTGCTAATTCATACTTCTTGCTTTTACTGATTTGTTTAAAATACCACTTTTGTAAGCAATAGAACATAGGGTGCCAGGAATTAATCACTTTTAACTTAGTATGGGCTACTGTGGTGGGCTATGCCTGGTTGGCCATGGTAAGCCCCTAGATGAACATAAGTGGAACAATTAGGTTTTGCAGTGAAAGCTTAGATAAAGAGAGATTGCCCCATTCACGGGAGAGCAAACATTTTAAGACCCATGACTTGAACATTTAGCCTGTGGAGACAAGGCTTTCTGAGTTGTAAAACTAAGGTTTCAGCCATTTCAAGAGATTGTTTTTGGTACTAATGTGACTTGGGGGTTTATAGCACAGAAAGCTTAGCATTCCGTTTGCCTTTGTGATGGTGGATATCCATTCTGTGAGGGCTGCCTTAGCAAGTGAGCTTGGGGTGCTCCTCTGTAAGATACAAAAGAGCAACAGAGACCACATTCTTCCACTCTCATTAGGGTCTCATTACTTTTCTTCCCATAACTTATTAGCCTCCTTGGGAGTAAACCTTGAACTGAGTCCAAATTGTCACTTTCATCCTCCTTGATCCTGAATTCACGTTCTGATCTGGTCTAATACAGTTATTTCAGGTTTATTCTTCTAAAGGAGGCAGAAAAAGAATTTCTGGAAATATTTCCCTTCCATTGCATCCCTCTCCTGCTGTCAGCAGTTCTATATGTCCCAGGCAAATCTATTTTTGTTTTTGCACTGATATACATTTTCTGGTTCAAATGGGTCTCAAAAGAAGCACATATTTTTCAAGAGCATATTTTTCTTAAAGGCAGAAATAATTCATTTGTGTAAAACATGATCAGGAGACCTATGGGCTGAGGAAAAATTTTAGCTGGATACTTTATTTCATTTAGGATGAGAATTTCTAAAAATATGGGCCTGCGGCTGACCTTTTCATTTTAAATAGTGTCATTGTTACTTATTCAAATATGTGGATTGTGTGGGCAGTAGGGTAATATTTTTATTGGCATGAAAACTGACAAAGTTCTGAGATATGTTTAGCTTTATATTACTGCTTATTGTTTCTATATTGCCTCTGTCCCCTCTGTAACAATAAAGAAGTGAAAAAAAAAAAACCTGCCTTCTCTATTGGTAATGTTAAGACTCTAATCTTTATTCACAATCCAACATGTATAGGACAATAGCTTTCGAAAAAGACTGAAAAGAAGATATAAAAAGCACAGAAACATTGGTCTCAGTTTAAAATGCTTCAGTGACTTCCCTTTGTACTTATAATGAAATCGAAATTTCTTAATGTGGTCCAAGGCTCTGCACCATCTGGACCTGGTCTTTCTCTCCAACAATATCTCTTCTTCGTGCTCTCCACACTCCAGTCACACTGGCCTCCTTTTCTTTGCACGAACATGCCAGGCTCTTACACACCTGGGCCTTCTCATGTGTTATTCCCTGCTTGTGGACCATTATTCCCATGCTCTTTATTTATCTGGCTTCCAATCTTTTTCATCTTAACATTACCGCAATGTGGAGAAGTTCCCTGGCCAGCATCTGAATAGATTCCAACCCTTCTCTTCACTCTTATCTTTACTCTAATTTCATGATAGCACTGTCACTATTTGTATTTATTTTATTATTTGCTTGTCTACTTTGTTGCATGTTTTTCCCCTCTGAGAGGTAGCACAGTGTAGTAGTTAATAGTACTGGTTAGGTTCAAATCCTAGTTTTATTACATACTAGACATAGGATCTTGGGAAAGTTATGTAATTCATCTGGCCTCAGTTTCTTCATCTGCAAATTGGGGATAATAAACAATCACCCCAATATTCTTCCATATTTTTATAGTTTTATTACAACATTACAATTAAGACATTAAATGATAAATTCACATGATATATTTAGAAATTAAATTACAAAATAATACAAATACTTTTAAAGTGTGATGTGCCAACAAATTTTAAGTTTTCATCATTAATTAGGATTCATATTTCAGATTCGGCAAACATTTTGGTTGATTCTGTGATGTGTGTGAAGGTTGAAAGAGACAAGAGAAGAGAAAGATGTCTGTAAATGATTTCACAAAAAATTTTAAAATTAAAGAAGAATAGTTAAGTTTTTAAATGGGTAAGTTAATGTTCTAACCTGTGGGCACAATGTACAGAAGATACTTAAATGACAGGATTTTTAAGCAAAAGGCAGCTTTAGAAACAGTAATATTTCTTTATGTATATCACAGTAACAATGTGTTAATATGAACAGTTATATGTTAAAGAGTTGCAGAATGAATGTAGAGTTCACTACCCATTTGCACATTACAATCCCCTCTCCCTGCAGCTTACGAAGAAATCAGACAAGTACATTATTTGGATATTAATATCTCAATATTTAATCTATGTGAATTTTTTTGACTAATTATTTTCCAAAATCTTGGGAGCATACAAAATACCACCTGTGCACAAATATGGAGATGAATGAGTTACTATATGCAAATCATCTAAAATGTATTTCACCTATTATAAGATCTCAATAAACTGTAGCTGTTATTATAGGAATATTGGCTAAGTAAGTATCCAATATCTTCAACAAATTCTGGCACATCTTAGCTACTCAATAAAATTTGCAAAATAAATGAATAAATGAATGGATAAGTGAATGAATATGAGTCACAATCAAGAGAGCAATCGAAAGAGCTCTGGTTTGCCAGTTGAAACGCCTACATGCTGGGTTAATTTCTGCCATTTTGCACTGTGATGTGGGGTAAAAGACAACATTTTTCACCTCAGTTTCCTGATCAAAATTGGTATGTTCAAACTAGATAACCTCCAAACCCCTTCTAATGTAAACATTTTATGTTTCTATACCAGTCATGTAGGACATGAGAAACATTTTGCTCCTCTTAGAATTTAAATGTTCTCTACAAAGACTTAAAACACTGACCCTTCCCCAATCTTACTGGATATCTAAATGCCTTCTGATAATTTGGAAACTTTCTTAGGCACATAGAGTTCCACCTGATTAGGTCCACTTGAAGAATAGTCTTCTGGAATTTTCTAAGGATTGATATGTAGTAAAATCACAACACACAACCAATGAAAGGAACCAATAGTTTTCAAATGATTATTATATTCCAGTTTCTACATAGGGTCCTTTGCATATATTTTACCCATTCATCCATTGATGGACATTTAGATGTGTTTTTCTATATCTTGGTTATTGCAGTTAACTCTGGGATGCAGATATCTCTTCAACATAATTATTTCATTTCCTTAAGAGATATTCCCAGAAGTGGAATTACCAGGGCACACGGTAGTTCTATTTTAATTTTTTGAGGAAGCTCCATACTATTTTCCATAGTGGATGCACCAATTTACATGCCTATCAATAGTGCACAGGGTTTCCTTTTTACCACATCCTTGCCAACACTTATTTCTTTTTGATAATAGCCATTCTGACAGGTGTGAGGTACAATCTCATTGTGGTTTTAATTTGTATTGCCCTGATGATTGAGCAAAGGTTGAGCACCTTTTCATGTACCTGTTGCCCATTTAGATGTCTTCTTTGGAAAAATGTCTATTCACATTCTCTGCCCATTTTTTTTTTTCCATCTGGTTGTTTGTTTGCTATTGAGTTGCATAAGTCTTTCATATATTTAGGATATTAACCCCTTATCAAATATACAATTTGCAAATATTTATTACCATGTGGTAGGTTGCCTTTCCATCTTGTTGATGGTTTCCTTTGTTGTATATAAGCTTTTTAGTTTGATGTAGTCCCACTTGTTTATTTTTGCTTGTATTCCCTTTGCTCTTCGTATCAAATCCAAAAGAATTAGCACCAAGACTGATAATCTGAAAATATTAGCACCAACCTTACCACTTATGTTTTCTTCTAGAAGTTTCATAGTTTCAGGTTTTATGTTCAAGTCTTTAATCCATTTTGAGTTGATTTTTTGTGTATGATGTAAGATAGCAGTCCAGTTTCATTCTTTTGCATGTGGTTGTCCAGTTTTCCCAACACCATTTATTGAAGAGACTGTCCTTTCTCCATTGCATATTCTTGGCTTCTTTGTCATAAATTAGTTGACCATATCCATGTGGGTTCATTTCTGCCTTCTCTATTTTGTTCCATTTATCGGTTTTTATGCCAATACAATATTGTTTTGAATACCGTAGCTTCGCAAAATAGTTAGAAATCAGGAAGTGTGATGCCTCCAGCTTTTTTCTTCTTTCTCAAGATTGCTTTAACAGGGTATTTTGTGGTTCCATACAAGTTTTAGGATTGTTTTTTCTATTTCTGTGAAAAGATGCCATTGGAATTTTTTAGGGATTGCATCAAATCTGTAGATTACTTTGGGCAATATGGACATTTAAACAATATTAATTCTTCCAATTAATGAGCATGGGATATTTTTCCATTTATTTGTGTCTTCTTCAATTTTTTTTTTTTAAATCAGTGTCATAGTTTTCAGGGTACAGATCTTTCACTTGTACACTGTTAAATGGAATCTGTGGTTTTGAGTGAGAAAATGAATGAGAAATGATAGGAAGGAAGAAATGGACTAAATAAAGCACTTACTTTAAGGATAGCTGTTGATGAAAGTGAATTTTCAAAGAAAGGCAGAGCATCTATGTATTGAGTTCAATGACTCTCTGAACACCCAATCTTCACATCACTTCACTTCAACCACACCCATCTTTGGAGATGATTCTTGAGACTCATGCCAGATTTTCTATATCAGAATGCTAGGACTGAAGCACCAGAGAATGTAATTTTCATAAACATATTACATGATTCTTATATACACTGTAATTTGAGATCCTACTATCTTGTCTTTAGTTTCTTATTTTATTTTTCCCTACATTTCCCAGTCCCATCCAGTCTGACTTCACTTCCTAATTTACCCAGCTTGGAAGAAATATTTTATTTTATTAAAAGCTCTCTTGTCACTATATGCATTCAACATTTTGTCCTTTGTCCTTTTGTTTCATCCTCTTATAAATGTTAAACCAATGTCAGCAGCCTTGTCTTGCTCATACACCTGATCTCATGGATCTTGTTTGAGGAATTGCCAGTTGGGAGGATGGAACCCACTAATAAACTGTTGTCACCAACCCAGATGGATTATCAGAAATTCTTTTATGCATCCTTAATCTGTTCTGCTCCATTAAATTTTTTTAAATAAATTTTATTTATTTATTTATTTATTTTTGTCTGGGTTGGGTCTTTGTTGCTGTGCGCTGGCTTTCTCTAGTTGTGGCGAGTTGGGGGCTACTTTTCGTTGCGGAGTGCAGGCTTCTCATTGCAGTGACTTCTCTTTGCTGCAGAGCATGGGCTCTAGGAGCGCGGGCTTCAGTAGTTGTGGCGTGCGGGCTCAGTAGTTGTGGCTCGCAGGTTCTAGAGTGCATGCTCAGTAGTTGTGGCTCACGGGCCTAGTTGCTCTGTGGCATGTGGGATCTTCCCGGACCAGGGCTCGAACCCTTGTCCCCTGCACTGGCAGGTGGATTCTTAACCACTGCACCACCAGGGAAGTCCCTCCATTAATTTTTAATGCAAAAACATTTCCATCCTCTTAAAGCCTCCTCCTCTCCACTACCCTCTTCCTTCCTGAAAATGCTATGCTTGCTTATAACCCTGAAATTCAGACTGTAATACTCCCTCTACCTAAAGTACCCAACCATGTCCTTTGTTTCCTGGCTCTTAGCTACTTTAATTTCATGTTCACTTTAAATGTTTCTTATTTATGAGATCTTTCCTGACCTCCTAAGACAGACTTAACCACTCTGTTCTTTGAGACACTATTAAGATTTCTATCATAGCACTACATTTATCATCCAATCTGGGACACTTTAGAAAGTAAAAGGGTACTAGCAAAAATTACATTATCCCAGGTTAAATTGGGACAGTCCTGAGAAAACTGGCATGTGTGGTCCCTCTATTTCATAACTATGTTCACTTGAGTGTCTTCTGCTACCAAAATCCTCACTGACAGTTCCATATTTATAATTTTCCCCCAACTTCTAGTATAGTCCCTGGCACCTAGTCCCTGGTTGGTTGAGTGAATGAATAAATGAGGATTGAGTCTGCAAACAGCATCAAAGGAAAAAAAGTACGGGGACCAGGCACTCTGTGAATTGGGCTGATAAAGTTTTCTCTATTTCAGTCCATCCATTTTCTTGATGCTCACCTCTGCTCTGGCACATGACTCATTCTGTTCATTCTGCATCATTCCATTTTTATTGTTTTCTCTTAAGCTGGAGACAAGGAGTTGAAAACGATAATCAGAAATAGCTCTTAAATGTCAAATAAAAATGTTTCTCTCCTTAGAGGTTTCATAACATTGAATATTTTAGTTTAATATTTTATTGTTCTCGTCTGCCAAATATTTTAGAAGATCAAAGATATTTTCCCCCAAATTTCTGTATCTAAACATATTTTTTTTATTTCTTTGCTTGCTTTGAAACAAAATTGTCTAAAAATATGCTGTTGATCTTGGTCTCCTAATGCATTGACAATCATGCCAAGCTCAGTGAATAATTATGAAACTACTTAAAATGTTGAAATTTTTCCCACATTTTTGTGCTACTATACCCTCATCCATCCATCAGTTTTGCATGCATTGAATCTTGAAGGTAGGACACTGTTGTAGGTGCTGGGGATTCAGAGATGAATGAGACATAAGCCCTACTAGCAATGAGTTTACGATCAAACAAAAGTTGTCCCTGACCACTTATACCACTCACCCGAAAATGCTGCTTTACTCTGTGCTTTATGCTTTACACACACACATATATCCATCAACTGGAACATATGCCAAAAAGTTCCATGGAGACTGATATATATCTCATGGTAATAACGAATAATATGTGCAGTTGTTTAGATAAAAGCTAAGGTAATCTGATAAAAATGCTATAAAATATAGTGGCTACCTAGTTATGGGTGGGAGGCCAAGGGAAGAGACAGCAGGGAAGGATTCCCAAGGGGCACAAGGAACTCTGGGAGTTTTGAGTTTATTCATTATTCTGACTTTGGTAACAGTTTCACAGGCATATACATAAATCAAAAAATATCAAATTGTGTAGTTTAAATATGTACACATTATTGTTTGTCAATTTTATACATCAATAAAACTGTTAAAACCATTGTAGCTTAAATAAATATTTGTCTCTCACGTATATTTGTTCTGTATCGTCTATCATAGGAGTTCTACTTCTCAGATTATTCAAGGACCCAGATTCCGTTCACCTTTTTGTTTCTTCATCTCCCTAGGGTGTTGCCTTCATCTGCATAGCTAATGTTGGTTTTCTGCTATATCTTCTGATATACTTCATGAGAAGAAGAAAAAACTACACTCCAGGGAAAATGAGTAATCTTAAATCAGAGATTATATGGAATTTGCACTTAAACCTTCTAGTCATATTTCCTTCCCCAAATTTGATCATATAGCCACACGTATCTGCAAAGGAAACTGCGAAATGTGGACCCTAAACAGCTGGCTTTGTGTCTGACTTAAACTCTAACAGAAAGGAAGAAAGAGAGAATGGGATTTGTCAAGACAACTAGCCATCTGCACAGTAACTTTATTTATTGAGTGCATACTCTGTGCTATGCCCTGTGCTAATTGTTTTATTATATTACTAATTTGTTCCTCCTAACTCTTCTATGAGAAAGATGTGATTGTTGACCATATCTAAAAGATGAATAAAACACATAGGGGCACACAGTTTGCATACAGTGTAATTTCATGGTTTCAGTTACATAGACTGTGGAATGAATGTTGCCCCTGGAGTTATGTAATGAATGGTCATCACAACTGAGCCCTATGGCCCTGTCTAGGACTTAGGGAAGTTAATGAACCTTCCCAAGTTACTTGCACAGCTGGTAAGTGGCGGAACTGGGATTTAAAAGTGGCATGGATGGCTCCAGACCTTGTGCTCTTACTAGCCACTGTGTGCTAACGTGTTAGGTAGTGACTGTGCCTTAATGTCTTACCCCTCTCAGCTAACTAATTTTAATTTTAATTGGGCTTTTATAGCAGAAAATTATCATGCATAGGTTAGATCAGCTGTTGGCAATTTTTTTCTGTAAGGGTCCAGATAGTAAGTATTTTAGATTTGCAGCCTGTATGGTCTCTGTCACAAATATTCAACTCTATCATTATAGTGTGAAAACATCCATAGACAACATGTAAATGAATAAGAATGGCTGTGTTCCAGTAAAACTTTATTTTCAAAAGCAGGCACTGGGCCAAATTTGACTCACAAGAAGTAGTTTATAATCCCTAGATTAGATAGAAATTTTAGGCCAATGCAGGATGAATTAGGGCAGGCTGATATCTCTTGTACAATGAGAATGACTTTTATCTACATGTACCACCACCTGGATTCACTGCTAACTTAAAAGGAAATAGGAGCTGTAGGCTGGCATCATAGCTGTTGCCCTGAGCCATTCTACTTTGTACCAAAGAGCTAACTCTCAAATTTTAAACTTAATTTCTAGATTTGAAACATTACCAAGTAAAACCTGTAAATATTAATGAATTATTGTAAGAAATTAAAGCTCCTAAGAGACTGAGATAATGTGAATTATTTTTCTGTTTTTATGGGGCACCATCCCTCCCAGCACACATAGTATACTCGATTGCCCAATAAGTCTTCAACAGACCACACCCTCTCATGCTTCCTCCAGGCCACAGCTACTATCATTGTCCCCAGTTAGGATATTCTTCCTCTCCTCTCTGCTTGGTCAATCCCCATCCATCTTTTAAGGTCTGGGGCAAATGACGCCTCTTCTTTGAAGCTTCTGTGACTGACCCTCCTCCTACCTTTAACAAATTATTTTTTTCCTTATCTTTACTCCTCTGGACTGTCTTACTCTGTCATTGAATTAGCTCTGTATTTTTCTGTCTGCCTGATGAAGAGTGAACATCCTGACAAGTATTGATAGAACTGTGATTGTTCATTTTCATGTCTCTTACATCTAGGACAGCGCCTGGCACATAGTGAAAACACAACACATGCTACTGAAAAACAAATGATCTTACTTAGCAATATGCTGTGGTGTCTTAGTGACAAGGATGCAGCGATAATTCATAAATGCTTATTAAACAACTTCATCAGTCTTAGGAACTCTAGATGAGTTGCTATTTTTTATTAAAAGGAGTTAAATTGACTCAAAGATTAATAAAGGAGGTGGTGAATGCCACTCTCTGTTTGCAAAGAAAAATTACATATAAAGGGTAAATTTTGAACATTTTTATTATTTCCTAATCCAATTCTAATTCTGTCATTTCATTATTTAGAACCCATCAATGCTGCTCATTCTCTCCCCAAATGAGGGCCAAACCCTCAGCAGAGGGGTTCTCAACATTGGCTGCACATCTGTATCACCTGGGGAGCTATTATAAGATGCCCATGCTTGGGTTCCAACCCAGACCAATTAAATGAAGATCTCTGGGAGGAGAACACAAGCATCAGAATCGTTTGCCTCTCCCTGGGTGTTTCCAATATGCAGCCCAGGTTAAAAACCATTGAGCATGACCTGTAGTTAAGGTTCTCACCCCTAATTATTTTGCATGGTAAAAAGTTTAATTTTAACTCTAATGTAATGGGAAGCAATGTCATCTTCATGTCTTAAAAAGATAAAAGTTGCCATTGTGAGGCATGTAGAAGGTAGAGGGGCAAGAGTGGAATATAAGTGGTCCAGTTAGAAGACTATTGATGTAGTAAGTTATAACTGTAACACTCAATGACTTCTAGAGGGAAAAAGTGTTTTCTGCTTAATTCTTAGTTACCCATTAATTCTGTTAATGAAAAGAACACATTTTCCAAGCATTATAGTAAATTGAAGTTTTATTGTGCATGTATATCACATTTGTCATGCCATATAATACTTTTTAATTATTGAAGGACCTCATGAACACTATGCATCAAAAGCTTTATGTAATTATATCTGACTTGCAAACATCTCATATGTGTACTTGGAGATAGCCACTGTACTGGTAACTTTTATGGTGCATTTTAAGGCATGTAAAATTTAATATGCTTTTGAATAATCGCTTTCATCTAAAACTTCAGTAGTTAATATGCACACAAAGTAAAGTTTATTAAGAAGGTAAATGTCGAGGAGACCTTCAAGATGGTGGAGGAGTAAGAAGTGGAGATCACCTTCCTCCCTACAAATACATCAGAAATACATCTATATGTAGAACAACTCCTTCAGAACACCTACTGAACGCTGGCAGAAGACCTCAGACTTCCCAAAAGGCAAGAAACTCCCCATGTACCTTGGTAGGACAAAAGAAAAAAGAAAAAACAGAGACAAATGAATACGAACGGGACCTGCACTTCTGGGAGGGAGCTGTGAAGGAGGAAAAGTTTCCACACACTAGGAAGCCTCTTCACTGGCAGAGACGGGGTGGGGGGGACAGTGGCGGGGGGAAGCTTCAGAGCCATGGAGGAGAGCACAGCAATAGGGGTGCAGAGGGCGAAGCGGAGAGATTTCCGCACAGAGGATCGCTGCTGACCAGCACTCACCAGCCTGAGAGGCTTGTCTGTTCACCTGCCAGAGTGGGTGGGGGCTGGAGCTGAGGCTTGGACTTCAGAGATCAGATCCCAGGGAGAGGACTGGGGTTGGCTGCGTGAACATAACCTGAAGGGAGCTAGTGTGCCACAGCTAGCTGGGATAGAATCCAGGAAAAACTCTGGAACTGCCTAAGAGTCAAGGGACCATTGTTACAGGGTGCATGAGGAGAGGGGATACAGAGCACTGCCTAAAGGAGCTGCAGAGACAGAGATGGGCATGAGACATGGCTATCAGCATGCACACCAGAGACGGGCATGAAACACTAAGGCTACTGCTGCAGCCACCAAAAAGCATGGGTGCAAACACAGGTCACTATCCATAACTCCCCTCCTAGGAGCCTGTGCAGCCCGCCACTTCCAGGGTCTTGTGACCCAGGGACAACTTCCATGGGAGAACACAAGGAACACCTCAGGCTGTTGCAACATCACACTGGCCTCTGCCACCGCAGGCTCGCCCCGCATTCTGTGCCCCTCCCTCCCACCGGCCTGAGTGAGCCAGAGCCCCCTAATCAGCTGCTACTATAACCCCGTCCTTTCTGAGTGAAGAACAGATGCCCTCAGGCAACCTACATGCAGAGGCGGGGCCTGATCCAAAGCTGAACCCCAGGAGCTGTGCGAACAATGAAGAGAAAGGGAAATTTCTCCCAGCAGCCTCAGGAGCAGCAGATTAAATTTCCACAATCAACTTGATATACCCTGCATCTCTGGAATACCTGAATAGACAATGAATCATCCTAAAATTGAGGCCGTGGACTTTGGGAGCAACTGTACACTTGGGGTTTGCTTTCTGCATCTAATTTATTTTTGGTTTTATGTTTATCTTAGTTTAGGACTTAGAGTTTATTATCACTGGTAGATTTGTTTATTGATTTGTTTGCTCTCTCCCTTTTTTAAATATACATATATATTTTTTTGCTTTTCTCTTTTTGTGAGTGTGTACCTGTTTGCTTCTTTGAGTGATTTTGTCTCTGTAACTGTGCTTTTACCATTGGTCCTAGGGTTCAGTCTGTCCATATATTTTTTCTTATTACTTTTAAATTTTTTATTTTAATAACTTTATTTTATTTTATTCTTTCTTTCTTTTTTTCTCCCTTTTCTTCTGAGCTGTGTGGCTGACAGGGTCTTGGTGATCCAGCTGGGTGTCAGGCCTGTACCTCTGAGGTGGGAGAGCCAAGTTCAGTACATTGGTCCACCAGAGACCTCCCGGCTCCACATAATATTAAACAGCAAAAGCTCTCCCAGAGATCTCCATCGCAATGCTAAGACCCAGCTCCACTTAATGACCAGCAAGCTACAGTGCTAGACACCCTATGCCAAACAACTAGCAAGACAGGAACACAACCCCACCCATTAGCAGAGAGGCTGCCTGAAATCATAACAAGTTCACAGACACCCCAAAACACACCACTGCACTCCATCCTGCCCATCAGAAAGAAAAGATCTAGCCTTATCCACCAGAACACAGCCACCAGTCTCCTCCACCAGGAAGCCTACACAACCCACTGAACCAACCTTACCCACTGGAGGCAGACACCAAAAACAACAGGAACTATGAACCTACAGCCTGCAAAAAGGCAACCTCAAACACAGTAAGTTAAGCAAAAGAGAAGACAGAGAAATGTGCAGCAGATGAAGGATCAAGGCAGAAACCCACCAGACCAAACAAATGAGGAGGAAATAGGCAGTCTACCTGAAAAGAATTCAGAGTAATGATAGTAAAGATGATCCAAAATCTTGGAAATAGAATGGAGAAAATACAAGAAATGTTTAATAAGGACCAAAAAGATCTAAAGAGCAAACAAACAATGATGAACAACACAATAAATGAAATTAAAAATTCTCTAGAAGAAATCAATAGCAGAATAACTGAGGCAGAAAACAGATAAGTGACCTGGAAGATAAAATAGTGGAAATAACTACCACAGAGCAGAATAAAGAGAAAAGAATGAAAAGAATTGAGGACAGCCTCAGAGACCTCTGGGACAACATTAAACGCACCAACATTCAAATTATAGGGGTCCCAGAAGAAGAAGAGAAAAAGAAAGGTATTGAGAAAATATTTGAAGAGATTATAGTTGAAAACGTCCGTAATATGGGAAAGGAAAGAGTCAACGAAGTCCAGGAAATACAGAGAGTCCCATACAGGATAAATCCAAGGAGAAACATGCCAAGACACATATTACTATCAAAAATTAAATACAAGGAAAAAAAGTATTAAACGCAGCAAGGGAAAAACAACAAATGACATACAAGGGAATCCCCATAAGGTTAACAGCTGATCTTTCAGCAGAAACTCTGCAAACCAGAAGGGAATGGAAGGACATATTTAAAGTGATGAAAGGGAAAAACCTACAACCCGGATTACTCTCCCCAGCAAGGATCTCATTCAGATTCAACAGAGAAATTAAAACCTTTACAGACAAGCAAAAGCTAAGACAATTCAGCACCACCAAACCAGCTTTACAACAAAAGTTAAAGGAACTACTCTAGGCAGGAAACACAAGAAAAGGAAAAGACCTACAATAACAAACCCAAAACAATTAAGAAAATGGTAATAGGAACATACATATCGATAATTACCTTAAATGTAAATGGAATAAATGCTCCAACCAAAAGACATAGACTGGCTGAATGGATAAAAAACAAGACCCGTATATATACTGTCTACAAGAGACCCACTTCAGACCTAGGGATGCATACAGACTGAAAGTGAGGGATTGGAAAAGCATATTCCATGCAAATGGAAATCAAAAGAAAGCTGGAGTAGCTATTCTCATATCAGACAAAATAGACTTTTAAATAAAGACTGTTACAAGAGAAAAAGAAGGACACTACATAATGATCAAGGGATCAATCCAGGAAGAAGGCATAGCAATTGTAAATATTTATGCACCCAACATAGGAGCATCTCAACACTTAAGGCAAATGCTAATAGCCATAAAAGGGGAAATCGACAGTAACACAATCATAGTAGGGGACTTTAACACCTGACTTTCACCAATGGACAGATCATCCAAAATGAAAATAAATAAGGAAACAGAAGCTTTAAATGATACATGAAACAAGATGGATTAATTGATATTTATAGTACAATTCCATCCAAAAACAACAGAATACAGTTTTTTCTCAAGTGTTGATGGAGCATTCTCCAGGATAGATCATATCTTGGGTCGACGACCCAAACACGACGACCCAAACAAATAACAAAACCTATGGGATGCAGCAAAAGCAGTTCTAAGAGGGAAGTTTATAGCAATGCAATCCTACCACAAGAAACAAGAAACATCTCAAATAAACAACCTAACCTTACACCTAAAGCAATTAGAGAAAGAAGAACAAAGAAACCCAAAGTTAGCAGAAGGAAAGAAATCATAAAGATCAGATCAGAAATAAATGAAAACGAAACAAAGGAAACAATAGCAAAGATCAATAAAACTAAAAGCTGGTTCTTTGAGAAGATAAACAAAATTGATAAACCATTAGACAGACTCATCAAGAAAAAAGGGAGAAGACTCAAATCAACAGAATTAGCAATGAAAAAGGAGAAGTAACAACTGACACTGCAGAAATACAAAGGATCATGAGAGATTACCTTAAGCAACTGTATGCCAATAAATGAACAACCTGGAAGAAATGGACAAACTCTCAGAATAGTACAACCTTCCGAGACGGAACCAGGAAGAAATAGAAAATATAAACAGACCAATCAGAAGCACTGAAATTGAAACTGTGATTAAAAATCTTCCAACAAGCAAAAGCCCAGGATCAGATGGTTTCCCAGGCGAATTCTATCAAACATTTAGAGAAGAGCTTACACCTATCCTTCTCAAACTCTTCCAAAGTATAGCAGAGAGACAAACACTCCCAAAATCATTGTATGAGGCCACCATTACCCTGATACCAAAACCAGACAAAGATGTCACAAAGAAAGAAAACTACAGGCCCATATCACTGATGAACATAGATGCAAAAATCCTCAACAAAATAATAGCAAACAGAATCCGACAGCACATTAAAGGGATTATACACCATGATCAAGTGGGGTTTATCCCAGGAATGCAAGAATTCTTCAATATACGCAAATCAATCAATGTGATACACCATATTAACAAATTGAAGGAGAAAAACCATATGATCATCTCAATAGATGCAGAGAAAGCTTTCGACAAAATTCAACACCCATTTATGATAAAAACCCTCCAGAAAGTAGGCATAGAGGGAATATTCCTCAACATAATAACGGCCATAAATGACAAAGCCACAGCCAACATTGTTCTCAGTAGTGAAAAACTGAAACCATTTCCTCTAAGAACAGGAACAAGACAAGTTTGTCCACTCTCACCACGATTTTTCAACATAGTTTTGGAAATTTTAGCCACAGCAATCAGAGAACAAAAAGAAATAAAAGGAATTCAAATCGGAAAAGAAGAAGTAAAACTGTCACTGTTTGCAGATGACATGATACTATACATAGAGAATCCTAAAGATGTTACCAGAAAACTACTAGAGATAATCACAGAATTTGGTAAAGTAGCAGGATACAAAATTAATGCACAGAAATCTCTTGCATTCCTATACACTAATGATGAAAAATTTGATAGAGAAATTAAGGAAACACTCCCATTTACCATTGCAACAAAAAGAATAAAATATCTAGGAATAAACCTACCTAAGGAGATAAAAGACCTGTATGCAGAAAACTATAAGACACTGTTGAAAGAAATTAAAAGTGATACAAACAGATGGAGACATATACCATGTTCCTGGATTGGAAGAATCAATATTGTGAAAATGACTATACTACCCAAAGCAATCTACAGATGCAATGCAATCCCTATCAAACTACCAATGCCATTTTTCTCAGAACTAGAACAAAAAATTTCACAATTTGTATGGAAACACAAAAGACCCCGAATAGCCAAAGCAATCTTGAGAAAGAAAAATGGAGCTGGAGGAATCCGGCTCCTGGACTTCAGACTGTACTACAAAGCTACAGTAATCAAGACACTATGGTACTGGCACAAAAACAGAAATATAGATCAATGGAACAGGATAGAAAGCCCAGAAATAAAGCCATGCACATATGGTCACCTTACTTTTGATAAAGAGGCAAGAATATACAATGGAGAAAAGATAGCCTCTTCAATAAGTGGTGCTGGGAAAACTGGACAATTACATGTGAAAGAATGAAATTAGAACACTTCCTAACACCATACACAAAAATAAACTCAAAATGGATTAAAGACCTAAATGTAAGAGGAAAAATTCTTAGAGGAAAACATAGACAGAACACTCTATGACATAAATCATAGCAGGATCCTTTTGGACCCACCTCCTAGAGAAATGGAAATAAAAACAAAAACAAAGACATGGAACCTAATGAATCTTAAAAGCTTATGCACAGCAAGGAAACCATAAATAAGACAAAAGACAACCCTCAGAATGGGAGAAAATATTTGCAAACGAAGCAACTGACAAAGGACAAATCTCCAAAATTTACAAGCAGCTCATGCAGCTGAATATCAAAAAAAGAAACAACCCAATTAAAAATGAGCAGAAGACCTAAGTAGACATTTCTCCAAAGAAGATATACAGATTGCCAACAAACACATGAAAGATGTGCAACATCACTAATCATTACAGAAATGCAAATCAAAACTACAGTGAGGTATCACCTCACACCAGTAAGAATGGCCATCATCAAAAGATCTACAAATAATAAATGCTGGAGAGGGTGTGGAGAAAAGGGAACCCTCTTGCACTGTTGGTGGGAATGTAAATTGATACAGTCACTATGGAGAACAGTGTGGAGGTTCCTTAAAAAACTAAAAATAGAACTACCATACGACCCAGCAATCCCACTACTGTGTATATACCCTGAGAAAACCATAATTCAAAAAGAGTCATGTACCACAATGTTCATTGAAGCTGTATTTACAATAGCCAGGAAATGGAAGCAACCTAAGTGTCCATCAACAGATGAATGGATAAAAAAGATGTGGCACGTATATACAGTGGAATATTACTCAGCTGTAAAAAGAAATGAAATTGAATTCTTTGTAGTGAGGTGGATGGACCTAAAGTCTGTCATACAGAATGAAATAAGTCAGAAAGAGAAAAACAAGTACCATATGCTAATACGTATATATGGAATCTAAAAAAAACAAAAAAACAAAAAAAAAGGTTTTGAAGAACCTAGCGGTAGGACAGGAATAAAGACGCAGATGTATAGAATGGAGTTGAGGACATGGGGAGGGGGAAGGGTAAGCTGGGACAAAGTGAGAGAGGAGCATGGACATATATACACTACCACATGTAAACTAGATACCTAGTGGGAAGCAGCCACATAGCACAGGGAGATCAGCTCGGTGCTTTGTGACCACCTAGAGGGGTGGGAGAGGGAGGGTGGGAGGGAGACACAAGAGAGAGGAGATATGGTGATATATGTATATGTATAGCTGATTCATTTTGTTATAAGACAGAAACTAACACACCATTTTAAAGCAATTATACTCCAATAAAGATGTTAAAAATTTTTTTTAAAAACTACATATATACTACATATATATATATATATATGAATGTGTATATATATAAAAAAAAGAAGTTAAATGTGTAATGAGCAGAGGAGAAAAATAAATTTTGCTGAATTAAGAAAGAAACATTTTTATTACACATTTCATTATGTTTCAGAGCCGTTGTGTGACTTCTGCACATGGATGCTTGCAGTTGATTCTCCTGGTCTTAAAATCCTTCCAAAATGTGTCATGTAGCTGCCTCTTGTCCCTCTCTCTAAATCTAAATGAGGCTTCCTCTAATTGAAACATCTATAAAGGTCATATGGATGTCCTACCCATTTATACACCAAGCAAATATCTATTGAGCACCTCCTTTGAATGCTACCCTGTATGAGGCCCTGTAATTGACAAAACTAGCATAATCTTTTCCCTAATGGAATACAGAATCTAAAGGATCTTCAGTCTGGTAATTCAACAAACATTTATTGAGGTTCTACAATATTCAAGGCATGTTTGTTCAACAAACATTTATTGAGGTTCTACAATATTCAAGGCATGTTTCTAAGAGTTTGCAAACTTAAAATTGAATCTAGCACACCCACAGACAACACATAAACATACAAAACAGTCTTCAAATGACGTATGACAGGGAGTTAAAGTGTATGAGTCAGTGGTTCATAAAGTCAAAACTGTTATTTATCTATAGGTATAAACATTTCAAGTGCTATGGGAGTATAAAAAAGGGTGCAATTACATCAACTGGAGGCTTGGAGGAAATTGGGGAAGAATTCATGAAGTTAAAGGCATGGGATGTGGATCCTGAAAGATGAGAAGGATTGTGTTTCCAGAAATAACTTGAGTACCTTCTTTCTAAAGCACTCACATGAGCAAAGGCAGGGAGAGAATTAAAGTGGAACTGTGTATAATTCTAATAGAAATGTGTGCAATCTTATTTCCTCAAAGGCTCAGTGCCCGAACTTGAGAAATAAGTATAGGATAAGTGATGGTTTGGCACTTTAAGTAAAGGGACTCTGATATCAAAACAGTTATCCTCCAAAAAAAGATATGTTCAAAATCAAGAAAAGCCAGCTCCTTTGCCCCTAAATTATCAATTGACACATTTGGGTTTGCTTAAAGTTAGTTGTTGACAATGACCTAACAATTCTCATGCAGTGAGGTTTATTTCCATTTTTGCATACTTGTCCTTCTTTTTGTTTTTGAGTACCTTTCAATATTGCATTTATCCCTTAAGGCAAGGTAGTCTTCTATTTGTTTTTGTACTATATAGTCAGCCCAACCAGCATCAGTGGCCTGGAGAGCTGTGTAGGGGTTAAATAAATGGTGCTCAGTGCAGAGCTGATGGTTGGAACACATGGCATCTCCAGGTAATCATAAGTGCGACATTTTGGTAGTGTTTCTACATGCCAGCCGTCTCTAGAGAACTTGACGTCCACGAACATAGTTACCCCTCATCTCAGCCAGGTAATAAATACTGTTCTCTGTCTCATTTTACAAAGAAGAATATTGAGGTCCAGGCGTTCAAATGTCTTTACCAAGGTCATACAATTAAAATATTGTTAAACCCAGGTCATGAAAAGCAAATGCCGATATCGACAACATCATGCTTTCATGAGTTCAGACACTGTTCAAAGCTTCACTCATTTGTCTCAGTCCATCTTCAGGCTTCCTTTATAGTCACAAGACTTATTAACTTCTATAGTCATTCAATCTGGATTCAGTATCTCTTGAGAACGGGACCTAAATAGGCTGGCTGTCTTTAGGGCAATGAAAGCATTGGAAAGAAGTCAAAACTCATCAAACAAAAGAAGCCATCAGTAAATCAAACAAACTGATGGCGTGGATGGGAGCAAAATGCAATATTCTAGCAGAATTCCATAGTAACAATTGTATGGAGCTCTCAAGCAGAGTGATGTCAGTAAGGTGAAATCTGAGGTCTGAGGAGAGGGGCAAAATGTATAAACCTGGAAACATGATAGCATGGGAATGCTGGGAAAACAGCAGTTGCCAAAGGTCTGTAGATCCTTCCAGGACAAGGTTTCATAATTCTGGTGTCTGTTTCTGTGGACATGAAACAACAGTTTTCCAAATAGTAGAACTGGTCAGTTAGTAAGAGAACACTAATAGGGACACATTAGAAGACAGGACATTAGGTCATCATGGTCATACTAAAAGGAGAACTATGGTTTAGGATGGAGCAGAAGCAGGCAGGATAGACTCACAGGAGACTGAGCTAAGAGACAGCCAGTCTGAATTCCCAGTCTTGCTGAGTCATGGCATCCTGGCCCAGTTTTTAAAGGAAGGGCTTTTGGTAAGCAATTCTGCTGTGCCATTTCTTCACCTTCCACTCTCCTGGGCATGATGCAGTATGATGGCTCTATATGGCAAACTAATTTAAGACAATCCAGTTGGGACTCCACCATTTCTAACCAATTTCCAAAGGAGTTTAAAGGCTTTAGGGACAACAAGGTTAAGGGAAGAGCATTTTTTTTAAAGTGAAATTTGTCATTAGGAAAATATTTTAGTCTGAGGTCAGTCTGGCAGCAGAATAATCATCAGGACATCGACATTTCCATGTCAAAGAGGAACTCAGAGTTAATGAGGGAAATACTGGCCCATTTCTGCACTGCCATTTTATTTAACCGAGCTAATAACTGTTTATGAGTGCAGTGAGTTCAACTCCAAATTTATGTGAAATCTGAGGCTGAAGAAAAACAAAGACCTGGTAAAAATGTCTTTTAAATTCCTAGAAAATAATATTCCACACCCTGAAATTGTTTTCAATAAAATATTAGTGAATATACAATACTAACATTTTCATATGCAATAACTAAATAAAGGAAGTGTATTTTATGTGTTTACACAATACCACAACATTCATAAAGAAGTGTTTTTACATGTTTGAAAATATAATTGGACTACCACAAAATGTTTTACTTTCTAATAGGTTATATGGAGAACAATTTAAATTGAAGTTCACTTAAGTGGTTAAACTTGTTAGGCAATGACTTGTACTGCCCTTAAAGCATTCTGGTATTTTTCTGTGATGACAATTGTTGCAATATTATACTTAATAGAATATAATTATTCCTTGATAACATCTGAATAACTTAATATAGCCTCACAGGTTAAAAGGTATTTATGTAGGGAAAATTCTTCCATTATTTTTCTTTGTAAGAAAACACATGGTATTTTAAATGCATTCACTTCTTTCTAGAAGTATAGAAACTTAGAACTTCCATGATTTTAAAGTTTGAGTAAATACAGTAGTGAGTGAGACACAGATTTTGGTCTTAGGGTTTACAACATAATGGGAGATATGGACAAGAAAACAGAAAAGTCATCATGTATGTTGGACATCCAGCATAAATGAGGTATCTAACTCTGAGCAGATGGAATAGACATAGGTGTCAGGGATATTTTAGGATCAATATGCTAAGAATTGAATGCTTTGGGTAGAAAAATGTGCAATCATTTTTGGTACCGTGTGTTAAATGATAGAAATCTATTTATTCATTAGTTAATAACGGCCTTACTTCTCTGACCATCATGTCACCAGTTTGAAGGAGAAGGCAACCTACTGCCTTTGCACATCCTTAGAAGATCCTTAAGTTCTGCCTTGAGGAGCTGTAGACTATAGAAGTGGTGACCTCATGAGAAATGGAAAGATCCTAACCTGCTGCTTCCCACTTCTGATCTTCCCTCTGTATTCTTCTCCTGAGTTGTTACTTAGTCTGAATTTTTGTAGTAATGATATGGGGCATAGCAGGGGCATGGAAACACTCAGTAATTACAGCATAAACTTTAGTGAACCACTGTTTACACTAAATTGGTCTATATTTTGTGTATATACATTGCCCATGGAACAGTATTTATGCATTTGAAATTGTAGCAGATGAGAATTATATATCACATTTGATTGTTATCATATGTGGTAATCAATCCATATGTCAGAGAAATATATACTACTCTGCTTAAAAATTATTTCTTGGTCTTGGAAAGAGAGAAGCTGAAACAGAAGATGCAAAAATAAAAATAAATAGCATGAAAGCAACATTATTGTTTATTCCAGTCAAGTTGCTTATAATAATAATGAGAAATACCAGATACGAATAATGCATGCAAAAGTATTTTGCTTTTGCACCCTAATTATTTTCAGTGCTGCATAACTCATTAATAATGGGCAACTGGTATAAAATATTCAAATGACTATACCAGTGTTTATATATGAATCATGAGCTGTAACAATCTTGGTCCTGTGATTAAACAAGAGAAAATTTATTTCTAAATGGTGTTTCCTAAAAAATGATCAAAAGGCATCTATGCAAAATGGGCCCATCTAAAGTATGAGTGTCAAAACAAATTTTTCCAGGAGGAATAAGAATATATGAATGATTTGGCTGGATAGAAATCTATAAGTTGTTAAAAGTTATTATTTTTCAAAAGTCAAATAATTTACAAAAAATGCAAAACCAGAGGACAGGACTTAAAATAAATTAATTCAATTTAATTCAAATAATATGTTAAATATGTGTTATGTGCTCAGCACTGAGCTCATGTCAATATTTCTCTCTGTCTTTTATTTAGATGATTTGGTTTTAAACTTCTTCACAGCCTTCCAAAATCAGGAGAGACATGGAGAAGCTGAATTTACTGTTGAAAGTAATGGAGAAACTCAAAATAATTGTGGGCAACTATATTGAATAACAGAAAAATATAATAAAAATGAAGATGATAGTATTATAATAATAATAATACAAATTGAAACTTTTCATAGTGATGCATTTTTTTATTCTTGTGAAACCACTAACTACTGTAGACTTGGTAAACTCACCTGAATATTTCTGCATCAAGGAAACAAAAAACTTGAAGGATATTGAGTCTACCATTGAAACAAAAATGCCCTGGTATAGAACATTTTCTTTTCTTCATTAGTTAATACAATCTCTTTAACTGGAGTATTACACCTGTGGTTTAGGATTGAAAATCTGAGGTGACTCCATTCCAAAAACTAGTAGACAACTCTAGAAAGTTAAAAGCCTGATAGAAATGAGTGGGGGAAATACACAAGAACAGGGCAAAGAAAATGGTTCAGGTTAATTACTGTGGGGCTTGAGTTTAATTTTATTGGGGATCTTCCTTTTAGCGTTCAGTTAGCTGGGCCTTATTTAAAGGCAGTTGTTAAGTTGACAATTGGGCCTTTTATTGCTACCTTTCTCTATGGAAATCTTTTGCTGAAATTAATGGTAACACTTGCTTTTCACAAAAGACAGGGATATGTTACTTCTTGAAACCTTTTCAGAAAGGAAATTTAGGTAGTCTGACATTAACAAACAGTGAATTTCCTTTCTGAGCCTCTAGTTTAACATGAACCCCTTGAGAATGGGCCAATGATTTTAAATAAAACAGATACGTTTTCTCATCCTTCATTAATTAGTTTAACAAATACTTTAGTGCCTTCTCTAGGATAGGCGCTGAGCTGGGCCCTGTAATTGGGTGGTGGGCAAGGCTGCTTTCATGGAATTAAAGTTGGCTACTGAATCCTGATTAAGTGTTCTTGTCCTGTGATACTCCCATACTTTACATCTATTTTCTCCCTATCAAGTTAAAATTCCTTTCCAAATAAATCTGAACTTTACATAATGTATTTTAATATTGGTTGTCTGTCAACAAAGTTGCTTATAAAAAAGTTTCTTTGGGAAAACACACAGATAACTCATAAAACAAAACTAATAGAGTATGGTTGAATTTCCCAAGCCTCAGTGGAAAATTAAACTGAATGTACCCTGAATTGTACTACTGAGTTTATCTCTCAGACTGATTTATAAGTCTGCTGAAAGTCAGAATAACTTACTTATGGATCAATAATAAAGTTCAAGAAAGATGGACGTTAATGAAATGGCTGAATATAAAACACTCCAGAAACCTCAATAATGCTGTAAATGTCAATGAAAATATCATATTTTGGGTGAAATGTATCAGTGAGAGGTATTGACACCGAGTGCATTTTTAGGTGATCGCTGTAAGCTCCAGGTGTTGTCAGACAGCATTCAAAGTCAGTCACTTCTTAGAAATATTCTTCCAGCCTATTTTATTACTGTTACCAAATAGAATATATACACAAAATCATCAAGTGCAATCATACCTTTGCCTTTAATTGGATACCATTCTGGCATGCTAAAATGGATAGGTCCTGAAAAATACCCAAAGCATCAAAGAGCCCCCATATATGAATGGGATATTCAGACTGAGAAGATGAAGAACTGGGCGTATCCAGATGGGATGTATAGAGGGGTGTATGCCTGTTAACCCTAGCTTATTTTTTGGACTGTGAATGGCCTAAGCTCAGCTATCCACCAAGAGCTTATTACAGAAATAAGACCATGAGGAGACCTGGGGACCACTGAGAGAGATTTTTTTTTTAAGTTAGGTGAGAAAACTGTTTGGAAGAACAGTTTCCCTGAAGTTTCTCTGAGGAAAGTTTGGGAACAAGAAGTTTGTTTGGGAGGCAATTCTTGGAAGTACCAGGAGGGGAGTGGACTAGAGAATCAGAAAAGGGAACAAGGTCAGAAAAGTGTGTGTTCTTTTGTAGGCTACTCCTATGAGCAACTGGGCTCAATCTCACTGGGGACTCACAAGCAACATTACAGAATATGCGTCAGAATTACCCAACCAAAGGGTGAAAAAAACTTTCCAACTCCCCATCTGTCATTGATTTGATGGCTGCTTGCAAGGACATTAATTTTCTGGCACTTCCGGCTTACCCTGCATGCAGGCCAAGCATACTCCCTCAGCCAAGAAAGTAAAAATAGCCCTTAAGTAACTGCAGTAAGAAAATATCATAATTTAGAGGTGAATTCTGAGGGTTTATGAACAGTGATACCATAGCATCTACTATGGAGGCACAGAGCTGAAATATTTTTGTCCGGTAAAATATAACAGGAAAAGGATGGATTAGAGCTGATAGACCTGGCTTTAAATCTTGATTTGTTTGCTTATCAGCTATGTGACCTTGGTTAAAATTCTCAAAATTTTATAGCCCCAGTGCCTTCATTTGTAAACAAAGACAATGCCTGTATCAAATGGGACTAGGGAAATATATAGGTTAACACAGAGTTAGACACTTGTTAGTGCCTAATGACTAGAAATTTGTTTATTCATTCAGTAAATATTTATTAAGTATGTATTATGTGCCAGCTTGTGGTAGATGAGAGACACAGAGATGAATAAAACAAATATAATACCTCATATAGCTATGTTCCACCAGGAGAAATATGTAATGAATAAATACACATAAATATTTAATCTGCTATTATTCTTAAGACCCTTTTTTGTGTCCTCACTTAGCAGGCAAAATGATCTCTGACTCTCTCATATTTCTGCTCTCTTTTAAGGTGTTTGTCCCTTTGCTAGATCTTCCCCATACCTCTCCTGGGACTGGGTGCTATCTTTCTGCTGCTCAAGGCTAATCCAAATGTCCACCCTCCCTTCTATCAAAACATATACATGTTTTATTTTATAGGGAGGTACTTTCAGTTTATCTGTAATATCAGAAAATTTTGGAGAAACTCATTCTGACTAAGGTGTCAACCGATGGTATGGTTTAATGCATTACCTTCTCTCCAGACTTTTCTGTCTTTAGAATTTCAGGTTAGTAGAAGTGGCTATTTTTATCAGGAAGTCCTTTATGGTGATTGGTGACTCTGTCTGAAAGGAAGGGGAAAAGGGACGTTTTAAATGCTTGCCTCTGGATAGGAATTTTATATCCCTTAGTCCTCACAATCACCCTATGAGACGGGTTTTAGTATTGAGTATCAATATTATATAAAGAAGTTGGAATTTAGAGAGCCATTGATTTGCCCAAGGTCACTGAGCCATGAGCCTTGACAATAAGGATTCAAAATCATATCTAACTATAAAGTATGTGCAATTTTCTAATGCACGTGACCAGCTGCCCAACGGCACTTGATAAGAGCTTCTGCTTTAACTTAACTACTTAAGTAAGATGATTATATGGCATATCTCAAAGTGGGAACTGTGGAGAAAATGAGACCTCTGGAATGAGTAATTAGAGTGCTTGCACAGCCACCTCCGAGCTCAAACACTCTGATGAACTCTCTAGATCTGATAATATTCCTCGAGTGATCAGAAGATGACAGTCACTTCGAGAATGAGAAGAAACTCTTCCCCTCTTGAGTTGGCATGGTTAAGAGAGGTCCAACGTCAGGGTGTCTTGACTCTCAAATGTTACCTAACTAATACATACCATCCATCACCCCCACTCACACTCATTTCTCCAAAATCATACTTCTTATCTTCTTTTACATCACACAGTCAAAAGGTGACAGAGCCAGGATTCAAAATCCAGTATGACTCACAGAGCCAGAGGTCTTAAACTGTCAACTCCCTTTGCTTGACAATTGCAATGGCTCATGAGTTGCCTCCAGTACCGTAATGTAAGGACTCACCTCAATGACTCTATTTATTCCCTATAAATCCCAGTTTCTGTTAGCCACACTGCCCTCTAACTCTCAAATCAAACCACTTCTTTTGCTGTGCTCCTGTTCTTTCCAGCAATATCTTCTCTTGCCACTATTCAAATTAGAATGACAATTCTCCTCTATACCAATTTTCACTGTCTTTACACTCATCCCCCTCTCTCTAAGCTATCATTTTTGCATTTTTGATTCTACAGTTCCCTATTGTGGGGATCACATTTCCCAAGATTAAGTATTAGATTCATAAAAGAATATGACCCAGGACTCCAGAACTCTCCAGAAGCCAAAATGAATCCTAGGATAAGATTCAGGCACTATAATCCATTTCTATTTAAGGTAGAAATTCCTACAAAACCTGGGAATCTTTCTGGAGGTAGTTAATCTTAGATACACAGTCAATTCCCAGACACACCCCAGGCAACAGTCACAAGAATCACATACAAAATCTAAACAGCTATGTTTTAGTCACCTTAGGGTATTTCTCTAGGCTTGGCTTCTCAAGCTCGACTTTGAAATTTTGGTCTTTGTTTTCACCTGGTTGCCTCTCTTGGACCTTTTTATTATATGCCCCAAAGGCCTCCATATTAAAACATTTTTTCGACTGAATGCTTGCATTTTTGTGTTGTTGTTGTTCACATCTCAAATAAACTGCCTCTCCCTTATCAGCCTCCTAGCTCTTAACCTCTATCCTAATCCAGACCACCAGGATAATAATAACTATCACTATTGTTGTCATTGTTATATATAACTATGCACCATGAACTGCTCTAATTATTAAGTCCACAAACCTATTTTATGCTTACATCAACCCTTTTCACTCAGCAATCCCTCTGGCGCTTTCATTTTTGCCTTAGTTCCTTACCTCTTATTACTCAATATAAGGCACTGGATTTGGCAACTAAGTGTTAAAGTCCCTGCTCTCCTTGTATTGCACTCTGATTTTTAATTAACCTCTTAGACCAGGTGACTTGAACTGTTAGAATTTCCTCACACGCTGACTGTATCATCATGTAAGAGGTTATTTAACCCCTTCTCCCCCTACTTGAGGCAGGTATATACTTTGCTTCATCTAATCAACCCATCACAGTATGCATTTGAAGAACAATTTTGACTTTCTAAAGTATGATCTTTGGTCCAGATCATGGCTTACACTTTCTCTGTTTTTCTCAAGAACTGGAGGGAACCATATCAACCTCTAGCCCCTGATCTTTCCAGCAGCTTCCAATTACTGGGCTAATACCCAGGTAAGCTTAAGCTTGCCGTCTTTAGGGAAGACTTTGGTGACTGTTGATAGAAAGCATTGTCTTTGAGGTTATGGAAGAGGTGAGAGAAGACAAGCCTCAGTGAGGCACATCTCAATCCCATAGGAACTTTCAATCTAAAGAGAACCTAAGAGGACAAAACATCTTGGGATGCTAGGTGAGGTGAAGAGGAAAGTATTCCTTTCTCCTCCAGTGGTAATAATGAAGGAAGACATTTCAAATGATCCTTGAAGAATAAGTAAGTAAGAACAATAGTAAACATAGATGGTATGTAATGCAGTAAAATTTTAATTCAAGTGACCTGACATCCTATGCCAAACTCTTAACAGCTATTTTCTAATGCCTCTGCATATTATTTAATGGGCAGAGGGAAAGAGAAATTTCTTCCAGGAACAAATCAATGAAGACACAGACACAGAGCTCAGAGTATGCTCAATTTGATTGAAATAAATGATATGATTTGAAATAGCAAGAGATGAAACTAGAAACATATTCAAGATTGATTATTGAGGCCTTTGAATGGTTTGATAAGAATTTAAAAAATAATTTTATTCTTGATTGATTCAGTAAAGTTTTATTGCACATCTACTAAGTATGAGACATTAAGAATGAATTAGTGAATAAAACAGTGTTAAGCAGGGGGAGACTTTATTAGAGTAACTTTATTTCAATTGTTAAGAACAAAAACCAAATTTTAGAAGACTGAAGAGACTAAATGGAGACAATGACATATTGTTCTCTTAAAAAATCAATAATGATGGAAATTATTGATAGGACAGTAGATTGAAGAGGCTAGAGGGAAAGAATGGAGGGCTGTAGAGATTTTGAGTGTTTATAGAGTGAGAAGTAAGAGAAACTTAGGAGGATTAAATTGAATAAATAAGACTGGGAATAATTCAAGGGACAATTTTATACGAGACAGCAGTGAATAGACGTAAGATAGCACAGATTTAAGATTTAAGATTGTACAGATTGTACAGATAGAGGGTTTTACCTTAGAACAAAGTAAGGGAATTTCTTTACTAAGTTGGAGATAAAGGTGCTAAAGACAAATAAAGTTACACTTTAGGTTACAAGAGTTTTTTTGTTTGTTTTGTTTTGTTGTTTTGTGTGTATTATTTATTTGTTTGTTTTTATGAAGGAAGCCAGATCATTTGTTGAAACTTTAAAATAAAGGGATAGAGTTAGAGTCTGAGGAGACTTTATGATAATTGCTCTGGAGGCTGAAATAGGGGCTCAGCTAAGGATGGGAGAATTAACTGCTGAGACTTATTCTGGGCCCAGCTTCACAACTAAAATTTGATGTGAAGAGCTCACAAAAAGTTTCATGAATACCACATGGACTACAAAGATAACTGAAAGAAAATAAAATCTTAATGACCTGTGAGTATGTGCAGGAGCATAAGGTGGTAAGGCAAGGAAATATTTTTATCTTTCAAAAAAACTGCAGGCAAGGAAAAGTAGCCTAGTATCAAAAATAATACAAGGTGTTATTATCCCAGAAAGTCAATGGTAGTAGGAGATGGCTTTGATTTTTCTGCTTTTGAATATAGGGTGTAGGTTTTACAGGTTTGAGTTATGAAGTTTTACATCAACATAATGTGGTTCTGAAAACTAAGAGGTTTTTCTGCAAAGGACCCCAGGGTGTCCACTACTCAGCACTACTGACCAGCTGAAAACCACTGGAGTCATCGCCCTGTAGGAGCAATTTCCTTTGCATTAAATACCACATCTTCTTCCCTTGCCCATTTTCTTTCATGTCTCCTTCCTACCTGTCTTTTTGCTGCTGCTAATATAAGATTCTTTACACATTTTAGTTATGCTGTGATCACTACTGTGGAGATTATAATTTCTTAATTTGCTAATGCTCACAGGATTATTTTACTATCATAAGACATTCACATGGTTTCCCTTCTGGATACTGGATACTATCTCCAGACAGTGATATTCATAAACCATCAAAAATCATAAAGTAAAAATTGAAGGAAAAGCAATGCATACATTAAAGTACAGAGGTTTACACCACTGTATCAAACCAATCTCATTGTGACTCTAAACATTGCTATGTTTTCATCTAAGGACAGTCTAAAATTAATGCTCAGTTTGTGTTTGGCCCACATTAGAAATCATCCAGAATTACTTCTTAAGGATTAATGTCATGTACTTTTTGTTTTTTTTTTTTTTGGTTGGATATGGATTACTAAGTCATCTGGTTGACATGGAGAGAAAGAATGTAAAAAGAAAATTTACTGTAAAATGAAGTAGTACTTGACTAATTAAAAAGAAGTAAAGAAAGACATTGAAGATGTTGGGATTAGATAGTTGGGATTATAATGGCAAAGATTACAGCGAATCAGTATCTTAAAAGGTGTAAAGTTACAATGTTTATATTAGGAGGAACCATAAATTGCTGTCCAGGAATTCTTTGAGTTATAGACAGATAAAATTTTTTTCCCACTTTTAGCAATGAATTGCTGAGTTGATTTTTTACTCCCTACCAAGTTGATTCAACATTCTCACTAAATTTAAGTTTTTTTTTCTAGACCACTGCTCAGTCCTATTAATGTTCTCTTTTTTTTTAAATAAAAATTCTCTACACCAATGCTCAGTCCTATTAGACTTAATGCCTTCTATTTATAATTGCTTTTTATGCCCACTTTACAATTCTGCAATGAAATTAATAGATAACCTATCTACAAGCAAAATCTTCAAAATTCAATATAATGTTATATTACAGATGTAAATATTCTGTATTTTAAGGAAAGTTTGTGTTTTACCTTATTATACCAAGAGTTGTTCATTATTTTGCAAAATTACATCACCAATGGAAATACTGCTCATAGTATTTCAGGAGGAAACCGGACTGTAGCAATCTGCTTTTGTTGTCACATATAGATTCAGGCATTTCACTACTTCAATATATCTTCAGGTGCAGTCATGCTAGAAAACTTACATATTTAAATGCATATTGTTTATTCCCTTTTATTTCTTCTTTGTATTATGGTTAGAGCATTTTAGTGCATTTTTAAAATGTTGCATGTTAGGTGGTTTACCTATTAATTTCAATTCAGAGTAGTAAAGCAGGCCAGGGCTCTAGTCATTGCAAGACTCGCTTGGCGCTGAAGGATCCTCTCATGTGGCTGCTCACAGATTTCAGTTTCTTGTGGACCATTGGACTGAAGCCTCAGTTTCTGCTGTGTTGGTCTCTCCATAAAAGGTTGCTCACAACATGATAACTTGATTCCTCCAGAACAGGTGGTACAATAGAGGGAGAGGGAGGGAGGGAGGGAGAAAAAGAGGGACAGAGAGAGAGCGAGCGAGCCATGAAAGATCAAGGGCAGGCATGGGAGATGGAAACTGAAGACTTTCATAACCTAATCTCGGAAGTGACATCTTTTGACCCCTGACCCATTCTATTCACTAGACACAAGTCACCAAATCCAGCCTACATTTAAATGGTGGAGATTACACAAAGCCTAGAACAAGAAGGTGGATAGCATTGGAGCCATTTTAGGGCCTGGTTGCCACATGTGTCATTGGAGTTTTCCAAGGCCCTTCCAGAAAAGGAAAAGAGAAGAATGGGGCCCTTGTCTTCTTTTTCCATCTTCTTTGTTACCTAACACTACTCATGATCCCCAGTTTTGCTCCTTCTTTCTTCCTTCACATTTCATTTTACTTCACATCAGCAAGCTCTGTCTTGAATATATCCCTTATCTGCCTTTCTCTTTCAACTCTATCACGCTAACCTTAAGAAATTCTCTCTCCAGTTTGTTCCCTCTTATTTTTTCTTTTCTCTTCTGGATTCATAAAAGACCCCACCCCTCAATAAGACTCCTGTCATCATTTTTATATGTCAATATTAAGGAAAGCAAAAGAATAGCCTCATATTTTGAGGAAAATTTCATATAAAAGAAACATTGCTGGGACTTCCATGGTGGTGCAGTTGTTAAGAATCTTCCTGCCAATGCAGGGGACATGGGATCGAGCCCTGGTCCAGGAAGATCCCACATGCCACGGGACAACTAAGCCCGTGCGCCACAACTACTGAGCCCGTGTGCCACAACTACTGAAGCCCATGCACCTAGAGCCTGTGCTCTGCAACAAGAGAAGCCACCACAATGAGAAGCCTGCACACTGCAACGAAGAATAGCTCCTACTCGCAACAACTAGAGAAAGTCCACGTGCAGCAACCAAAACCAACGCAGCCAAGAAATAAAGAAAGAAATTCATATATTAAAAAAAAAGAAACATTGCTGCACCCCAAATTCCCATTTCAACTAAAATTCTTGAAAATTCCCTGAAGCACCTTTTAGAATCTCTGCAAATCTTCATCAGCTTCCTCATCTTTATCTAATTGAACATACTCTCTTTAGAACTAGATATCAAATATCTTATTTGATCTGTTTTATTTGTTCAACTTAGTTATTGCCTTTCCAATATTTCATTCCATCTTTCAAGGAAAATGTATAATACTTTTGAAAAGAGCTTTGGACATCCTGAGTAACTTAATAAACACGAGATATATTGTGGTGGAATAAGTACTACTCTAGAAGCCAAAATCCAGAGTTCTACTCCAATCCTTCCTATTACTGATTCACTCACTGGTCACATTACCTCAGGCAAGTCACAACATTTTGTGACATAATAAGTATAATGTATATTATTATATATATAACAAATAATATAATATATACAATATTGGATATTAGATAGAGAGAGTCTCTGCCCCTGTTTCCTGACACAGAGTTCCTAAAATGCTTGTAATTTCCTGAGTGATATGGGTGCTAAAAACATCTTTTGTTTTAATATTTGGTCTTTGACCCTGATTCCCGACATAAGAGCTTTTAAGACCCTCGGCATCTCTAGAGTGATGAGTGTCTTTTCCTATACTAATGAGATGACTGGTGGCTGGGAGCCCTGAGATAGCTTCAGGATGGTGACTGGTCACCAGAAAGACCAAGCCAAGATTAGAGCTTGAAACTTTAAACCCCACCATCCATCCACTGGGGAGAGGAGAGGAGCTGGAGACTGTTTATAAGTGATCATGCCTGTGTGATGAAGCATTCATAAAAAACCCTAAACTATGAGGTTTGGAGACCTTCTGAGTTGGTGAACACATCCGTGTGTCAGGCTGGTGATGCACCCCAATACTATGGGAACAGAAGTTTCTACATTCAGGACTCTTCTGGACCTCACCTATGTCAGTCTTCATCTGGCTGTTCATCTATATTCCTTATAATAAACCAGTAGACATATGTAAGTATTTCCCTGAGTTCTGTGAGCCATTATAGCAAAGAATTAAACCTGAGGAGGGGTTATGGGAACCTCTGATTTATAGCCAGTTGGTCAGAAGTACAGCTGATACCTGGGACTTGTTGCTGGTGTCTGGAAGTGAGGGGTGTACGTGGCTAGAGGGGTAGTCTTACGGGACTGAGCCCTTAATATGTGGAGTCTGTGCTAATTCCAGATAGTATCAAAATTGAATTACAGGACATCCAGTTGTTGGGAGGGTTGGAGAACTTGTCAGAGTGGGAAAACTCCCACTTTTGGTGTCAGAATTGTTCTATGAGTAGAGGAAAACAGACATTTATTTTCAATCTTTGAGCCTGGTTTTGATCATTTATATAAAGGAAACCACAACACCCACATAAATTCCTAAAGTGTTTCTTCCAAGATGGGTGGAAAAATAGTTGTAAAGATACTTTGAAAACTGTGACATGTTGGACAACCTTAAGGGGTTATTACTATACATACCATTGTTTCTGTGGGGAAAGGCCTTCCAAGTTCAAAATAACATTTATGCAAATAAACTTGAGAAAAACAATCTATCTGTATAATGAGAATTTCCCATATTTAAGTCTCATTTATATAGATAAAATTGTCTGAAGTAGTTCATGCATAAGTCCTGATAAGGAAGTTGACATGGAAATATTTTTACTCTGGTTACATTTAAAAATTTTTGCTTGAATTATTTTTCAAATTAGAGTCTCATGTCATTGAAACAGAGAAGTTAGAAGAAAGAGAAGTGAAGCTTCAAAATCTGCTAGTACAAAGATTTGACTTCAGTATTATAAGGAACCTGCATAGCACTGAGTATACAAGAGGCAGTTAATAAATGTCTTTCATGAAATGCAGAACAAGTTTAAAGTTGCAACTATAGAGCCACAGGAAATCTAACATGAAGTATAAAAGAAGCTACTGATTTTTTAGTTAACTGAGCAGCAACAACAAAATGAAGCAATTAGGCACAGTGAGCTCTCAAGACAGCCTTCAACACAGACAACGAACCAATGCAAATATTTGTTATTCCTCGCCGTCCTCATATTCTGAAAAAGAATCATTTTTAAGTACTCATGCATTTGATGTGTTGTGTATACCATGTAGAGATTTTAGGTGTTATTCAGTAATGAGCTCCTCAAAATGCAACTATACCAATAAAGTTAGCAGAATAAGCTTTGTTTAATTCTGCAAGAATCTGTGTAGGTCATTTGTGAAAACCAACTTTTAACAATCTGAGCTAAAACTTTAAATACTTTTGGTGTCGAATATAAAATGTAAGTCTGATTATCTACTCACTCCTGAAAAACTCAGATTCCAGTTGGATGTGGAAGAGAGCAACAAATTAGCAATACTTGTCAAAATATATGAATTTTCCAGTATCGTCACCATGATCATCATTATCATTAGCTTCATTACTTACCACCTACTCAATGAAGCAATATGTTGTTGTTCTAGGTTATGCAAATAGGCCTATTGCCTCAAGATAAAAAATACAATATTAGTTTACAGACAGATAGTTCATATGGAAATTTTGGAGATAAATGAATTTCTTTTAATAGGTACATATTGAAGTGGGGCTGGGAGTTAAACAGGATAATAAAAATTTAAAATTTAGCTTGTGTAGACCCACTCTTTCCTAAGACTACTCTTTTCTTTTTTTTTTTTTTTTAAATTTATTTATTTATTTTTGGCTGTGTTGGGTCTTCGTTTCTGTGCGAGGGCTTTCTCTAGTTGCGGCAAGTGGGGGCCACTCTTCATCGCGGTGCGCGGGCCTCTCACTATCGCGGCCTCTCTTATTGCGGAGCACAGGCTCCAGACGCGCAGGCTCAGTAGTTGTGGCTCACGGGCCCAGTTGCTCCGCGGCATGTGGGATCTTCCCAGACCAGGGCTCGAACCCGTGTCCCCTGCATTGGCAGGCAGATTCTTAACCACTGCGCCACCTGGGAAGCCCAAGACTACTCTTTTCTTAGATGGTTTCCGTTAAGTCTTCAATCCCTTCTCCCTCTTCATCCACACATGAAATATTAATGCCCAGGTTCAATATCTTATATTATCCTTCTTGTATGTAATCTCTTTAATGCACTCCCATTGTTTAACTTCCATTTATATTTTGATGATACAAAAATTTCTAAGTCTATCCCAGGCATCTCTCCAGACCAGTATATTTCATTGGCTATTATGACTCATAACTTTCATTCATTTATGTGGATTGAGTACAATTACCTCTCCTATCTTGCCTGCTTAGAAATAACAGAAGAGGTATTTTAAAACAGAATTAATCCTATTCATGTGGAAAAATAAGAAAACAGAATCATCATTACTATTTGAGAAATTGTTGAAAGGCACTGAAGTTGACAGTGTGATAACTACTCAAATGAATTGTTGAAAAAGGCAAGAAGGATTCAGAGGGTGAGCCAAGTTCAAAGACAATGAATACAAAGGAGAGAAGAGGGCCCAAGGGCAATCTATATGGTGATTTCTTGAAGAGTTCAATTCAGAACGGGTGGTATTATTGAGCCTTTTTAACTCTTGTTCTGTATCACCAATCTTACTTCCCTCCCAACTATGCTTGAGCCAAATGGGTGAACTTCATTTATCATCACATGGAAACTGTGTGCATAATTTATGGTCCTGAAAGGGAGAACGAGGAATTCTCAGGGAAGATGAACTAGTTGCATTGATGTGGTTGCCAGCACCAAATTCCATCCCTTCTGCACAAAAACTGGAGGCAGGCTATAGTAAACAGACACCTTATCCTTGAAAAAATAGAGAATCCTATGATTCACTATTTACTTTAGGAAACCAACATCATAAAAGAAAGGCAACACAATCAAAAACCGAAAAACCAGCAACCAAAGAAGTAGAGTTATTAGAACAAACAGAAGAAGACCATAAGAATAATTGCTACCCTCAGAGGTATAAATGAAGACATATACATTGTGCCAGTTTGGCTTCTTTGGTGTCAGGACTCAGAAACAAACTGTTGTTAATGTTAAAAAGAAATTTATCAAGAGTATATGACGAAGCTCATAGAATGAATATGAGGCTGGAGACACAGGATTAGAAACAGAACAAGAGCAAAACGAAGCAGTAAGAATTATTCTTCTGCAGAGATGGTACCTTCAAGTGAATATGATCTGCACATTTCTATTTCCTTGATTCCTTTGAATTCATGTCACAGGAGAAAGTATGATTTGCCTAGCTTAGACTACATGTCCACCCCTTGGTTAGAAGAGAGCAGGCATCTTGATTTATAGTTCTGCAAAGTCTGTATAAAATGGGGGAGAGGTGATTACCCAAAACAAAATTGATGTGTTAGGAAGGCAAACACATTCAGGTGTCAGAAATGCAATAAATACACTCTACATCCGTGGTGTTAGAAAAAATAGAAAGTTATGAAAAAAGAGTCTATGAGAATTTAGGAACATATGAGCACCAATATTTTAAGAAGTTGATGGATATGCTAAAGCGTAAAGGACACAGTTTAAGAATGAATTTTTGAACTATAAATTGGCCCAAGGAATTCTCCCAGAATGAAGTTCTTAAGGAAAAAGGAATGAAAAGTAGTAAGTTCCAAACACTACCTAATAGCAGTTATAGAAACACAGGACAGAGAGATTGGTGAGGAAAGAATAACAAAGCTTATTGAGTAATATATTCATTATCATTTCAATGTATATTCTAATTCCCTTCATCATTACTTCTTTGACCAACAGATAATTTGGGCATTTCTTTAGTTAGATTTCCGTTATTCAGTTTCTAGCTCAATTCTATTATGGAAAGGGTATGTCTTCTCAATGGGTTTAAATTCCTTTAAATGTGTTGAGACTCACTTTATTTTACTATTTTTTTTCTAGTATATGGATTGCTACATTTTTTATTCTGGATGTACTTGAAGAAAATGTCTGCTTGGCACTTGTTGGATAAGTGTTCTATATATGACTATATGTTGTAAAATTTATTGTGTGGTTTAAATCTACATTCTTATTGATTTTTTTGTGTGTGTCAACTCTTATGAGTTACTAAGAGAAGTAGGTTAACATTTTCTCACAATTATTTGTGAATTGTAGTTTTCAGTGTACAGGTCTCGCATTATATCAGATTTATACCCATAATATTTCATATTTTTAAGGCTATTGTGAAAGTAACTTTTAATTTCAATTTTACATTATTCATTGCTTGTATATAGAAATACAACTGATTTTTGTATCATGTAAACATTTTTATCCTCGTGTATACGTTTTTTTAAAAATTGGGGTAGAGTTGCTTTACAACATTGTGTTAGTTTCTGCTGTACAATGAAGTGAATCAGCTATATCTATACATATATCTCCTCCCTCATGGACCTCCCCCCCACCCCCCACACATCCCACACATCTAGGTCACAACAGTGCACGGAGCTGAGCTCCATGTGCTATGCAGCAGGTTCCCACTAGCTATCTGTTTTACACTTGGTAGTGTATGTATGTAAATCCCAATCTCCCAATTCACCCCACCCCCCATCCTCCCCCCCCCCATGTCAACACGTCTGTTCTCTATGTCTGCATCTCTATTCCTGTGTTGCAAATAGGTTCATCTGTACCATTTTTCTAGATTCCATACATATACATTAATATATGATATTTGTTTTTCTCTGTCTGACTTACTTCACTCTGTATGACAGACTTTAGGTGTGTTAGTTTCTGCTTTATAACAAAGTGAATCAGTTATACATATACATATGTCCCCATATCTCTTCTCTCTTGCATCTCCCTCCCTCCCACCCCCCCATCCCACCCCTCTAGGTGGTCACAAAGCATGGAGCTTATTTCCCTGTGCTGCACTGCTGCTTCCCACTAGCTATCTATTTTACGTTTGGTAGTGTATATATGTCCATATCACTCTCTCACTTTGTCCCAGCTTACACTTCCCCCTCCCTGTACCCTCAAGTCCATTCTCTAGTAGGTCTGTGTCTTTATTCTCGTCTTGCCCTTAGGTTCTTCATGACCATTTTTTTTTTTAGATTCCATATATATGTGTTAGCATATGGTATTTGTTTTTCTCTTTCTGACTTACTTCACTCTGTATGACAGACTCTAGGTCCATCTACCTCACTACCATGTTTCCTTTTGAATTACGATTTTCTCAGGGTATATGCCCAGTAGTGGGATTGCTGGGTCATATGGTAGTTCTATTTTTAGTTTTTTAAGGAACAGCTGATACTGTTCTCCATAGTGGCTGTAACAATTTACATTCCCACCAACAGTACAAGAGGGTTCCCTTTCCTCCACACCCTCTCCAGCAGTTACTGTTTCTAGATTTTTTGATGATGGCCATTCTGACCAGTGTGAGGTGATAGCTCATTGTAGTTTTGATCTGCATTTCTCTAATGATTAGTGATGTTGAGCATCTTTTCATGTGCCTCTTGGCCATCTGTATGTCTTCTTTGCAGAAATGTCTATTTAGGTCTTCCACCCATTTTTTGATTGAGTTTCTTGTTTTTTTGATATTGAGCTGCATGAGATGTTTGTACATTTTGGAGATTAATCCCTTCTCAGTTGCTTCATTTGCAAATATTTTCTCCCATTCTGAGAGTTGTCTTTTCATCTTGTTTATGGTTTTCTTAGCTGTGCAAAAGCTTTTAAGTTTCATTAGGTCTCATTTGTTTATTTTTGTTTTTATTTTCCTTACTCTAGGAGGTGGGTCAGAAATGATCCTGTTTTGATTTATATCAAAGAGTGTTCTTCCTATGTTTTCCTCTAAGACTTTTATAGTGTCTGGTCTTACATTTAGGTCTTTAATCCATTTTGAGTTTATTTTTGTGTATGGTGATAGGGAGTATTCTAATTTCTTTTTTTTTTATATGTAGCTGTCCAGTTTTCCCAGCACCACTTATTGAAGAGACTATCTTTTCTCCACTGTATACTCTTGCCTCCTTTGTCATGGATTAGGTGACCATAGGTGTGTGGGTTTATTTCTGGGCTTTCTATCCTGTTCCATTGATCTATATTTTTGTTTTTGTCCCAGTACCATGTTATGTTGATTACTGTAGCTTTGTAGTATAGTCTGAAGTCAGGGAGCCTGATTCCCCCAGCTCCGTTTTTCTTTCTCAAGATTGTTTTGACTATTCGTGGTCTTTTGTGTTTCCATACAAACTGTAAACTTTTTTGTTCTAATTCTGTGAAAAATATCATTGGTAATTTGATAGAGATTGCATTGAATCTGTAGATTGCTTTGGGTAGTATAGTCAGTTTCATAATATTGATTCTTCAATCCAAGAACATTTTATATCTCTCCATCTGTTTGTGACATTTTTCATTTCTTTCATCAGTGTCTTATAATTTTCTGAGTATAGGTCTTTTTCCTCCTTAGGTAGGTTTATTCCTAGATATTTTATTCTTTTTTTGTGATGGTAAATGGGATTGTTTCCTTAATTTCTCTTTCTGATCTTTCATTGTTAGTGTATAGGAATGCAAGAGGTTTCTGTTCATTAATTTTGTATCCTGCAACTTTACCAGATTCATTGATGAGCTCTAGTAGTTTTCTGGTAGCATCTTTAGGATTTTCTATGTATAGTATCATGTCATCTTCAAACAGTGAGTGACATTTTTGCTTCTTTTCCAATTTGGATTCCTTTTATTTCTTTTTCTTCTCTGATTGCTGTGGCTAGGACTTCCAAAACTATGTTGAATAATAGTGGTGAAAGTGGACATCCTTGTTTTGTTCCTGATCTTAGAGGAACTGCTTTCAGTTTTTCACCATTGAGAATGATGTTTGCTGTGGGTTTGTTGTATATGGCCTTTATTATGTTGAGGTAGGTTCCCTCTATGCCCACTTTCTGGAGAGGTTTTATCATAAATGGGTGTTGAATTTTGTAGAAATCTTTTTCTGCATCTATTGAGACAATCGTATGTTTTTACTCTTTAATTTGTTAATATGTGTATGACATTGATGGATTTGTGTATATTGATGAATCCTTGCATCCCTGGGATAAATCCCACTTGGTGTATGGTCCTTTTAATGTGTTGTTGGATTCTGTTTGCTAGTGTTTTGTTGACGATTTTTACATCTATGTTCATCAGTGATATTGGCCTGTAGTTTTCTTTTTTTGTGTGATATCTTTATCTGGTTTTGGTATCAGGGTGATGGTGGCCTCATAGAATGAACTGGGGTGTGTTCCTTCCTCTGCACATTTTTGTAAAAGCTTAAGACAGATGGGCATTAGCTCTTCTCTAAATGTTTGATAGAATTCACCTGTGAAGACTTTTGGTCCTGGATCTTTGTTTTTTGGAAGATTTTTAACTGCAGTTTCAATTTCATTACTTGTGATTGGTCTGTTTTCTATTTCTTCCTGGTTCAGTCTTGGAAGTTTGTGCTTTTCTAAGAATTTCTCCATTTCTTCCAGTTTGTCCACTTTTTTGGCTTATAGTTGTTTGTAGTAGTCTCTTATGATGCTTTGTATTTCTGCAGTGTCAGTTGTAATTTCTCCTCTTTCACTTCTAATTTTATTGATTTGAATCCTCTTCCTTTTTTTCTTCATGGGTCTGGTTAAAGTTTATCAGTTTCACTTATCTTCCCAAAGAACCAGCTTCTAGTTTCATTGATTTTAGCTATTGTTTTCTTCATTTCTATTTATTTCTGCTCTGATTTTTATGATTTGTTTCCTTCTACTAAGTTGGGTTTTGTTTGTTCTTCTTTCTCTAGTTGCTTTAGGTGTAAGGTTAGGTTGTTTATTTGAGATTGTTCTTGTTTCTTCAGGTGGGATTGAATTGCTATAAATTTCCCTCTTAGGGCTGCTTTTACTGCATCCCATAGATTTTGGGTCATTGTTTTTTTGTTGTCATTTGTTTCTGTGTATTTTTAATTTCCTCTTTTATTTCTTCAGTGATCTCTTGGTTATTTGGTAGCATATTGTTTACCCTCCATGTGTATGTGTTTTTTACAGCTTTTTCCCTGTACTTGATTTCTAATCTCAGAGTATTGTGGTCAGAAAAGATGTTTGATAAGATTTAAATGTTCTTAATTTTTCCAAGGCTTGATTTGTGACCAAAGATGTGATCTATCCTGGAGAATGTTCTATGTGCACTTGAGAACAAAGTGTATTCTGCTGCTTTAGGGTGGAATGTCCTATAAATCTCAATTAAGTCTATCTGTTCTATTGTGTCATTTAAGGATTGGATTTCCTTATTTATTTTCTATATGGATGATCTTCCCTTGGTGTAAGTGGGGTGTTAAAGTCTCCCACTATTATTGTGTTACTGTCAATTTCCCCTTTTATGTATGTTAGTATTTGCCTTATGTATTGAGGTGCTCCTATGTTGGGTGCATAAATATTTACAAGTTATGCCTTCTTCTTGGATTGATCCCTTGATCATTATGTAGTGTCCTTCTTTGTCTCTTGTAATAGTCTTTATTTTAAAATCTAGTTTATTTGACGTGAGTATTGCTACTCCAGCTTTCTTTTGATTTCCATTTGCATGGAATATCTTTTTCCATCCCATCACTTTCATCCTGTATGTGTCCCTAGGTCTGAAGTGAGTCTCTTGTAAACAGCATATATATGGGTCTTGTTTTTACACCCATTCAGCCAGTCTGTGTCTTTTGGTTGGAGCATTTAATCCTTTTACATTCAAGGTGATTATCGATATGTATGTTCCTATTACCATTTTCTTAATTGATTTGAGTTTGTTCTTGTGGGTCTTTTTCTTCTTTTGTGTTTCCTGCTTAGAGAAGTTCCTTTAGCATTTGTTGTAAAGCTGGTTTGGTGGTGCTGTAATCTCTTAGCTTTTGTTTGCATGTAAAACTTTTGATTTCCATGTCGAATCTGAATGAGGTCCTTGCTGGGTAGAGTAATCTTGGTTGTAGGTTTTTCCCTTTCTTTACTTTAAATATATCCTGCCATTCCCTTCCGGACTGCAGAGTTTCTGCTGAAAAATCATCTGATAACCTTATGGAGATTCCCTTGTATGTTATTTTTTGCTTTTGCCTTGCTGCTTTTAATATTTTTTCTTTGAATTTAATTTTGTTAGTCGATTAATATGTGTCTTGGCGTGTTCCTCCTTGGGTTTACCCTGTATGGGACTCTCTGCGCTTCCTGGACTTGGGTGGCTATTTCCTTTCCCATTTTAGGGAAGTTTTCAACTATAATCTCTTCAAATATTTTCTCAGATGCTTTCTCTTTCTCTTCTTCTTCTGAGACCCCTATAATTTGAATGTTCGTTCATTTAACATTGTTTTGGAGGTTTCTGAGACTGTCCTCATTTCTTTTCATTTTTTTTTTTATTCTGCTCCTCTGCAGTTGTTTCCACCATTCTGTCTTCTAGCTCACTTATTTGTTCTTCTGTCTCAGTTATTCTGCCATTGATTCCTTCTAGTGTATTTATGATTTCAGTTATTGTGTTGTTCACCACTGTTTGTTTGTTTTTTACTTCTTCTAGGTCCTTGTTAAACATTTCTTGTATTTTCTTTATCTGTGTCTCCATTCTATTTCTGATATTTTTGGATCATCTTTACTAACATTACTCTGAATTCTTTTTTGGGTAGGTTACCTATTTCCACTTCATTTATTTGGTCTTGTAGGTTTTTACCTTGCTCCTTCATCTGTAACATATTTTTTTGTCGTCTCATTTTTTTTTTTTTTGATTGGTGGGGCTGTGTTCCTGTCTTGCTGGTTGTTTGGTGTGAGGCGTTCAGCACTGGAGTTTGTAGGCAGTTGCGTGGAGCCCGGTTTTGGTGCTGACATGAGGACATCCAGGAGACCTTACACCGATTAATATACCATAGGACTTGAAGTTCTCTGTTAGTCCAGTACCTTGGACTCAGCACTCCCACCACAGGAGCTCAGGCCTGACCCCTGGCCTGGGAAATAAGACCCTGAAAGCCACGTAGCATGGCAAAAAAAAAAAAAGAAAAAAAAGCAACAAACAGAAAAGAGCAGAACAATAACAAAGAATAAAAAATAAAATAAAATTAGAAAGATTAAAATAATTAGAAATAATAACAATAAAAATGAAACAACAACAAAACAGAACCGAATCACAACAGACAAAAAGAAAAAAGAAAGTAAAAAAGAATAAAAAAGAATAAAAATAAAAGATAAAAAAAAATTCCCTGGTGCCTCCTCTATCAGTGTCCTTGACCCCACGGTGAGCTACAGCCTACCCCTACCTCTCCAGTAGGCCTCCAAGACCTCTAGGTAGGTCTCTGGACATGCCATGTCAGCCTCACATCTGCATGTTTTCCTCTCACCAGTGTCTGTTCCTGAAGCTGTCCTGGAGCACCCATGCCCACTCAGGCCAGCTGGGGTGCAGGCCTCCACACATGTGCCCAAATGGGCCAGCACAGCCAGAGGAAGCCTTGGAGGGGTGTGGCACTCGGGCTGCCAGGACCCATGCTGCCTGCGGGGGCCTTAAAGTGGCAGTGCTCAGATCTGCCCGGACCTGTGTGGCCAGAGGGAGGACCCGGCTGGGCCAGGTCTCAGGCCTGGGACCCACACAGCCAGCGGGGACCCTGGGAGGGGGCGAGGCTCAGGCCCAGGGATCCATGTGGACAGAGGAGGCCCTGGAGTGTGGGGGTTCAGGGTCATGACCCCAGCAGGCTCCTTGAGCAGGTGGGGGAGACCCTGGCCACATTCCCCTCTAATCCCCCGATCCCCAGAAGGTCCCTCTCTGACCCACTGATCCCCTCGCTGTGAGTGGACCCCTCAGAGTGTGGGAAACTCTACCCTTCCCCAGCCCCCCTTCAGGGATGCTGGTCCCATCCTGCCTCCACTTTTCTTCCCCCCCTTCCCTCTCATGTCCTACCTGGTTGCTCAGGGACTCCTCCCATCCATTTAGTGTCTGAAGTCTTCATGTAAACTTATTTATTATTAATAGTTAGCACTTTAGTTGATTCCATAGGATTTTCTAAGTAGACAATCGTATTTATGAATAGAAAATTGTACTTTTCCTTTCCATCTACATGCATTTTATATCTTTGTGTTCTCTCGTTCCCTGGAAAGAAACTCCAGTCAATATTGAATAGAAATGGTGAGATTAACCATCTATGCTTTGTTCCTGACTTTTGGAGGAAAGAATCTGGTCTTTCATTATTAAGTATCTTATTAGCTGTAGATTTTTATAGGTTCTCTTTGTCAGATTGAGGAGGTTTCCATCTAGTTTTCTGTGAGTTTTTATCAGGAATGGAAGTTGAATTTTTTCAAAAATTTTTCTGCATCGATAAAGATGATCATCATATGATTTTTTTTTGAATCCATTGATGTACTGAGTTACACTGATTGCATTTCAGATGTTAAACTATTTTTGAATTTCTCGCATAATCTTTACTTGGACATGATAATTGCATATGCTGTTGGATCCTACTTGCTAAAATTTTAAAATATTTTCACCTGTATTCATGGGAGATATTAGTCTGTAGTTTTCTTTTTTGGGAGTGCCTTTGTCTGGTTTTTGGTTTTGTCTTGTTTTTTGTTTTAGTTAGAATAACATGGCCTCATAGAATGAATTAGTAAACATTTCCTCTTATTTGTTTTTCTGGAAGAGTTTGTCATAAGTGGTAGTATTTCTCATTTTAATGTTTGGTAGAATTACCAGTGAACTTATCTGGGCCAGGAGGGTTTTTTTTCTAGGAAGATCATTAAGTAACAATTCAATTTCTTTGATAGGTTGTCTCTTTCTTCTTGAGTGAGCTTTGCCCAAGAAATATGTCTGTTTCATCTAGTTTGTCAAATTTATTGAAATATAGTTGTTCTTAACATTCTCTGGTTTAAAAAAAAATCCTGTAGAATTTGTAGTGATATTACCTATAGACTAACTGATTTTCTGTCTGCTTGTTCTATCAATTATTGGGAAAGTGGTATTGAAATATCCAATTATAATTGTGGACATGTTTAAATCTCCTTGCACTTCCATTCTTGACATTGGTAATTTGTTTCTTTTCCTGGCTAGAGGTTTATCAGTTTTACTGATCTCAAAAAAGTCACCTTTTACTTTCCTGATTTCCCTATTGCTTTTCTGTTTTCTATTTCATTGATTTCTGCTTTAGACCTTATTATTATTTGTTCTGCTTACTCTAGGTTTTATATGCTCTCCTTTTTCTAGTTTCATATAGTGAAAGAGGTCATTTATTTGACAGTTTTTCTTCTTTTATAATATAAATATTTATTACTATAAATTTTTCTTTTAAGACTATTTTAAGCTGTATACCACAAATTTTTATATGTTGTGTTTTACGTTTATTAAATAAAAAATACTTTCTAACTCCTCTTTTGATTTCTCTATTTTAAAGAGTGTTATTTACCTTATAAATATTTGAGAGTTTTCAAGAGATGCTTTTGCTTTAAATTTTTAATATGATTCCATTATGGTCAGAAAAAACACTTTGTGTGACTTGATTCTTACAGATTTATTGAGACTTGCATTATGGCTCATAAAGTGTTCAGTGAGCACATGAAAAGAATATGTATTCTGCTGTTGCTAGGTGGAATGTTCTTTAAATGTCAATGAAGTTCAGTTTATTGCTAGTGTTATTCAAATCTTTTATAACTTTACTGTATTTTTTGTCCATTTGTTCTATCAATTATTCAGAGAGAGGTGTTAAAATTTCAAATTATAATTGTGGATGTATTTATATATCCTTGCACTGCTATCAGTTTATGTTTCATATAGCTCTATTAGGTCCATACATACTTAGAACTGTTATAGCCTCTTGATGAATTGACTACTTCCTTACTATGAAATAAAAGTCTTCATCCATAGTAATAATTCTTTGCACTATCTATTGTATTTTATATCAATACAGCCTAATATATCCTTTTCCTTTATTTTACTTTTTAATACATTAGTGTCTCTATATTTAAAGTGAACGTCTTGTAGTCAATGCAAAGTTAAGTTTATGTTTTTTAAAATTTAATCTAACAATCTCTGTCTTTTAATTAGGGTGTTTATACTATTTATTTTTAATTAGTTTAATGATATATGTGTGTTTAAATAAACAATCTGAGTATTTGTTTTTCATTTGTCCTATTTGCTCCTATCTTGTTTTCTCTCATTTTTCTTTATTTTACTTGAGTTCAGTGTTTTGTTGTGTTATTTTAGTGGTGTCTTTAGGGTTTATAGTACCTATTTTTAACTTATCACAGTCTGCCTTCACTTGATAGCATACTATTTTACATATAGTAGGCAGTCCTTGTAACAATGTACTTTCATTTTTACTTTTGTGCTATTTTTGTCTTACATTTTAATTCTACATGTATTATAAACTCTACAATATTTTATTACTTTTGCTTTAAAATCAACTATATTTTAAAGAGATTTAAATAATAGGAAAATATTTTACATTTACTCATGTTGTTGCTACCATTTTGCTGTACTTTGGTCATTTGTGTAAATTCAAATTTCCATTTTGTATTATTTTTCCTCAACCTGAGGATGTCCTTTAACAAACATAAATGTTTACTGGTAATGAATACTCTTAGCTTTTGTATATCTGAAAATTTATTTCACTTTACTTTTAAAGATATTTAAAACAGTAAAGAATATATATTTACATGTTTTTTCTTTCAAAACTTTAAAAAATATTGTTCCAGTATTTTAAATGTTGCATTTTTTTATTGTTTTGGATGAAAAATCTGTTTTCAACCTTATCTTTGCTACACTTTATGTAATGTGTCTTCTTTCCATGGTTGCTTTTCAGATTTTCTCTTATCCCTGGCTTTAAGCAATTTCCTTATGTACCTTAGTGTTGATTTCTTATGCCAGGGTATGTTGAGTTTCTTGGATCTGTGAGTTTATAGTTTTTTTATCAAATTTAGAAAAACTTTGGGCATTATTTCTTCAAATACTTTTTGTCTTCCCTCCTTACCCCACAATGCCAATCCTTAAGAGATTCCAATTATAAATATACTTGTCTACTTGAAGTTATCCAAAGGTTTATGAGGATCTGTTTAATTTTTTTCAGTCTTTAAAATCTCTGTTTTTATTTTGGGTAGTTTTTCTTGATATTTCTTCAATCTTTTCTTTCACAATGTCCAATCTCTCTTTAATACCATCTAGCATATTTCTTCATTGTAGCTTTCATCTCTTAAGTTTAGTTTTGGGCTATTTATTCCTTCATGTCTTTAATTAACATGTTTAATATATCCTCTAGTTTCTTGAATATACAAAATACATTCATAATTGTTTTAATGTCCTTATGTACTAATTATACTCTGCCTATCATTTTTCTCCTCATTGTAAACTGTATTTTCCCACTTATTTGTCTTTCTTGTAAGTTTATATTGAATGCCAGATGCTTTTAATTTTGCCTTGTTATGCGCTGGAATTGCTATATTCCTATAACTATTCTTGAGTTTTATTCTGGTACATGATCAAATTAGTTGTAAAGGGTTTGCTTTTTCTGAGTCTTGCTTTTAAGCTTTATTAGGACCATATCTGTGTTTGTTCTAGGCTTAATTTTTTCCTATTACTGAGGTGATACTTTTCTTACAGCTGTAACTGATGCCCTCTGATTTGTGAGATTTTCTATTCTGGCTGTTGGAAAGAGGAACTTTGCCCAGCCCTGCCTGTGTGAGTTTCAGGCATTGTTCCATTTATACTTTTCTCCTGACCTTAGGTACTTTCTTTATACACACTTGCTGAGCACTACTCAGATGAACACTCAAGGGAACTCAAGGGAACACTTTATACCAAAAGATCACTTCACTCTCTTCCTGCCCACATGGAACACAGCCTTTCCTTACCCCAATGTCTTGAGTTCCATTATTCAATATATTTTGTTTAACTCATTTTTTTTTATTTGTTACAAGAATGTAAGTCTAACCTCTGTTTCTCTACCTTGATTAGAAGTGAATACCACACATCTATATTTTCATTTTTAAAGTGTAATTTCCTGTCCTCTATGAATATTTTTAAGATTGAATTTTAAATGTTTTACATAGAAGTCTATTTTACAGTTTAATATGTATCTGATGCCTTCTAATATTGAAGGCTTTCCAGTTATGTTTCTGCAATCTCTTCTTTCTGTCAGTTCTTGAGCGTGGTGTCTTTCTCCCTTGTAGACTTAGTTAGTATTGCCTATGAATTTATCACTTTCCTTTTAAAATTAATTCTTAACTTCTCTGAGGTTTGGAATGAAAATGGCTTTCTCCAGAGCTAATGTGTTTTTATTTCTGCTAGGCATTTAGTGGACAGTATCAATTTAGAATCTCTATACTCTAAAAGGTTTATAAATCCACACAAATAATGTAAATTTTGTTTTATTTTTAATTTTTGAAATCTTGCTTTTCTCAGTGGTAAGGCAACTTTTCTTGCAGTGGATGGAGATGATGGTTGGATAGTTTGCTTTAAATTTATCCTTACAGTGAGGTTGTATCTCTTTAGAGTCTGAGATTTAAAGAGAGAGGTTGTTATCCTGTTAGAATTCACACATTGGAAATTGGCTCTGAATTTTGGATTCTATTTCCAGTGTCTAGTGAGGCCATCAAGTCAACTTTTACTAGCTTATCCTGAAGTAATAGATAAACCCACATGTTCTTATCTTAAATTAATAACAGCTTTTTTGCCCATTTATATTACAGGCCAGGTGCAGATGAGCTACACTCCTGCTTCATATGTATTCTTCATTCTGATACAGATAATTAAGGTGTGGGTCTTATATAGGAATTGGATTTCTTATAGAAGTGGGATAGAAGAACCATTCAAAGGTTCTTAAAGTTTCTCCTCCATATTTCTCCACTTCTGTTCATCTTTCATTGGCCAAATCAAGTCACATGGATCCACCTGTCATTAAGAGAGCAGGGCTAAAAAAAAAAAGAGAGACCAGGGCTAAGTATAACCTCCTCCAACCAAGGAGAGTTGGTTAATGTTAACACTATCATTTTGTAATGTTTTCACAGAATTAATTTTTTTTTAATTTAGCACTTTCTGTTGAATCAAACAGAGATTTGGTCCAAAGAGCAAAATTTGCCATATTACTGAAAAAAGGATGATTTTATTGCTCTATATAGTTTTAAAATTTGTGGTAAAAAATAGATAGCATAAAGTTTACCATTTTAGCCATTTTAAGTGTACAGTTCACACTTAATTATGTTCACATTAACGTGCAACTAACATCACCATCCATTTCCAGAATATTTTTCATTTTACAAGCCTGAATCTATGAACACATTAACCAATAACTCCCCTTTTCCCACTTTTGCCAGCCCCAGCAACCACCATTGTACTTTCTGTCTCTGAATCTGACTGCTCTAGGTAACTCATTTAAGTGGAATCATATAATATTTGTCTTTTTGAGACAGGCTTGTTTCACTTAGCAAAATTTCTTCAAGGGTTATCTATGTTGTAACATGTGTAAGAATTTTGTTCTTTTTTAAGGCTGAATAATATTCCATTGTATGTGTATACAGTATTTTGTTTATCCATTCCTCTGGTCATGGATACTTGGGTTGCTTTCACCTTTTGGCTACTGTGAATAAGGCTCCTATGAACATGTGTTTACTAATACTTGTTCCAGTCCCTGCTTTCAATTCTTTGAATACATACTCAGAAGTGGAATTGCTGGATCATATGGTAATTCTATTTTTAATTTGTTTGAGGAAACTCCACATTGTTTCCCATAGTGGCTGCACTGTTTTACATTCCCACCAGCAGTGCACAAGGATGTCAATCTCTCCCCATTCTCGAAAACACTTATTATTTTTTATAATAGCTATCCAAATGGGTATAAAGTGGTTTCTCATTGTGGTTTTGATTTGCATTTTCCTACTGATCAATAATGTTGAGCATTTTTTAATGTGATTACTTAATCATTTGTATATCTTTTTTTGAGAAATGTCTATTCAAGTTCCATTTTTAAATTGAATTATTGTTTTTTATGTTATTGATTTATAGGCATTCTTTATATATTTTGGATATTAATCCCTTCCCAGATATATGATTTGCAAATATTTTCTCACATTTCATTAGCTGTCTTTTCACTCTGTTGATAGTGTCCTGTGATGAACAAATTTTTAAAATTTTTATATAGTCCAATTTTTCATTGGACTATATGTTATGAACTTTTATCAATTTTAATTTAATTTATCAATTTTAATTTATCAATTTTAATTTATCAAATTTTTCTATTTTTGCCAAAACAGTTTCTTCTGAGGCAAAAGAATTAAAAGGAAAATTATTTCATTTATATAAGGTTAATTATATTCTTTTATGTTCTTTAAAGTTCATCTAAGTATTTAGACTTTGAACACAGTAGTATTTTAATATAGGCAAATTTTTATGGGGGCATGTGACATGATGCAAAATGTGCCTTGATTTAAACATATTTTTTCTTCTTGGGTGATGTTAACATAATGAAAAATAAAGCATTTAAAATTCATTTGACATCACACATTTAGACAGTTGGTGTTCTGAAAAGGTAGACATCTGTGAATTTCAAGAGGCCTGCAATTTTCTAGAAATTTAGAGGAGCTTAACTTACTGAATCTTTTCCTTCATTTCCCTGGGTGAAGTAAAAAATTGAATTGACAGCTTATATTGTTGATACTTCAATTTTAGGTGAAGCAGAGAACTCCCATCTCTTGTCCTTTTATTAAGGCTTATAGTATATATTGCAGTTTTATATTGTAGTTTTTTCCAGGAATAGAACAAAATAAGAAAACATTTGGTATTGTGATTGTATTAATTAGGAGGGTACTTAAAGCTAATGTTTCCTGCTGGTAAATTAATAAAACTCAAAATATCATGTCCCTTCTTATTCATTAAAAAACTGCTCCCATGGGAAAATGTTTTTAGAAAGCATTGATATGAACACACTATTTTATATATTAAGAAGTTATAGAGAAAATTACATTTTTGCCTAGAATCTACTTAAGCATTTTTCTGAAATGCAATCTCACTTATTCTTTTTGATAAGTGTTGTTCTTTGCCCAAAATTTAAGCAATAATGCATACTGAAATGTTCTTAGTATTCCCAGAACATACTTTGTTTGTTCTCCAGACAAAGCTATAACATTCAAATAATACGCTTTCTATGCTTATGAACCAATATATTGTTAGGCCAGTGAAGGATGGCAAGGCTTAGAGTAATTGGCATGTCACATGTAACAGTCAGGAGGTAAAATGCCAAGTGGATTTTCTTTTTTTTCTCCTACATTAAGCTTTATGGATCAGAGGAATTAGGTTACTTAGGAATAGGGAACCAACATAGCTTTTAACCTTTCCTTTCATTTTTGTGTGTATTCTCTTGTTTCACATTCTCTTTTCCTTTGCAAGGCACTTGCACATGTGATACATTTATAGTATAAGCTGACTTTTTACTCTTCCCTTCAAGAAATAATTTTGGTCTTAAGAAGGAAGTTGGCCTACTGACATGTGATCTGGACCAGAAATGTTTGACTGGGTTCAACAACAGGAGCAAACAGTTCATCAATTATATTTTGTTACAATTTAATTCCTAAATTTATTTTTAGTTGTCTCTGTTTTGAAATGACTTTCGGTAAAAGAACATTTCTAAAATTTTGTAGGAATATTTACTTGAAGTCTACAAATCTAATATTTCACTCCCAGACCAGTCATTTTGTATGGTTTGATTAATGTTGAAATATGTACTTAGGTGTGAAAAGAATCAAACTCATTTTATTTTAAACATTTATTTCATCTGATAATATCAATCTAAAACAGATATTTGTTATTGTTAAAACAAAAGGAGAGGGGAGAGTAATCTCTAGATGAAGCAAAATACTGTCTTTTTTTCCATTTAACACCACTGAAGAAAAGAAAATATAATAAATCACTCTCACCCCCACCACATATATATATATGGTATCATAGTTCAAGAAATTACAGAATTACAATTTCTTAAACCTGTGTATAAGTATTTTAATATTAAATGAGTTTCCAGAATGAAATAGTGTTAATAGAACATCAAAAACTTAAGACATGTTAACATGTTAATATTGAATATGAAAGGAACACATTATTTTAAAAAAGCAATGAAAACCTATACGGTTTTTTTTTTAAAATAAATTTATTTATTTATTTATTTATTTTTGACTGTGTTGGGTCTTCGTTTCTGTGCGAGGGCTTTCTCTAGTTGCGGCGAGCAGGGGCCACTCTTCATCGCGGTGCGCGGGCCTCTCACTGCCGCGGCCTCTCCCATTGCGGAGCACAGGCTCCAGATGCGCAGGCCCAGTAGTTGTGGCTCACGGGCCCAGCCGCTCCGCGGCATGTGTGATCTTCCCAGACCAGGGCTCGAACCCATGTCCCCGGCATTGGCAGGCAGATTCTCAACCACTGCGCTACTAGGGAAGCCCCCTATAAGGTTTTTAAAAAAATTTTTTGGAGTATATTTGCTTTACAATGTTGTGTTAGTTTCTGCTGTACAGCAAAGTGAATCAGTTATACATATACATATATACCTTCCTTTTTAGATTTCCTTCCCATTTAGATCACCACTGAGCATTGTGTAGCATTCCCTGTGCTATACTGTAGGTTCTCATTACTATAAGGTTTTTTTGAATAAGTTAAATACCATTTAAGTTGAAGTTGTAAAGCATCTAATATTAACATTTCAGAATTTAGGAAGGTTGGAAGCTGTAATTTATTGAATTATTAAATATATTGTTTGATATTATTTCATTCAATCTAATAATAGAAAATACATAACTAGTGCATACTGTGTTCTAGATGCTGTTTTAAGTGCTTTAAATATATAAATAATTTATTTTTTTTATTACATCTGCATGATGGAGAAGGTATTTTTATCCCCATCTTACGGACGAAGCTATGACACAGAGAATTTCAATACTTTGCTTAAGAGGAACCAGGCAGAGGGCTACCATATAGGGTAACATAGACTGTGCACCACACAGCACTAGGGGCCAATATGCATATCGATTTAATGGACACCAGATTCAAAGTCTATGCTCTTAACACATACATTATGCTGCCTCTTATAAATGGCTTGTCAATAATTGAAAATCAATGCAATGACTGCTTATGGTATATTACTTTCAAAAATATTAAGGGACAATCTCCAAAATTTATTTGATACCTCAAAAGTTTTCTAACATATGGCAAATAAATTCCACCTCCCATGTGGAGGGAAGTCACAGTTATTCTGTGGCATGCACAGGATATGAGTATAAATCATGGAGCTGACTCTCACATGCATGTCATAGAATTTCTTCAAATTGCCAACTTGTACACACTTTCAGGTATGACTTAGAGTATCAAATGTTTTTAAAACTATTTTTCATGGAAATGTGTTTATTTTTTATTCCACATATAGAATATAAGGTACATTTTTGTTATTTAGAAAATGATTATGATTTGTTACTCAATAAGGCTTCACATAGAAAGGAAAAGACCCACCTCTGAAATTCAATTATAAACCTAAGCATTGTATTCTTTGGGTGAAAGTATATGACCAAAGGAATCAACTTTTCCTGTTCAAGTTGATGTGACTCATATTCTGTGATAATGCATTCTCACCAAAGCATCCTTATTAATTGTTAAATAATGCACTTTTATCAACTTGCTTTCAGAACTGTATTGTTCCCTACTAGTTTTCACTCAGAGCTTTTTTTGTTCTAGAGACTTCAGCTCTAGAACCATACCTCATGTTTAGGTCAAATATTCTACAACAGGCCAGCTTGATTTTGACTACTGGTATATTTCTAGTCCTCTTCATTTAAGTGTTTTTTGCACCTTTCTTGATTTTTTGGGCCCAAGGTATGACAAATAAGAACTGAGTCTTATTAACTGAATAGTTTTAATTCTGAACTTCTGACTCTTCATTTATGAAAGGTAATCCCATTTATTTCATAGAGTTTCTGCAAGAATTGGTTTCATACAACATGCTTAAAATATGCACTTTAAATAAGACAATGCTGCACCGGTGTGTTAGTTGCCTACGGCTGCTCTAACAAATTACCACAGATGCAATGGCTTAAAACAACACGAATTAATTCTCTTATAGTTCTGGAGGCCAGAAGTCCAAAATCTACTATTTTCACATCTCCTACTTTCTCTTCTGTAGTCAAATCTCCTTCCGCTTTCCTCGTATAAGGGTACTTGTGATTACATTTAGGATCAACACAAATAAGCCTTAATAATATTCTCATCTTAAGATACTTAACTTAATCACATCTACAAAGTCCCTTTTGCCACACAAGTAATATTCATGGTAACTGAATTTTAGGATGTGAATATCTTTTGGGCCACTATTCAGCCTACTGTGAATAGTCTTTTCAAATCCTCTCTTATCCTTGCAAATACAAATTCAGCAGGGTTGACTTTGGAATGGCACAAAGAAAAGCCCACCTCTGGAAACTGTCACAGAATATTCCAACATACCCCCTTTAAGAAAACCCTTTAACATCAAATATAAGATGTCCTCAACATGATATGTTCTGTATTTCAAAAGTTAGACATTCCTACTCCCCAAAAATCTGTGTTCAGATCTTTAGATGGTATTCAACACATTTTTCCAAGGGGCTATTTGATATCACTATCACAAGACATATGAAAGGCAGAAAAGCCAAGGAAGATTACCTATCTTTTTACCATCCAATCCAGGATAATTTTAAGAGTAAAAGAGGAAACATTAATAATTATTATAAGATAGCAAACTTACGTCAGGACTATGGTGGACAAATTATAATATATAGCTGCCTTATCCTAATCACTGTAAGTCCCTTCATTGGTGGCAAGAAGCAATAGAGTTAGAAGAACCACTTTGCTTTGTTATTCTTTGGTTCTTTGGCATATTAAGCAAAGAGTTCTTGCATAGGATTTTGAAAGCACAAACTATAAATAAAAAATGAATTAATTGAACATCCTTAGTATTAAAAAAACTTCTGTTCTTCAAAAGGCACTGTTAATAAAAAAAATAAAAAGATAAACCACAGGCTGGGAGAAAATATTCACACTACACATATCTGACAAAGGGCTGGTAGCCTCAATATTTTAAAAACTCTTGCAACTTAATAATAGGACAAACAACCCAATTTTAAAAATATACACAGAATTTTAACAGACACATCACAAAGGAAGGTATACAAAGGACCAATACAGACATGAAAAGATGCCCAATATCCAATATCACTAGTCATTAGAGAAATAAAACTATAATAACAAATGAGATATCACTACACACATACCAGAATGCTTAAAATTATTAACATTGTCAGTATTAATTTTGTCAAGGATGTGTAGCAACTAGAACACTCATACACTGTTGAAGGGAATATAAAATGGGATAACATTTTGTGAGTTCCTTCTCAATTTGAATATACAGACACAATATAACCCAGAAATTCCACTCCTTGGTATTTCCACAAGAAAAATTAAAACATATATTCACAAAAAGATTTGTGTATAAGTGTTTTTGAGAACATTATTCTTAATTATGTCAAATTGAGAATAATCCTAATGCTCATCAGTAGGAGAAAGGATAAACACATTATGGTTTATTCTCACAGTGGAATACTCTTCAGAAATAAGAGGGAATGAACTACTGATACTTGCAACAGCATAAATGAACCTTACAAACATGCTGAGAGAAAAAAACCAACCAACTGGCAACTTAGAAAAGAACAATCTTTGAAACTTAGAAAAGAACAATCTAATCTCTAGTAATGAAAAGCAAAGTGATGGTTGCCTGAGGTTGAGGGTAGAGGGTTATTGTCTGCAAAGAGGCACAAGGAAATGTTTGGGGTGATGGAAATGTTCTGTGTTGGGACTGTGGTGGTGATCAAAAGACTATAATAAGGGAAAAAAACCACAGTTACAGAAAGACAGAGAAGATGAAAAGGCAGAGGGCTATGTACCAGATGAAGGAACAAGAAAAAACCCCAGAAAAACAACTAAATGAAGTGGAGATAGGCAACCTTCCAGAAAAAGAATTCAGAATAATGATAGTGAAGATGATCCAGGACCTCGGAATAAGAATGGAGGCAAAGATTGAGAAGATGCAAGAAATGATTAACAAAGACCTAGAAGAATTAAAGAACAAACAAACAGAGATGACCAATACAATAACTGAAATGAAAACTACACTAGAAGGAATCAATAGCAGAATAACTGAGGCAGAAGAACGGATAAGTGACCTGGAAGACAGAATGGTGGAATTCACTGCTGCGGAACAGACTAAAGAAAAAAGAATAAAAAGAAATGAAGACAGCCTAAGAGACCTCTGGGACAACATTAAACGCAACAACATTCGCATTATAGGGGTCCCAGAAGGAGAAGAGAGAGAGAAAGGACCAGAGAAAATATTTGAAGAGATTATAATTGAAAACTTCCCTAACATGGGAAAGGAAATAGCCACCCAAGTCCAGGAAGCGCAGAGAGTCCCATACAGAATAAACCCAAGGAGAAACACGCCGAGACACATAGTAATCAAAGTGGCAAAAATTAAAGACAAAGAAAAATTATTGAAAGCAGCAAGGGAAAAACGACAAATAACATACAAGGGAACCCCCATAAGGTTAACAGCTGATTTCTCAGCAGAAACTCTGCAAGCCAGAAGGGAGTGGCATGAAATACTTAAAGTGATGAAAGGGAAGAACCTACAACCAAGATTACTCTACCCAGCAAGGATCTCATTTAGATTTGATGGAGAAATCAAAAGCTTTACAGACAAGCAAAAGCTAAGAGAATTCAGCACCACCAAACCAGCTCTACAACAAATGCTAAAGGAACTTCTCTAAGTGGGAAACACAAGAGAAGAAAAGGACCTACAAAAACAAACCCAAAACAATTAAGAAAATGGTCATAGGAATATACATATCAATAATTACCTTAAACGTGAATGGATTAAATGCCCCAACCAAAAGACATAGACTGGCTGAATGGATACAAAAACAAGACCCATATATATGCTGTCTACAAGAGACCCACTTCAGACCTAGGGACACATACAGACTGAAAGTGAGGGGATGGAAAAAGATATTCCATGCAAATGGAAATCAAAAGAAAGCTGGAGTAGCTATGCTCATATCAGATAAAATAGACTTTAAAATAAAGAATGTTACAAGAGACAAGGAAGGACACTACATAATGATCCAGGGATCAATCCAAGAAGAAGATATAACAATTATAAATATATATGCACCCAACATAGGAGCACCTCAATACATAAGGCAACTGCTAACAGCTATAAAAGAGGAAATCGACAGTATCACAATAATAGTGGGGGACTTTAACACCTCACTTACATCAATGGACAGATCATCCAAAATGAAAATAAATAAGGAAACAGAAGCTTTAAATGACACAATAGACCAGATAGATTTAATTGATATATATAGGACATTCCATCCAAAAACGGCAGATTACACGTTCTTCTCAAGTGCACACGGAACATTCTCCAGGATAGATCACATCTTGGGTCACAAATCAAGCCTCAGTAAATTTAAGAAAATTGAAATCATATCAAGCATCTTTTCTGACCACAACGCTATGAGATTAGAAATGAATTACAGGGAAAAAAACGTAAAAAAGACAAACACATGGAGGCTAAACAATACGTTACTAAATAACCAAGAGATCACTGAAGAAATCAAACAGGAAATAAAAAAATACCTAGAGACAAATGACAATGAAAACACGACGACCCAAAACCTATGGGATGCAGCAAAAGCGGTTCTAAGAGGGAAGTTTATAGCTATACAAGCCTACCTAAAGAAACAAGAAAAATCTCAAGTAAACAATCTAACTTTACACCTAAAGAAACTAGAGAAAGAAGAACAAACAAAACCCAAAGTTAGCAGAAGGAAAGAAATCATAAAGATCAGAGCAGAAATAAATGAAATAGAAACAAAGAAAACAATAGCAAAGATCAATAAAACTAAAAGTTGGTTCTTTGAGAAGATAAACAAAATTGATAAGCCATTAGCCAGACTCATCAAGAAAAAGAGGGAGAGGACTCAAATCAATAAAATCAGAAATGAAAAAGGAGAAGTTACAACAGACACCGCAGAAATACAAAACATCCTAAGAGACTACTACAAGCAACTTTATGCCAATAAAATGGACAACCTGGAAGAAATGGACAAATTCTTAGAAAGGTATAGCCTTCCAAGACTGAACCAGGAAGAAACAGAAAATATCAACAGACCAATCACAAGTAATGAAATTGAAACTGTGATTAAAAATCTTCCAACAAACAAAAGTCCAGGACCAGATGGCTTCACAGGTGAATTCTATCAAACATTTAGAGAAGAGCTAACACCCATCCTTCTCAAACTCTTCCAAAAAATTGCAGAGGAAGGAACTCTCCCAAACTCATTCTATGAGGCCACCATCACCCTGATACCAAAACCAGACAAAGACACTACAAAAAAAGAAAATTACAGACCAATATCACTGATGAATATAGATGCAAAAATCCTCAACAAAATACTAGCAAACAGAATCCAACAACACATTAAAAGGATCATACACCACGATCAAGTGGGATTTATCCCAGGGATGCAAGGATTCTTCAATATACGCAAATCAATCAATGTGATACACCATATTAACAAATTGAAGAATAAAAACCATATGATCATCTCAATAGATGCAGAAAAAGCTTTTGACAAAATTCAACACCCATTTCTGATAAAAACTCTCCAGAAAGTGGGCATAGAGGGAACCTACCTCAACATAATAAAGGCCATATATGACAAACCCACAGCAAACATCATTCTCAATGGTGAAAAACTGAAAGCATTTCCTCTAAGATCAGGAACGAGACAAGGATGTCTACTCTCACCACTATTATTCAACATAGTTCTGGAAGTCCTAGCCACGGCAATCAGAGAAGAAAAAGAAATAAAAGGAATACAAATTGGAAAAGAAGAAGTAAAACTGTCACTGTTTGCGGATGACATGATACTATACATAGAGAATCCTAAAACTGCCACCAGAAAACTGCTAGAGCTAATTAATGAATATGGTAAAGTTGCAGGTTACAAAATTAATGCACAGAAATCTCTTGCATTCCTATACACTAATGATGAAAAATCTGAAAGAGAAATTATGGAAACACTCCCATTTACCATTGCAACAAAAAGAATAAAATACCTAGGAATAAACCTACCTAGGGAGACAAAAGACCTGTATGCAGAAAACTATAAGACACTGATGAAAGAAATTAAAGATGATACCAACAGATGGAGAGATATACCATGTTCTTGGATTGGAAGAATCAACAGTGTGAAAATGAGTATACTACCCAAAGCAATCTACAGATTCAATGCAATCCCTATCAAATTACCAATGGCATTTTTTACGGAGCTAGAACAAATCATCTTAAAATTTGTATGGAGACACAAAAGACCCCGAATAGCCAAAGCAGTCTTGAGGCAAAAAAATGGAGCTGGAGGAATCAGACTCCCTGACTTCAGACTATACTACAAAGCTACAGTAATCAAGACAATATGGTACTGGCACAAAAACAGAAACATAGATCAATGGAACAAGATAGAAAGCCCAGAGATTAACCCACGCACCTATGGTCAACTAATCTATGACAAAGGAGGCAAAGATATACAATGGAGAAAAGACAGTCTCTTCAATAAGTGGTGCTGGGAAAACTGGACAGCCACATGTAAAAGAATGAAATTAGAATACTCCCTAACACCATACACAAAAATAAACTGAAAATGGATTAGAGACCTAAATATAAGACTGGACACTATAAAACTCTTAGAGAAAAACATAGGAAGAACACTCTTTGACATAAATCACAGCAAGATCTTTTTCGATCCACCTCCTAGAGTAATGGAAATAAAAACAAAAATAAACAAGTGGGACCTAATGAAACTTCAAAGCTTTTGCACAGCAAAGGAAACCATAAACAAGACGAAAAGACAACCCTCAGAATGGGAGAAAATATTTGCAAATGAATCAACGGACAAAGGATTAATCTCCAAAATATATAAACAGCTCATTCAGCTCAATATCAAAGAAACAAACACCCCAATCCAAAAATGGGCAGAAGACCTAAATAGACATTTCTCCAAAGAAGACATACAGACGGCCACGAAGCACATGAAAAGATGCTCAACATCACTAATTATTAGAGAAATGCAAATCAAAACTACAATGAGGTATCACCTCACTCCTGTTAGAATGGGCATCATCAGAAAATCTACAAACAACAAATGCTGGAGAGGGTGTGGAGAAAAGGGAACCCTCTTGCACTGTTGGTGGGAATGTAAATTGATACAGCCACTATGGAGAACAATATGGAGGTTCCTTAAAAAACTAAAAATAGAATTACCATATGACCCAGCAATCCCACTACTGGGCATATACCCAGAGAAAACCGTAATTCAAAAAGACACGTGCACCCGAATGTTCATTGCAGCACTATTTACAATAGCCAGGTCATGGAAGCAACCTAAATGCCCATCAGCAGACGAATGGATAAAGAAGTTGTGGTACATATATACGATGGAATATTATTCAGCCATAAAAAGGAACGAAATTGAGTCATTTGTTGAGAAGTGGATGGATCTAGAGACTGTCATACAGAGTGAAGTAAGTCAGAAAGAGAAAAACAAATATCGTATGTTAATGCATGTATGTGGAACGTAGAAAAATGGTACAGATGAGCCAGTTTGCAGGGCAGAAGTTGAGACACAGATGTAGAGAATGGACATATGGACACCAAGGGGGGAAAACTGCGATGAGGTGGGGATGGTGATGTGCTGAATTGGGCGATTGGGATTGACATGTATACACGGATGTGTATAAAACTGATGCCTAATAAGAACCTGCAGTATAAAAAAACTAACAAAACAACTAATACTAAACTTTCATTGGGTTATTTGTATGGAAATATGTTAATATAAATGTTTCAGACATTACATGAAATTTCTAAAAATCTTATATTTGTATTTGTATGGAAATATGTATGGAAATATGTTAATATAAATGTTTCAGACAGTACATGAAATTTCTAAAAATCTTATATTTGTATTTGTATGGAAATATGTATGGAAATATGTTAATATAAATGTTTCAGACATTACATGAAATTTCTAAAAATCTTATATTTGTATTTGTATGGAAATATGTATGGAAATATGTTAATATAAATGTTTCAGACATTACATGAAATTTCTAAAAATCTTATATTTGTATTTCTATGGAAATATGTATGGAAATATGTTAATATAAATGTTTCAGACATTACATGAAATTTCTAAAAATCTTATATTTGTATTTGTATGGAAATATGTTAATATAAATGTTTCAGACATTACAGAAAACGTCTAAAAATCTTATATGTTCTGGTATAATGTTATAAGTAATAATCCTAGTTATTACTTTAAAATGTATATCTCAGAAATAACTAATTTTCTTGTCAACTGCATTATTATGAACTTTCATCAAATCTTTAACCATGGTCATTTTTAAGTCTTTTGTCATTTACAGACAGTTCTGGGTGTACTCTGATGATTTTGCAAATATGTTCCTATAAAAGAGTTTCATCTTCAAGAAATTCATGGAAAAGACTCTGACAAGTACAGGTTTCTGGTAACTGACTGTACTGCTGAACTGAATGAATAAGCATTTTCAGAACTCTAATGAAAAACTGATGAACTCATAAAAGTGCTAACAAAAGATCAAGATGAAAAAAAAGAAATTAATTACATGGGACTGAGTGAACTGATGAGGATGAGTATAATTTTTGTGACTTTCGGTCTGAATTAAAAAAAAAAAAATCCCACAAGGACTCAGAGGAAAAGAATATACAAATCAATTTTCACTGCAAAGTAAAGGAGCTGTTACAGTGGAGGATTACTGGACTGAATGTCAATGTTATGACATAGTATAAGTGTGTTTCATGTTTGGTAATTGCAATCATTGTTGCTTTTGTTGTGGTCATCCATGTAAAAAAAAAAAAAAAAAAGACTATAATAAGTTCATCAAAATTATTGAAAGGTTCACAGAAAATAGATGCATTTTATTATATACATATTATACCTCAATAAAATTTATTTCAAAACATATTGGCAACTATTCTTGTTACAGAATTTGTAAGTATTCATTGTTCTTTTGGAAAATTTAGAAAATACAAAAAGGTAAAAAGAGTGTGAGAGAGAAATAACTTATCCTTCAGAATAAACACAGAGATGCAATCTGATGGTATAAAATACTATGCCTAAGCACACATTTTGTTTTTCCTTTCATCTTCACTCCCCATTTTTCAGTTCCTGAATTGTGTTAAGTTTCAGTATTAACTTCCCAGGGTCAGAGACTTTCTCAGTTTTCCTATAGATGTCATGTTTTCCCTTAGGAAAATAAAGGCAAGATCTGCTTTCCATGCTTAATCTGAGTTTCACTCACTCATTTGTGAAATATAAGTAGTGATATTCAGTTTATACAACTCAATTTAAATACACTTAGATTTGCTATCAGAGCAACTCTTCTCCTAAGATTGCAAGTTCCATCTCCTGACCTTGCTCTCTGCTTCTAGACTTGCTTCGGTCTTGTTATGCCCTGTCTTAATTTTTATTCTTGTCTCTCAGCATCAGTTCTTGAATTCGGTCCTTGCCTTGCTCCTGTTAAATTCATACTCCAGCTACCATTTGCTGCAGACAGTGGAAAAAACTACACTGAAAGGCTTCCCCTGACCTGTGGATGATTCCTGGCCTAGTATTTTATTTCTGGAGTAGACTTCGGTCCAAATAACAGATCTCTTTTATCCTTAGAGAATTTCCTTTGAACTGCTATTCTAAACTTTCAACACCTCTTTGTCCATTCAGGTATCTCTTTACTTCTCTCTTCCCATCACTAACCTCTAACTATTAGAATCAAGAAACTCTGTTGGAAGTAACTCTTCAGATCCTTTAAGTTCCTTGGTCCATGGGACTGCATCTCAAACCTGATTCAATTGACACCGTTGCCAGGTACACTTACCTATCACCACTTTTACACTTTTAATTGCTTACTTAGTACTGAGCTCTAATTTCATTAAGGACTCTGTGACTTTATCCATGGAATGAAAATGAATCTTTTGCTGAAGAGTATTTCTGACTCTTGACCTCATCTCCCATTCTTTTTACCCCTGAACTTCACAGGACATGGCAGCAGGACTATTTTTTGGATACTTTATAGCTAATTGAAAGCAATATTGCTTTAGTTAAATGTATTCATTAGAAAACCTACTCTCCAATCCTTCTTTAATAATAGTTAAATTAAATAGAAATAATGATCTTTTATTAAAACAAAACAAAACAGCTTTGTATGAGGTTTTATGAGCCACTGCTTCAAGATCAGATCAAATTTTTACCTGGTGAAGGTTGATTTTTAAACCTAGCTTTATTTTTTTTTCCCTTTTATAATATTCAACATTTTGAGTTTATATGTACAGAGCAGCTTTTAAATAATGATTCACAGCAGTTTTTCAGTGATACTGTAAAAGAGCAGAATAAATGTGACAACCCGTAGTATGTCTATTTGTATTTGTATCTGAAGTTGAATGAAGGAAATAGTACTGTAGATTAATTCCCATATCTTTGTTTCAGTTGAGAATGCTTAGTTTCCTTCTCTGTTAAAAGAAAAAAGGAAGAGGAAAAAAAATGACAAAGAACTTTTGCCTCATTTTGTCAGAGTATTTTTGTTTGGATCTAAATACACATTATTAATATGTGTAAAAACATTTATAAGTACAAAAGTGCTATAAAAAGCCATCTATTTTATTATATTTATTATGGAATATTTGATATTTTGGATCAGAACTGGATTTGAATAGATTTATTTATAATCTAAATGCCAATAAAGAGTAAAAATTCACAAAAAGAATTAGAAAACAATTCAACTATTTCAGTCAAAACTAATAATGGTTAGAATTTTCAATTCGGCACTGCCAAAGTTAGGAATTTATCCTATATAAAATGTAACATGTATAGATGTATATCAATGTATGTGGCTATTTATTAAAATAGTTTCTATAATAGCAATCAAGTGTTCAGCTTTACAAATTGGGTATATTATTGTAATATAGTCATATTATCTAATACTAATACCTTTTATTATTTTTTTTTCTTTTTCTTTATTTTTTTTTCTTCTTTTTTTCTAATGCCTTTTAAAAAGAATGAGATAGAGTGAGAAAAATGGTCACGATAAATTTAGGTAAAAAAGGTTGTAGAACCAAAAATAAGCATGATCCCATTCATTTATGCTAATGATAGATAGATAGATATACAGAATTTCAGGCACACCACACACATATGTACAGAAAAATTTGAGAAGGACACATAACTGTTAGCAGTTAGCTCTGGAAAATGGAAATGTGGGGAGGTATTTCACTTTTATCATTAAAATTTGGGTGGTTGGATTTTACAATGTAAAATTTTATACCTTTTGTAATAAAAATATTAAATCAATAACCAATTAAAAATAAAATGCTACTCAAATGCCAAAACTATACTTATTTAATCATAAACAAACATTCAAGGGGGTGGCCAGAAGATTAAAGTTTATACTCAAGAGCCTGGTACATTGGACATAATGACTTGGCCTCGATTGTCTCTTTTTGCTCTCTTGCCAAATCTCCACTTGAATCTGACTTTCCAGGCACCCAAAATATTTGTTAGTACTGGAAAAAATTCTATAATTGCATGCTTTTTGCTTTTGCTACTCTGGTATACTATCTTAGGAATTCCTTCCCCTTGTCTTTACCTATATAACTACTAATAGTCATTCAAGATTGTGCCTCAATATCAACCTATCAAGGAAGAACTTACTAAGTCTGTCCCAGAATCCTGAATTGGACACCCTGTTTAATGGTCCCATCCTAACCTGACATACATCCATCACAGCGCTCACCCCTGTACTGTCAATATGTATGTAATTGTTTTTACTGCAACTATATTATTGAGAGAAGGAATCATATATATTAATTCTGTATCACATTATCAATCTCAATAATTATTTTAAAATAATTGAATGAAAATTTATAAATATCTTGAAGTTTTAATTTGGTTTCTTTACCAGTAACAAGGAAGTGAGAGATAATCTTGATTTGCAAAATAAATTATACTATTAGATTTATACTTTTGAGATCTTGCTGACAAAAATGTAGCTGGAGAACGCTAGAAAGATCATGGAGGATCATGGAATAAAGATATTTATCTTGTTGATTCATATTAGCTTTTGTGAAGTGAAAATAATAAAAATCATCTTTTAGAATTCTTGTGTGGATGAAGTAAAGTGCTGAATATAGAAGCTCTGTGTAAATTATTATAAAATAAAATATTACTATATTTAGTAATAGTAATATAAATTTAGAATAATTTAGCTATTCCTTAAGGCAATTTGGACAAAGTACAAATATATTTATTATTTAAGTAAGCCTATTTCTTTTGGCCTGAATTCTATATTTGACAATTCTGTTCCCATTTCTAAAATTTAATTATCTAAATTGACATTATTATAATACTGGATATTGAAACGGAATAGTACAGGAAATCGGCAATAATTGTTAGGGAAATGAAAGCTAATTACTATACTCCATAATTCTAACACAGTGTTGAAAGCTCTGACAAAGCAAATTAGGAGGTTTTCTCATCACCATAGCAACAATTTTCAAGTTTGTTTTGCTTTTCTGAAAATATAACCAGTCAAGCACAGTTAATTTAACTTGAGCAGAGTAAAAAATTGATTTTTTTTAGTGATGCAATTAAGCTTAAAAAAATCAAGTTAAATAATGGTAAGCATGGTTTAATTTGTTTCCAAACCTTTAGGAACTTTATTTCTAGTTATAGCAAACAAGGAGTTGACTATAAAATAAGGAAAAATATTGGGCTGATGAAACGTCTTCTTGCTTTTTGTTAGTATCATTCACTTGAAACCAAAGGTGGTAGAAAAAAATTAGTAACATCCTTTGTTTACATTATTATGACCTCAATAAATGCTTGATGATTGTTCCCCAGCTATTAAAGTGACATACTTAGGGTGATTCATCATCTAACTTAAAATAAGTATGCTTTTTCTTAAAGAAATCTATAGAATCTTTGAAATTGGAATGTTCAAAAATCTATTCATAACATAATCAACAACTCTAAGCAAAGAGCAACATGAGATGATAATATTTGAGCTCAAAAATTACCTTCACTGAAAATTTGCATGTGTGTTCTGGCACTTCAATTTTAAATTATGTGACAAAATGTAAGATATTGAGCATATTTCTGATAACATGGTTATTTACCATATCTGTATTCACCAAGATTCCCTTGATTTTTCAAGTTATATCCTTATTTAAGTTTTAGAATATTTTCCTACACTAGCCCTTCTACCTTCTGACCTTTGCACTGTTCCTTCTGCCTGGAATTTTCTTCCTTCAGCCCTTCACTTGATTGGCTCATTATCTTCCTTCAGTTTTTGGTCCAAATATCTTCTCCCTTAGAGGCTTAGAGGCTTTTCCTGATTACACTATCCCAAATGCCCCTCCTATCCTACCCCAGGTAATCTTTCTTTCATTACTTGTTAAATTTCTTCATCACACTTACCATAATCTTTCAGCATATAGTTTCATTAGGGCAAGGACCAGAAATGACTAAAGAATTACAGAATGGATGAATGAATGAATGAATGAATATGATGACTTATAATTGTCCTCTGTGAGTACATATACCTTCCTATCCTCTGAAAGAAGCAAATCAAATATTAGTGATGTTTATTGAATGCCTTCTGTGGTTTTGAATTATGGAGGTATGGAGGTCTCTTAAGTGTAAGAGAGAGATAAGGGAAAGAGAAATCAATGAGGGCTGTTTTAATCATTGAAGGCTTCATGGAGAGTTTCAAGCATCCTCAACACCTTAAAGCATGAGCAGATTTCATCTTCTTTTCTATAAGCACTCAGATTTGGAGAGAATTAGTAATCTCACTCTATTTTAAGTTATATTCTTTTTTTAATAGGCCAAATTCCTTCATATAAGTAAAAAAATATGAGAGATAGCTTAGGTACATAATCCTCTGCCACTACATACCCTGCTAAAGTCATTTAATACAGCCAGTGATGGTACTGTATTCATCCTGGATGCATCAGGGACCAGTGATGTGCAAATGATACATTCTGATGCACTGTCAGTTCAGGCCCAGGTTTAATGATGGAAACTATGGCTACTACGTGGTCCCTACATTCCCAAAGGAGTGCTTGGCACTTTGCATCTGACAAAGAGTTCTAGATTTCGGTTTCTTATAACAGTCTAGTCAGTATTAAACCTTTAATAACTCATTTTGTCAAGAGATCACAGAGCAATGCATTCATTAATTATTGGTTTTAAATCATGGAAAATACTTAGAGAAATACATTCAATGATGACTTTTAACCAGTCACACATATACTTACTTTTACCAATGTTGAAAAGAATTTCTGCATTTACCCTTCATTGTCCTGTAGACAATGTCCAGCACAGGGTACTGGAAGGACACTGGAGGATGAAGGGAATCTTCTTCCTGGTTCTGGGGTGTGTTTCTTGTTAGCAGGCTCCTTGAGGGCAGAGCATGGGGAACCTTCCAGTGGAAGATATCCTGGATCCCAGAGGGCAGAGAAATCCCCAGGTAAATCCACCCGTGAAGGACCTCTGCAAATGTCTCCACCATACAGTGGACCACTCTGCACCCTTTCCAATGTTGTCTGGATTCTAGCCCTGGGAGGGGGACTGGAGGGCTCTTCCATATTGGTTCCTTTCATGGGGGCTTTGCCTCGGCCCTAGAAGAGGGCTGCACTCTGTATAGGTTGCTCTTTGTTCTTTAGAGTTCTGAGTTTCATGTTTCCCCTTTAGTAGGTGATCCCCTTATATTGTTAATATTTCATTATATTAAACACTGTCTGTTCAAATTCTATCTCTTGGTTAATACACTTAGCAAATAATTAGGTTACATTGGATAATCAATATTTTCTTAAAAATAATTTTTAGCTCTGATACTCAGTGAAATTTAGTGGAGTAGGCCCCTGTTTGTTCTTGGAGAAGTATGCCTTGTGGATGTGTCCTCAGGAAGCCAATACCTGCTGTAAGCATATGTTATTTTTGTTGTTTTAAAGGGAGTAATGTGACCCAAGACCCAAGGGAAAAAGGGATGGAAATGAGGTCAAAAGCAGAGATTTATGTGTTTGTAGCAAAGTCTATTCTGTCTAAGAATCAGGCCAATTGATTTAGATTGACAGTTCCCAAACCATGGTGGTTGAAATTACCATCTGGGGAATATTTGAATAACAACTGTGTCCAAATCTTAACTAAGTCTGACTGAATCAACATGTCTGGGGCTGGGAATTGGCCTATGTATTTTGAAAAACTTTGAAAAACTCTATAGGCAATTTTGATGTATTACTCCCTCCCATCACCACGTATTAATTAATTTATGAGAAACTTTACTGAGCATCTATTATGCGCAGTGCTAGCACTGAAGGGTGAACCAAACTACCACAAAAAAAAAGCTTATGCTGAAGGAGTTTGTTGTCCATTGGAAAAGAAAGAGAAGTACACTTTTAACTAATACAAAACTCCTCCACTGTTTGCCAGGCATTGGGCTAAGCATTTTACTTATGTATCTCCTTTAGTCTTGAAAACCCAATGAGGTAGGTAAAATTATTAAAACATTTTATAGATAAGGAAACTGAAGCTCAGAAATTATTCTCCTTAGAGATATGCACAGAGTGTTGTCATAGTACAAATGAGGAAGAGAGAAAGTCCTTTATGAGGAAGGTGGCACGGTTTAAGCTCTCAAATATATTCTTCTAAGAAATTGAAAATTTATTTGAAACCAGACTTGTTATTCTTTTCTTTTTCTTTTTTAAGTTCATGAATGAGTTTGTTTTATTTATTATTCTGGTGTTCTCCTTGATTTTTTTAACCTTAAATGTAGTCATAGATCAAAGATTAAAAGCCCATGCTATTGCGCCAGCACAAAAAATGGCTGAAAGAGCCTGGGTATAAACCAAAGAGTGAGTGGGAGATGGGAATGGAATAAGATTATGTGTAGAATGCATACTTGGACTAATGATATTCAAATACAAATGTATTTAAATCTATTGTAGGGGATCATACAAAAATTATCTATTAAAGTAGTTCTCAGGTCCCAAGTTCTCAAGCCTGTCTAAAAGCAAAGGGATGTTTACAGAGCTTCACTTAAGGTAGCCATTTCCTAATATCAAAATCAATTTCTGTTTTCATTTAAAATTTCAGCTATTTGTAAGTTTCAGTTGTATAACATCTTTCTGTTATAGACTGTGCAGTGGAGAAAAAAGGATGAGCTATAGTATTGAAATGTGGTGGAAGCAGAACTGCATGAATATTCATGAGACCTGAGTTTGATCTCTATGCTTCCCTTTACTGGGGATTTTCTCTACTATACTCATTCATACAAACACTCAGTGGGGAAGATATTCATATGTAGATCTAACTGAGTCCAGCCCATATTCTATTCACTAAATGAACATGTGATAATTTATGGAAGGTTCTTTGTAGACTGGGAAGGTTAAACAAACACAGATAACAAATTAAAAAGAATATTCTGAGACTTAGGGCAGAGTCAGTGATACCTACAAGATTCTGAGGTACATAATTAAAAGCATACTGAATTAAATAACAGAAAGTTTAAAAAGAACATCTATTTGAGGGGGTGGAGGAGAATATTGAGAGAGGGAAGTTGATGAGCTTTGTTAGTGACACACTGAATTTAAAATACCATTGTAAAGAGTCTAACAAGAGGCTAGAAATTTACATCTGGGGCTTGGAGAACAATGAGTAGGGTTAGAGGTGGAGTCTTTAGCACAGAAAAATTGACTAAAGTCACCACAGCCTTTTAGATTATCAAAGAAAAACTGAAAAGAAGAGATATGTGATAATTAAATTTTGAGAATATATAATACATGGGTAAAAAATTAACAAACAGAAACTTCAATTAAATAGAGCTGCGAGACAACAAAGGGGAGCTCTCATGGCCTGTGACAACAGATCCCAAGAAGAAGAAATATTTCTGTTCTTTCCCGGCGAGGACTCAGCCAATGGAAAGCCAAGGAGTCTCTTTACTATAGCCCTCCCAACTTTCTTTACCCCTCTTCAAAACTGTTCTCCTTCCTTTGCAGTACAGGGACTTGAATGTAGCTCTCTGTGGTTGTAGACCTCAAACTGCAATTCTCTGCTGATCCTGAATAAGCTCGTCTTCACTGGAGAAATATCTGGCAGCCTATTTATTTCAGGTTAACATTTTAGTGGCCCATATGGGATCAGAGAAGACCCAGGATAGCTCCAAGGCAGGTGAGCAAACAGGTGTGTTACCCAAAGTTGAGCCCATTTTCGCTCACTGCTTTTCTCACCAACCCTGGAGTTTGAAGGTATGTCTTTCTCCTGAATCCAAATCATAGCCTCTTTACATTTGAAGCCCTCCAGACTTTATTTGGGACCTATTTAAAGGCTTCATCTTTCTGGTTAAGGTCTTGTTTTGTGAGTATTCAGCTGGCATTTTGATCCGATTTTGAGATCAGACAGTTTCAATGAAACTGGCTAGTCTTTGACACATTCCCTTTGGAAGAGGGGTTGTTTTTCTGAAATGGTGTTGGGCTTTTCAGCCATCAACCTATTCCTTTGGAATGGCTACCCTCTGGAGATTGGCTTCAGCCTGCCTCCTCTGGAACCAAGCTGTCTTCTTAGGAGAGGTTGGGATTGGCTTGCAAGCTGTTTGAATTGAGCTGTTTGTGCCATAAGCTGATTAAGCTGTTTGCAAACTTTTTCACTCTAGAAGAGAAACCTCTAGGAAATGGGATTCCAGTTATTTTAGTATTCTGAGGATGTTCCAACCCTACAGAGATTCTGGCTGATTTTATCTTTAAAAACCTCAGTTCTTCCTCATGTGCCTTTCCAACTAAATGAACCAACCTGACCAAAGGCAATTTAGATTATCAATGATCATTATGGAGAACTTTTGAAATTATCAAACTTCAGTTTCTTAAAACCAAATTGGATTACAATAGCTCAACAATTTCCAGAACCTAGTGGAATGCTTATTTTGATTGGTATTTGAGGCTTCCCAGTGTTATCAGGAATCTAAAATTGCCTCTCTGCTAAATAAGATTTTAAAATTAACTGAGGCAAACAAATGATTAAAAAAAGATAAAATCCCCATAAGGTTAACAGCTGATCTTTCTGCAGAAGCTTGGCAAGCCAGAAGGGAGTGGCAGGACATATTTAAAGTGATGAAAGGGAAAAACCTATAACCAAGATTACTCTACCCAGCAAGGATTTCATTCAGATTCGATGGAGAAATTAAAACCTTTACAGACAAGCAAAAGCTAAGAGAATTCAGCACCACCAAACCAGTTTTACAACAAATGCTAAAGGAACTTCTCTAGGCAAGAAACACAAGAGAAGGAAAAGACCTACAAACACAAATGCAAAACAATTAAGAAAATGGTAATAGGAACATACATAACGATAATTATCTTAAATGTAAATGGATTAAATACTCCAACCAAAAGACATAGCCTGGCTGAATAGATACAAAAACAAGACCCATATATATGCTGTCTACAAGAGACCCACTTCAGACCTAGGGACACATACAGACTGAAAGTGAGGGGATGGAAAAAGATATTCCATGAAAATGGAAATCAAAAGAAAGCTGGAGTAGCAATTCTCATATCAGACAAAATAGACTTTAAAATAAAGACTATTACAAGAGACAAAGAAGGACACTATATAATGATCAAGGGATCGAACTAAGAAGAAGATATAACAATTGTAAATACTTATGCACCCAACATAGGAGCACCTCAATACATAAGGCAAATACTAACAGCCATAAAAGGGGAAATCGACAGTAACACAATCATAATAGGGGACTTTAACACCTCACTTTCACCAATGGACAGATCATCCAAAATGAAAATAAATAAGGAAACACAAGCTATAAATGATACATTAAACAAGATGGACTTAATTGATATTTATAGGACATTCCATTCCAAAAAAACAGAATACACTATCTCCTCAAGTGTTCATGGAACATCCTCCAGGATAAATCATATCTTGGGTCACAAATCAAGCCTTGGTATATTTAAGAAAATTGAAATTGTACCAAGTATCTTTTCTGACCACAATGCTATGAGACTAGATATCAATTACAGGAAAAAATCTGTAAGAAATACAAACACATGGAGTCTAAACAATACACTACTTAATAACCAAGAGATCATTGAAGAAATCAAAGAAGAAATAAAAAAAAATGCCTAGAAACAAATGACAATGAAAACACGATGACCCAAAGCTATGGGATGCAGCAAAAGCAGTTCTAAGAGGGAAGTTTATAGCAATACAATCCCACCTCAAGAAACAAGAAAAATCTCAAATAAACAACCTAAGCTTACGTGTAAAGCAATTACAGAAAGAAGAACAGAAAAATCCAAAGTTAGCAGAAGGAAAGAAATCATAAAGATCAGGTCAGAAATAAATGGAAAAGAAGGAAACAATAGCAAAGATCAATACAACTAAAAGCTGGTTCTTTGAGAAGATAAACAAAATTGAGAAACTATTAGCCAGACGCATCAAGAAAAAAAAGGGAGAACACTCAATTCATCAGAATTAAAAATGAAAAAGGAGAAGAAACAACTGACACTGCAGAAATACAAAGGATCATGAGAGACTACTGCAAGCAACTGTATGCCAATGAAATGGACAACCTGGAAGTAATGGACAAATACTTAGAAAAGTACAACCTTCCAATACTGAGCCAGGAAGAAATAGAAAATATAAGCAGACCAATCACAAGCACTGAAATTGAGACTGTGATGAAAAATCTTCCAACAAACAAAAGCCCAGGAAAAGATTGCTCCACAGATAAATTCTATCAAACATTTAGAGAAGAGCTAACACATATCTCTCTCAATAAAAGGAATACAAATCTCAATAAAAGGAATACAAAGAAGTAAAACTGTCACTGTTTGCAGATGACATGATACTATACATAGAGAATCCAAAAGATGCTACCAGAAAACTACTAGAGCTAATCAATGAATTTGGTAAAGTAGCAGGATACAAAATTAATGCACAGAAATCTCTTGCATTCCTATACACTAATGGTGAAAAATCTGAAAGAGAAATTAAGGAAACACTCCCATTTACCACTGCAACAAAAAGAATAAAATACCTAGGAATAAACCTACCTAAGGAGACAAAAGACCTGTATGCAGAAAACTATAAGACTCTGATGAAAGAAATTAAGGATGATACAAACAGATGGAGAGATATACCATGTTCTTGGATTGGAAGAATCAATACTGTGAAAATGACTATATTACCCAAAGCAATGTACAGATTCAATGCAATCCCTATCAAGCTAGCAGTGGCATTTTTACAGTACTAAACAAAAAATTTCACAATTTGTATGGAAACACAAAAGACCCCGAATAGCCAAAGCAATCTTGAGAAAGAAAAATGGAGCTGGAGGAATCAGGCTCCCTGACTTCAGACTAAACTACAAACCTACAGTAATCAAGACAGTATGGTACTGGCACAAAAACAGAAATATAGATCAATGGAACAGGATAGAAAGCCCAGAGATAAACCCAGACACATATGGTCACCTTATTTTTGATAAAGGAGGCAAGAATATACAATGGAGCAAAGACAGCCTCTTCAATAAGTGGTGCTGGGAAAACTGGACAGCTACATGTAAAAGAATGAAATTAGAACACTCCCTAACACCATACACAAAAATAAACTCAAAATGGATTAAAGACCTAAATGTAAGGCCAGACACTATAAAACTCTTAGAGGAAAACATAGGCAGAACACTCTATTACCTATATCACAGGAAGATCCTTTCTGACCCACCTCCTATAGAAAGGGAAATAAAAACAAAAATAAACAAATTGGACCTAATAAAACTTAAAAGCTTTTGCACAGCAAAGGAAACCATAAATAAGATGAAAAGACAACCCTCAGAATGGGAGAAAAGATTTGCAAACAAAGCAAGTGACAAAGGATTAATCTCCAAAATATACAAACAACACATGAAGCTCAATATCATAAAAACAAACAACACAATCCAAAAATTGGCAGAAGACTTAAATAAACATTTCTCCAAAGAAGATATACAGATTGCCAACAAACACATGAAAGGATGCTCAACATCACTAATCATTAGAGAAATGCAAATCAAAACTACAATGAGGTATCACCTTACACCAGTCAGAATGGCCATCATCAAAAAATCTATAAACAATAAATGCTGGAGAGGGTGTGGAGAAAAGGGAACCCTCTTGCACTTTTGGTGGAAATGTAAGTTGATACAGCCACTATGGAGAACAGTATGGAGGTTCCTTAAAAAATTAAAAATAGAACTACCATATGACCTATGAATCCCACTACTGGACATATACCCTGAGAAAGCCATAATTCAAAAAGAGTCATGTACCACAATGTTCATTGCAGCATTATTTACAATAGCCAGGACATGGAAGCAACCTAAGTGTCCATTAACAGGTGAATGGATAAAGAAGATGTGGCACATGTATACAATGGAATATTCATCAACCATAAAAAGAAATGAAATTGAGTTATTAGTGAGGTAGATGGACCTAGAGTCTGTCATACAGAGTGAAGTAAGTCAGAAAGAGAAAAACAAATACTGTATGCTAGCACATATGTATGGAATCTAAAAAAAAAAAAAAAAAAGGTTCTGAAGAACCTAGGGGCAGGACAGGAATAAAGACGCAGATGTCGAGAATGGACTTGACACAGGGAGGGAAAAGGATAAGCTGGGACGTAGTGAGAGAGTGGCATGGACATATATTCATTACCAAATGTAAAATAGATACCTAGTGGAAAGCAGCCACATAACACAGGGAGATCAGCTTGGTGCTTTGTGACCGCCTAGAGGGGTGGGATAGGGAGGGTGGGAGGGAGATGCAAGAGGGAGGGGATATGAGGATATATGTATATGTATAGCTGGTTCACTTTGTTATAAAGCAGAAACTAACACACCATTGTAAAGCAATTATACTCCAATAAAGGTGTTTAAATAAAAGTTATTTCTACCATGCAGTAATCTAATAAATCAAGAAGTCAAGATTAAAGAAAAATAAAATAAAATAAAATGTCTCCCAAATTGGCTGTTCTTCCGTGGCTTCTTTGTCTCAGTCTTTGCCTCTGGCACCTTCTTGTCTCTGTCCTTCAGCTCCTTGTGACTAGACTCTGCCTCCAGTGCCCTTTTTCTCCTTCCCGTCTATACGTCCTACACCTCCACTATACCCTCAAATCCCTTGTACTAATTATATCGCCAGACTTCCCCCTTTCTCTGAAACTCTCCCCATTTCCATTTTCTCTGAACTTGTCAGAAACTATCCCTTTAAAAGTAAGGCTTCTGAGGATTCAGAGGCTAAGCCCTTAATTTCTTGTACTCACTGGACTAAAGCTGAACTGCGAGCCACAGTCAAAGATTTTCCCAAAGTAACCAAAAATCATCATAGATTTGCTGAGGAATTGAATATAAACATTTAAACTTAGCAACCTGGTTTCTCTGACTTACATCAGCTAGTTCCTATGCTTATCAGTGAAGACCAGGCCCAGCATTAGAAGAAAACTGCTAATTGAGAAAATCCTGAGAGATCTCTAGAATTACAAGAGGGAGATGAGCCCACTAACTTCCTATATAATCAGGTTCAGGCGATTGCTAGGTGACTTCATCAAGGAATTCCTAGGGATTCTCCAAAGCCTGATGATTGGGACAAAATTCAGGCTTGCACACAAAAATATGACAAACCTGTTCATGATTACTACAGTAGACTTCAGATTATTTTTAAAGAAAATTCTGGTCTGCAAATGTTTATTCCACCCAAGTAACTTTTAACAGTATATTTATTAATGGGTTAAACCAGGATCTTTCCCTTTTACTGAAGAGGACCAGGATGGAATGAGAAACTATGTTCACACCAGATTCAGTTATTCTGGCAAATCAGCTCTCTCGCATGCTAGGTGAGTTAGCTCTAAGGAAGACCACCAAAATTCTTAATCTTCAACTCCAGAGAATGAAAACTCCTAAACAAACCCCAAACCCTCATAGTTTCTGCTATTATTGCAAAGACACAGGACATGGGAAAAGAGATTTTTACAAATTTAAGACATTAAGGTACCTTCACCCTCTAACCAGTCTTTCCAATGTCCTCCCAACTGTCAATGGTGGAGCTACAAGGAACTACAGGGGCTCTGCCAACAGTTCCCTCTTAAACTTAATAGGCTTGGAGAAATATGTCTCTACATTGGGGATGAATCTCTTCTAGTCCTACTTGACTCTGGAGCCACACTCTTGATACTTAACCCCAGTATTATAAAACAGTTCCTGCCTTGGAGTGCTAAAACATTTCAAATAGTGGGGCTCTCTAATGAACCTCAAGAGAGTCCTATTTCTAAACCTGTTCCTTTTTGTTCAGGGCCATTGAGAGATACCCACACTTTTATCCTTAGTTCCTTCACCCCTATCCAGTTCTTAGGACAAGATTTCTTAGAGAAGTATATTGACAGAATGTATTTCTCCCAAAAGGGAGGAATAATTCTAGAAATTGACAGTAGTCATGGTAGTAAACCACCAGTTGATTTAAATGACCTTTGACATCTTTCATTTGCTCCATCTCTGATGGTATTAGAGCAGATTTTGGAAACACTGTTAATTTGTCCCTATTGAATCAGATATCACTTTCCTTGGCAAAATTCACAGTGCACTCCCCATTAATATTCAGATAGGCCAATCAAAATCTTTTCCTAGTATTAATCAATACCCTATAAATAATGAAGCCCCTCAAAGCATAGCGCCCATAATAGAATATTACAAACCTCAAGACCCCGTTATCTCTTTTACTAGCCCTGTGACACTTGCTACAGTGAGTAAACATAAGGGCCAAGGGTGGAGGTTTGTTCAGGACCACCAAGCAATAAACAACATTGTTGCCCGTGGACACCATGTTGTTCCTAACCCTCATTTGTTACTAACAGGAAGTAAATTCTTTACTGTAATTGATTTATGCAGTGCATTCTTTAGTATTCTAGTTGGTGAAGCTAGTCAATACATTTTTGCCTCACTTGGGAAGAAAAACAATTCACCTGGACAATAATGCCTCAGGGTTTTACTGAGAGTCCTTCTTATTTCTCACAAATCCTGAAGACTGATCTGGACAACATAAAGTTCCCTAGAGGTTCTACTTTCTTGCAGTATGTGGATGATTTGCTTCTTTGCTTTCCTTCTCAAGCCTCCTCATAGGATGACAGCATCCACTTGCTAAAGCTTTTAGCCTTAAAGGGACATAAAATCTCCAAAAACAAATTGCAGTTTGTGCAAACCCAGGTTTGATATTAGGACATCAGTTATTCAAACAAGGGCTGCACCTACATCCAGATAGTCTTCATTGTGTCCTAAGTTTCCCCAAATCCAAAACTAAAGGTCAACTGATGAGGTTTCTTTGGGCTGTTTGGTTATTGCCAAACCTGGATTCCAAATTTCTCTCTTACGGCCAAACCTCTATAAGTTTTACTCAGCAATAACAAACCTAACCCAATCTTATGGGAAGAAACAGAGGACATAGTCCTTAAGGCCTTAAAGGAGAGTTTGATGAACACACTTGCCCTTGGACATCCTTATTATCAGATTCCCTTTTTCCTTTCTGTATATGACAAAGAAGGGAATGCCCTTGTGATACTCACCCCAAAACACTGGGCCCACCATCAACCCATAGGATATTATAGCCAGCAACTGGGCCCAGTCGCATTTGGGTCCCCCCTTTGCCTTAGAGACATTATGGCCACTGCTCTTTTGGTTAAGGCCACCAAGAAAATCATTGTTGGATCACCTTTAACCGTTTCTGTACCTCATACAGTAGAAACCCTTCTGAATTCTGATCACACTCAACACTTCTCAGCCCACTTTTTCACCTCCTATAAACTCCTTTTGTTAACTGCTCCTCACATAATTCTTTTATGTTGTAATAACCTTAAATCTGTTACTCTCCTCCCTTACATCACCACTGAAGTCCTTCATAACTGCTTAACTCTAATGGACCACCTCCTGACTCCTTGTAACAATCTACAAGAAATTCCTTTGGGTAAAAGTGCCTTCTCTTGGTTCATTGATGGTTCTTATTTAAAAGTAGACAATGGGAAATATTGTGCTGGTATGATATTACAATTCCTTTTGATGTTATTGAGGCAGCATCTTTACCTATGACTACTTCAGGCCAACAGGCTGTTAAATGGGCTTGTACTTTAGCCAAGGACAAAACTGCAATATTTATTCTGATAGTACATATGCTTTCAGAGTAGCTCATGATTTTGGAATGTTGTGGGAGTGACTTCCAGTGAAAAATGAAATTAAAAATGGCCCCTGGGCTTCCCTGGTGGCACAGTGGTTGAGAATCTGCCTGCCAATGCAGGGGATACGGGTTCGAGCCCTGGTCTGGGAAGATCCCACATGCCGCCAAGCAACTGGGCCCGTGAGCCACAGTTACTGAGCCTGCGGTTCTGGAGCCTGTGTTCCGCAGCAAGAGAGGCCCGCGCACCGCAATGAAGAGTGGCCCCCGCTTTCCGCAACTAGAGAAAGCACTCGCACAGAAACGAAGACCCAACACAGCTAAAAATAAAATAAATAAATTTATTAAAAAAAAAAAAAAGGTCCCTATGTCCAGGAATTATTGAATGGAATACTTGTACCTGCTGCTTCAGCTATTATTAAAATTCCAGGACATTTGAAACTTGACTCTCTGGAAGCTAGGGAAAATCACTTTGCTGATATTTCTGCAAGAAATGATGTTCTTAAAGGGACCAACAGCAGTCAAACCACTGTCATGGTCCAAAGGAATATTTCCCTAAAAGATAACAAAGGAAAAACTGGCTAGAGAGCCCAAAATGGCCTCAGAAAGAAAGGAAAAAAAAAAAAAAAAAAAAAAAAACAAGATTGGGAATTAAACAATTATTGGTTTGATAAGAAGAGAAAGCTCTGGTTTGGACTAAATAACAACCCAGTCCTACAAGACAGTCTAAAATTCCCACTCCTCACCACTGTACATGCATTAAACCATTGGTCCACTGACAGAATGATAGTTTTCATGAATCAATATTGGTGGGGAAACATTAATGAGGCTGCAAAAGGTGCCGACCTCACTTGCCCCGCATCTTCAAAGTAGAACACTGGGAAGCCTGTTTGTACCACTCCTGGACATTATAAACTGCCTAATGGACAATTTGAGGTCTGGCAAATGGATTTCTTACAATTTTCTCCACCTCATGGATAGAAATATTTTTAGTCATGGTCTGTACGTTTTCACAATGAAATCTTTCCTTGAAGACTGCCTGTTCTGTGACTAAAGTCCTTTGGAAAAGATTATCCTTATGTGGGGAACTTCTCTTGAACTTCATAGGGATCTAGGAACTCATTCTACTGGCCAAATGCTTTGACAAATCTGTGCCATTTGGCTGTGGGGTTAATGAAGTTGAGGGAAGAGAGGGATTTATGTTGAGGCTTGAGACCAGCTGTTATATTTGGTGACATTTGATAATGTTGTTTTAGCAGTTGTGGAGGTGGAAATCAGATTGCAAGGGATTAAGCTTTTATTGGATAGAGAAGAGTTAAAGGCTTCATGAAAGAGCCTGATCTTTCAAGAATTCTGAGAATGAAATATAAGGGAGAACGAGAACAAAATTTTGCATAGTTTGTAACATCAAGGGAAGATGCTTTTAAGATAGGAGTGATCTCGGTGTGTTCAGGGACAGAGAGGTACTTGGTAATAAATATTTGATATGAAAAAAATCCATGGAGACATTTAGGTGAGGGATAGAGTGGGACATTCAGAATAGAAACTTCTATGGAGAGGGAAATAAGTTTTGTCTTCAAAACGTTTCTCTGAATTAGGAGAACAGTTACATTCACCTTGACAAATTTATTTTAAAATGGCTGGCTTGTTTGTAGAATATTCTCTGTCTTTCTTTCTCTCATGCTCTTTCAACTTTTTCTTTTTCTTTTCTTTTTTTTTTTTTTTAAGAGAGAGAGAATGATTCTGAGATTGTGTAATATTTGGTAAGTCTAAAAGAGTCAGCTGCACCCTACGTTGCTTAGCTACCTGATACTTGGGGACACCTCATGATCTGGTGTCGGATTCTAGGAAACTTCAAAACAGAGAGCATTCTTTAAGAAACTGACTCAAGTAATGGCATGGTTACCCTACCCAGAGGACTCTTGGCAGCAATTCCTTTTTCTTAAGGCCTGGGTGGCAAACTTATTGATAAATGTATTTTGGAAGTGCTTGAAAATGCAATCTCAGTGGATACAGAGAGATGAATCAGTGTTTTACTCAATACAGCTTTCCCTTCATCAACTAAGCTTCATATATTTTAGAAGAAAACACCAAACTTTCTTTCCTAACCATGTTGAACATGATGAACATGATGTCTTATGAGGTGTTTGGTGTGGCTCTCTTATCTAATAAAGTCTATGGGTTAACTAGAGGTAGGGGTAAACTTGAGAGCATTATCTATTGTTTTATGGACTCAACCTAGACCAGAGGAGTTGGTGTGTGTGTGTGTGTGTTTGTGTGTGTGAGACATTTACTCTATTAAAAAAGGGGCAAAAGTTTATTTTGGTACATATTTCCCATTCTTATAAATGTGCCTTCTTCATGGAAGCAATAGAAGACTGGCCTCTGCAGCCAGAGGAAAATGTTGGGAGATATTCCACAGAAAATTCCAGTGTTTATTTTAACACAACTTTTTAAGGAAATTGCTCATCAGACAGGTATGCTGTCACTCACTAATGTCAAGTTGAGTTTTGCTTTCACTTGGGAGCATTTGGGTGATGTTTCCCAGATAAAAAATTGAATGAAAGCCAAGAAGGAAGTCTCCTCACCAGATATCAAGTACTCAGAAGAAGGAGGAATTGAAGGGACAGCATGTGGACAATGGGGGTAGCTCTTCTGTTGCATGTGCATGTTTGGCCATACAGATGTGTCTCTTCTAATTCAGGAAGTTTTGTCTTCCTTCCCCATCCTGCCATGGATATCATTATTTGTCCACCCTTGGTTTATTTGTTTATGTTGGTGTTGTCAACTGCATCTTCTTTATGAGAACTTCACAATATTATTGTCTTTGTTTTTTAATGTCCCATATCTTTTTTTTATTGAAGTATAATTGATTTACAATGTTGTGCTAATTTTTGCTGTACATCAAAGTGACTCAGTTATACACATATATACACTCTTTTTAAATATTCTTTTCCATTATGGTTTATCCCAGGAGATTGGATATAGTTCCCTGTGCTATACAGTAGGACCTTGTTGTATATCCATTCTAAATGTAATGGTTTGTATCTACTAATCCCAAATTCCCAGCCCATCCCTTTCTCCCCACCCCTCCGCTTTGGCAACCACAAGTCTGTTCTCTATGTCTGTGATTCTGTTTTGTAGATAGGTTCAATTATGCCATATTTTAGATTCCACATATAAGTGCTATCATATGGTATCTGACTTTCTCTTTCTGACTTATTTCAGTTAGTATGATAATCTCTAGGTGCATCCACGTTGCTGCAAATGACATTATATTGTTTTTTTATGGCTGAGTAGTATTCCATTGTACATATGTACCACATGTTCTTTATCCTTTCAGCTGGACATTTAGGTTGTTTCCATGTCTTGACTATTGTGAATAGTGCTGCTATGAACATAGGGGTGCATGTATGTTTTTGAATTATAGTTTTGTCTGGGTATATGCCCAGGAGTGGGATTGCATGATCATATGGTAGTTCTATTTTTAGTTTTCTAAGGAACTTCCATACTGTTTTCCATAGAGGCTGTACAAACTTACATTCCCACCAACAGTCTCCATGTAATTTTTTTTCCTCATTTCTTTTCTTGTGGTTGATTTCTAGTTTCATGTCATTGTGGTCAGAGAATATGCTTGAAATAATTATTATATACTTAAATTTGTTGAAGTTAGTTTTGTGCCCTAGTATGTGGTCAATCCTAGAGAATATTCCATGTGCACTTGAAAAGAATGTGTATTCTGGTTTTTTTTGGATGTAATGCCCTGAAAATATCAGTTAACTCTAACTGTTCTATTATATCTGTTGCCTTATTGATTTTCTGTCTAGAAGATCTGTCCATTGATGTGAGTGGGGTGTTAAAGTCTCCTACTATTATTGTATTCCCATCAATTTCTCCCTTATATCTGTTAGTATTTGTTTATGTATTTGGGTGTTTCTATATTAGGTGCATATATGTTGATGAGTGTAAAATCCTCTTCTTGTATTGATCCTCTTACCATTATATAGTGTCCTTCTTTATCTTTCTTTATGGCCTTTGTTTTAAAATATATTTGGTTTGATATGAATATTGCAACTCCTGCTTTCTTGTCATTTCTGTTTGTATGAAATATCTCTTTCTGTCCCTTCACTTTCAATCTGTGTGTGTCCTTTTCCCTAAGGTGGGTCTCTTGTAGGCAGCATGTTGTAGGCTCTTGGTTTTTTATCCAGTCTGCCACTCTATGTCTTTTGATTGGAGCATTCAGTCCATTGACATTTAAGGTAATTATTGATACATATGTATGAATATTTATTGCCATTTTAAACCTTGTTTTCCAGTTGATTCTGTTTCTTCTTAATTCCTTTCTTTTTCTCATCTGTTTTGTTTTTTGTGGTTTGATGATTTCCTTTTACTTTATGCTTGTGTTCTCTTCTTTTTGTTTTTTTGTTAATCTATTGTATGTTTTTGATTTGTGGTTGCCTTTTTTTTTAGTATGTTAACCCCTTACTATATATGCTTGCTTTAGACGGATAGACATATATGTACAAACACATTCAAAAAAAAGAATCTGCCTTTTCTTCCTCTCTTTTCCCACATTTTATGATTTTGATATCGTTTTTATATCTTAATGTTTATCCTTTTCCATTCTGTGTCTTTATCATTGCTTTTACAAATAGTTTTATTTTTTCTTTTTGATCTGTATGCTGGTTAATTTAAGTGATTTACTTTCTAATTGTGATTTCCTTCTTCCTATATTTTCTTGCTTCTTTTCTATTTAGAGAAGACCTTTCAATATTTCTTTTAGGTTAGGGCTAGTATTGCTGTATTCTTTTAGCTTTTGCTTGTCTGAGAAATTCTTTATTCCTCCTCCTATTCTAAATGATAATCTTGCTGGGTAGGGTATTCTAGGTTGCAGATTTTTCCCTTTCAAGACTTTGAATATATTTTGCCACTCTCTTCTGGCCTGCAGTGTTTCTGTAGAGAAATCAGCCTTATGGGCATTCCCTTGTATTAACTCTTTGTTTTTCCCTTGCTGCCTTTAGAATCCTCTCTTTAGCTTTAAATTTTGCCATTTTTAGTATAATATGTTTTGATGTAGGTCTGTTTGGGTCCATAATGTTTGGGACCCTCTGAGCTTCCTGTATCTGGATATCTGTTTTCTTCTTTAGGTTTTGGAAGTTTTCAGCCATAATTTCTTCAAATACATTTTCAATCCCCTTTCCTCTTTCTTATCCTTCTGGAATCCCTATTATGCATAGATGGCACACATTATATTATCCCATAGGTCTCTTATACTGCTTTCTTTTTTTTTATTTGGTTTTCTGTCTGCTATTTTTATTGGGTAATTGCCATTATTATATCTTCCAGATCACTCATTCTCTCTTCTGCATTATTCATTCTTCTATTCATTGCCCTTAACTCAGCTGTTGTCTTGGCAAATAAATTTGCTAATTTTTCTTAGCTCTTCCTTATAGTTTCTAGTTCCTTTTTACAGTAATCTGCCTTCTGTTGATAGCATTTCTTAGTTCCTTCACTATTTTCATTAACTCCTTTTTGAACTTGGTGTCTATTAGATTAAAGAAGTCTGCTTTATTGTTTGTTCCTTCAGGGGAATTCTCTTGGTCTTTTAACTGGGTGTCATTCCTCTGCCTCTTCATTTTGCTTATATTTCTCTTACACTGTGAGTTTAGGAGAAACAACGATCTACTGTAGTCTTGGAAGGCCATTTATATGTGGGAGTGTCCCTGCATAGCTTGCGTGGGTTTAATGTTTTTTTGGCACGAGGGCTGTTTTTGGTTTGGATGATTGTCATCTCTTTCCTCAGCATGTGCTGGCCCTTATCCCATGTTATCCCCTTCATAGGGTGTGTGCAGGTGTGTGGTCGGTGCATGCTCCCAGGAAGGTGGGGACAGCTTTTGGCACCCAGTAGTGGGACCCTTGCTGGCAGCGGTGGTGCTCCATGTCTACTTCTGGAGTCCAAGATGGCAGCTGCAGCTTGTGCCTACTCTTGGAGCTTGTGTATGTGCTGCCCTGCCCCCTGAGAGCACGCACATGGAGAACGAAGCTCCTATGGCTATCCCATCCCTCTCCTCACAGCACCCCCCACCCCCAACAATGGAGACTTGCCTCTCTGCCATGTCCAGGTTTCTTCTCATACTCCCGCATACTCCCTTGGTTGTGGTGAAGCACAACCTAACCTCCTCCACACAGCCAACCCCAGTCCTCTCCCTGGGTCTGACCTCCAAATCCAAAGCCCTGAGCCTCAGCACCCAGCCCCCATCCACCCCAGCAGACTAGCATGTCAGGCTGGGGAGTGCCAGGTGACAGCACTGACTGTCTGTGCAGGTCTCTCTCTGCTTTGCCCTCCTCAAGCAGGTTGCTGAGCTCTCCTCTGAGGCTCTGAAGCTCCCCCATGTCCCAGCTGATCTCCCCACCAGTGAGGGGAACTTCCCAGTGTGCAGAAACATTTCCTTTTTCACAGCTCCCTCCCAGAGGTACAGGTCCCCACCTCCCAATTCCTTCCTCTCTCTCTTTCTTTTTTCTTTTGTCCTACCCAGTTAAGTGGAGATTTACTTGCTCTTTTGGAAGTCTGAGGTCTTCTGCCAGCATTCAGTAGATGTTCTATGAGAATCTTTCCACATGTAGATGTATTTATAATCTATTTGTGGTTGAAGGTGAGCTCCACATCCTACTCCTCCATCCCCTTGATCCCCTTGAATCTTAATTATCTTATTTTTAAAGCCTCAAGAGTCTTTTCTAAATTTTGGGCTTTTGCCAGAGGCTTTATTTTACAATTCTTTTTCTTGATCTACAGTTGAACTTTTCCAAAGCTACACAACTCTAGTAGAATTTAAAAATGAAATTTAAAGGATCCAGAACTGCTTTAGGTTTGGGTTCAGCTGCATGTTATGGAGATCAGACAATGGGACTTAATAAAATGAAAGTTATATTTTTCTCTCATAACAAGAATTCTAGAGCTACAAAATCTATGGCTGTGTATTGGTGCTACAATATCATACATAATTTAGGCCCTTTGGTTTTTTCTACTATTTTTAGTGTGAATTACTGTTCATGATCACCTGATGGCAGCAAAATGGTGCAGCTACTTCCAATCTTATTTCTGCCATTTATTTAGGAAGAAAAGTAAAGAAATCACAAGAAGGAAAGAAAGTTCTGGTATCAGGAAAACTGCTTTCACAGAAATCCTCACCATATATCTCACTGGCTAGATTGTGTCACATGGCCATCCCTCAATGCAAGAGAGGTTAAGAATGCCAAATTTCAGATGATCATACTGCTATTCTAAACAAAATCAGAGTTCTGTCAATACGGAAGGGATGACTGGTAGTAAACAACATCGCCAGTAGCTTTTATGAAAACATCTCTCTCCAAAAAATTCTGTTTGAGGTTAGTTAGTAGGTAAAAAGATGTTTTATAAGAATACAGGGAGAACTAATTAAATAAAAACAAGTTGGAGGGTCTAATTATATTATATTATATTATATTATATTATATTATATTATATTATATTACATGGACAACAAAGCAGATTAGATCCATCAAAAAGATATGAAAATATAATGATATTTATTTATTAACCTAATTTGTGGCATATTACTTTTCTGTAATATGTTTTGGTGTATAGCTTGGGAGACTTTCTGGCTAAAACTACATTATTTTGTCCTTGAACAGAATTTCCTCTGAATTCTTACTCATTTCCTTGACTTCTGGACACAGTAGTTTTCAATAGTGGCATTCAAAAAAAGCCTTTTTATCTGATTTAACTGGGGTCAGTAGTTGGTCCATTATTTAAAAGTGTTCTTTAAAATAAGAGATTATAAATATTGTACATGATTTCTTAAAAACTATTTTTTAGTTTATTTTTATTGTGGCAAAATATACATAACATAAACTTTACCATTTTAAAATGTACACTGCAGTGGCAATAAGTACATTTACATTGTTGTGCAAGCATTACCACTATCTATTTCCAGAACTTTTTCATTATCCCAAATAGAAACTCCGTACTCATTAAGCAATAACCTTCCATCAATTAGCATCATGTTTTCAAAGTTCATCCATGTTGTAGCATGTATTGGAATTTTATCCTTTTTAAAGCTGAATAATCCATTTTGTTTACCCATTTATCTATTGATTGACATTTGGGTCATTTCTACCTTTTAGCTACTGTGAATAATGCTACTATGGGTGTGCAAGTATCTGTTTGAGACCTGCTTTCAATTGTTTTGGGTATATATCTACAGATGGAATTGCTGGATTGCATGGTAATGCTATGTTTAACTTCTTGAGGAACTACTAAACTTTAAAAAGCTACACTTTTTTTACACTTTCACCAGTAATGCACAACAGTTCCAATTTTTCTACATCCTTGCCAACACTTACTTTCCTTTTTATTTTTTCTTCTTAATCATAGTCATCCTAATAGATATAAACTGATATTGTTGTTTTGATTTGTATTTTATTAATGTCTGGTGATATTCACTATCTTTTTATGTGTTTTTTGACCATTTGTATGTGTTTTTTGGAGATATGTCTATTTAAGTCCTTTGCCCTTTTAAAAATTGTGTATTTTATTATTTTGCTACTGAGTTGTATGAGTTCTTTGTATATTCTGAAAATTAACCCCTTATATGATTCATAAATATTTTCTCCCATTCTGTGGCTTGCCTTTTCACTTTGTTGATTCTTTGATGCACAGAAGTTTTAAATTTTGATATTGTCCAATTTACCTACTTTTTCATTTGTTGCTTATGTCTTAAAAACTAATTTTAACCTAAAACATACAAATGTATATCATTTAATCCAACTTTGGAGGAAAACATATTTTTCATTGTGTTTGAATTGCTTGGAGCTCTGTGCAGACTCTCTGACAAAATCCATAACCAATCCATAATTTTCAGTTTCATAATTTTTAAAGTAAAAGGGAAACATTGTGAAGCAATCTGGAGGCAGAATTTGATATTTCAAATGTTAATTTTTAGTCTTTAATTTTCTTGCCCACACTTAATTTTAGTCATTTTTAAGCAACTCGTTTTATTTAGTTTTTCTAAAGCATTCAACTTAATTTTTATGGGATTAAAAACTCCCTCTGTACATACATTTCAATAGATTACAATGGTGATTCTCAAAAGATCTGTGGTAAATGACTTTTTTCCCCCTCAATTCTTCTCAGACTGATGCTTTTGTTACATACAATAAAAATGAATTGCTACAAAAATAAAATAAAATATATACTTGTATAAAATATAAATGCTAATTTTTATTACTAAATTCAACAGACATGAAATTATAGTCCAATACATATAAACCAAACAAAAGGAAAATAATTACAAAATCTGTATCAAGTGCCCATTGAAAGAGTGTCTTTAGGCAATTAATATGTAGAAGAACTATCATATTTATAACTCTTGGTCATTCTGCAATTATAATTAAACAAAAATTGTGAAGGAAACAATAATGTATGTTAAGTGCCTAGATGCACCATTTGAATGCGCACCCTACATATCAGCATTTAAAGTTTTAGTGTAATAAATGTGTTTGATTATTGTTTTAATATAGTTTTAATTGATTTAATGCTATTCACAGAGGATAATTCATATCCACAAAAGATTCCTTGCTTTGTTTTCAAACACAATGGTAATAGAAAAAGTAATTTCGGTAAGCTCAGGATATTCTTTTAAACTTTTATCCAAAATTATATGTGGGGTGCTGCATTTTCAAAAATTAATCTTTAATCTTTCAGCAGTAGTTAGTTTCAACAATGTTTCCTGTGAAGTGATAGCTAAATAATCTTTTGGTGAAAGAAATAGATTCCAAATCCATGACTTTCTTATGCATGAATCTTCTTTTGAGGAAAAATAAAATTTAAAATGTTTTAACAAATTCTTATGGTGTTTGGTGATAAATTTTCATAGATGTGCAATATTAAAGCCATCACCTATTCCATTAATGTGTTGTTAAATAATGGGACACATCATAACAACTCTGGAAATTTCATTCTAATTTTTTTTTTTTTTTGCCATTTATTCTGCTCTTATCTTCCATTGAGAAACATGTTCCATTCTTTCTTTACATGGAGTGTTTCTATTATTAAAAAGACCAAAAATATCAGAGAGATGACGATGTCTTTAACCAGTTGGAATCAAACTGATTTTTAAAAATTCTATAAAACACTAAGAATTTATTTTGTAGTTCAGATATTACCAAAAGAAAATTTCTCCTCAGTAACCATTGTATTTCAACAAGCAATGAGAGTGTTTATAATCAACCTCCTTATTATCGCTTGATTAAAAAAATCTTCAAATTTAACACATTAGCCTTTATATAAGTCACAATCTTTTACCATGCCAATAATCACACTGTTTGGTTTACATCACATTTTTTCATTGTGAGACTTTCTTCATGAAGGAAGAAATATGTTGATTTACTTTCTGGCACAGACTCCTTAATGTTGGTAACTACTTCAGATGAGTTCCTGTCACTACTTCTGAGCCATCAGAACATATTTTCTAACAAAATATAATTGCCAAACCATACCTGCTAATCCTGTTTATATGTTTGGCATATATAAACTTGCTATAAGAGATTCCAGGTACTCACTCTCAATTTCTGTACTTACCTCACTGTCAGCCAGTAAACCTCAGATGGCAATCCAGTACAGTCTGCAGACCACACGTTGAATAACACTGGTTTACATAATATTTAAATAAATTACCTAATTATGGTAATAAGTAAAACTGGACTAAGTCAATAAAGAAATATAAAATTACCAAATTGTCAATGTATGAGAAAACTTAGATTCCATCTCCTGATGGAAGAAAAGACAAAGATATGGAGCCATTTTTCATTTACCATAGTACACACTCCAGCAACAATTATTTGCATTCCTCTTATGTGCAAAATCTATTTACCCTTCCCAAGATTTTCATCCCATTGTAGACTCAGGCTTAAAGTCTGGGATCTCATCATGTCAATATCTCCAGTTGTGGGTGAGGCTTGTATGATTCATATGAACTAAAGAAAACCAAGCTACCTTCCATAATCCCAAGGGAGATGTGTAGCAGGCACAGACTAACTACAGTAAATGTTTCTATTCAAGCAGTGGAGAATGAACATAACAGTCCCTCTTCAACAGTAATTTAAAAATCCAGCGTTTATGTTATTAGGTTCTCCTGACCTTAGAGGCATGGAATAGTCCTTTACTAGAACCTATTTCTGCTTGTGGGAGTAGTTCCCTCATTGTTCTCCTCATCTCTTCACCCCACATTCTTAGTTCTTGGTTCTGACCTCTGAGTTCTTTTTCCTTTTCCAAGAGAAATCACTGATGCTTGCATTTGAGAAGCTTTCTCAGTTTGCTTCCTATTTATAGAAAGTTGGAGGCTGTTTCAGTTATCTATTGTTGCATAACAAATTTCCCCAAATATTTGTGTCTTAAAACAACAAATATTTATTATCTCAGAGTTTCTGTGGGTTGTGAGTTTGAGAGTGGCTTAGCTAGGTGGTTTTGGTTCAGAATCTTTCATATGGTTGTAGTCAGGATATCTACAAAAGTATTGGTCATCCAAAGGCTGAGGCTGGAAGATCTGCTTCCAAGATGAGTCATTCACATGACTAATGTCAGGACTCCTCAGTTCATCATTAAATTCCTACCGGAGGGAGTTTCATTTTCTTGACACATAAATCTTTTCTCAGGCTACTTGAATATATTCATGAAATGGCAGCTAACTTTCTCCAGAGAGAGCAATTCAAGAGAACTATAAGAAAGTCTCAGTGTTTTTTATGGCCTGGTCTTTGAAATCAGACTCAGTCACATCTACCTTTTTCTGGTTGCTAGAGTGAATCATTAATTTCTCTCCACACTCAAGTGGAGGAGTTAGGCTCTACTTCTTGAAGGGAGGAGTGTCGAAGGATTTGTTGACATATGTTAAAACCACCACAGAAATCTTGCAGATACAAATTCCTTTAAAACTTTGTGGGATTCCTATGAGTCTCACTAGCACAAATTGATATAATAATTTTGGAATAGATGAAAATGCATTGTAGAAACTTGATTCAAATTACTCTCCCTTATCAAAAGATCTTGACGGGTCAAATGCCCAGGAAGATCAAATACACACAACATATTTTTTCTCTCAGAGGATAAAGAATAAATAGCCTACAGTATTAATATATTTAGACTTTAGCTTTTTAATAATAATTAAATGGAAACTTCTTTATAGAATGCACCAAATCTCTTCCATGTTTTTTTAGTGATTTAAGAAAAAAGTTATACCTGTGACCAAAGTTCTTAGGGAACTAACAATCTTTGTTTAGAAAGGTACTTGCTACAATTTATGAAAAATGAGACTCCAAATTCCTGAGCTGGTTTGAGAAGAAATATCTACTGGGCACTGCATAAGAAGCAAATGATAATTCTGGGATTGATTTGAAAGAACTGCTGATGAGAGAGGACAGGAAAGAAAGAAGAGCATGGAGGTAACAGAAAATGAGCTGAGCAACATGAGGGAATTGCCAAGAGATGTTTAGGACCAAATTTGTCTAATATTTAATTTGTTAGCCTCCCTGTGAGATAAAACTCCTTAATCTTGCCAAATTTTCAAAAAGCCTAGTACGTGCAAATACCTTGTATGATATTCCATTCTATACCCAAGTTAGTGAGAAAAGAAGGGATTCCCATGGGCTGTGTAATCTAATGATGGTGAAAATGCTGTAGAAGCAAGTCCTTGAAGCCAAAATAGCCATGAGAATACAAATCGCTGGGAATCTACAAAAAGAAACATGAGGGATAGTAGGCCTGAGCTGTTCACTGGGTCACAACTTTACCTTCCACAGCAACCAATCTGATATCTTAAACATCTGAAATGCTTTATAACGTTTGCTGACTAAATTGATGGATTGAAGACAGTGATCCTTCCATGGTTTAAAACATTAAGCAAAATCACTTTGCAACTGTCCAAAGTATTAATATTAATTCTGCATTTATTGCCCTTTATACAATATTGTGCTAAATTATTAATTTAAGCTGTCTGAGTGACATATTTCTTTTCTCACTCTGTAGAGCTTTGGTTTGTTTAAACAATTTCTTCTCTCATCATATAATGCAGAACTGATTTAGTGAAAAATTGATTATCTACCTTTGGTGAGGTGGCATCCCTGTCTTGCTCTTGTTCTAAGATATTAAGTTGTACTTTTTATCTCAGTGAAATGTATGTAAGAAAATGTCATGTTTAACGTGAATACATCGTGTGAGGAATTATGGTCAGAAGTTAAGTCCGTGTTTATATTAAGAGATCACAACTTTGAGATTAACTGTGACATCTTGTGTCTAATATAATGCTGGCCTATCAACATCAATGTATAACTATGGGCATGGGACGACACAGACTTTTTTTATAGTTCCTTTGATCCACAATGAAGGAAAAATAATTTCTCGGTTTTGACAATAATACCACACTCTGGAGATAAGGGTTATAGCTCCAATTTTTAGTTTTGTATTTCTAGGGTTCCCCTGAGTAGTTGTATATAGCTTCTAAACATGCCCTCACTTTCTCTTGCTTGGCAGAAAAAGAGTAAGCTTAAATATATTCTTCATCTTTTACTTCCCTCCCAATAATTAGTGAATTTAAAATAAAGTTGGATTTATCTCCAAGGACTATTCAACACAGTTAAATTAGATGTGATTTAATATCATTACCCAGTGAATTTGTTCTTTTTTTTTTTTTCGGCCACTCGGCATGGCTTGTGGGATCTTAGTTCCTCCGACCAGGGATTGAAACTGCGCCCTTGTGCCCTTGGCAGTGAAAGCGTGGAGTCCTACCCACTGGACTGCCAGGAAATCCCCTGGTTCTTATTGACATAAACACGGAAAAAATAAAAGGTACATACTGAAAAGTTATATTGATAGATTTTACAAAGCCCATGCTACTGATTGGTCAGGACTATTGCATACTATTTTAGTCTCTTATTCTGAATTTAAAGGAGAAGCTGGCAGCCAAATGTTTGTTTAAATTCGTGTAGGTTCTAAGGAAGAGCTGATACTAGTAACATGTGTACTGCTGTTGAACAAGTTGCAATACAGAAAGAAATGCTCCCTATTTATATAGAAATAGTCTCCTTCACTTAGTAGAGAAGCTGAAAAAAAGTGAAATAGGGATTCCCAATGAGAAATTGGCTCGAGTAAATTGCCCTGAAGATAGCTCCAGGCGTGTCTTTATTCATTTATTTTTAGTAACTGAAATAGATTGTTTGTATACTTTAAGTAGTTTAGGGTTAAATGACAGATAGGAAACAATTTTATTTTTTTCATTTTTTCTTTTTATTTTGTATAATCTGCATATTTTAAATAACAAAGTAGAGTACTTTTTTCTATAAGCTATTGAAATGTGAGAACTGAATGGCTGCTTTTGGTATTTGTGGAGCTATCTTAAAAGAAATATTTATTTGAAAGACAATGAAGTTGAATAACTACAATTATACCTTCATGAGATCCTATTCGATTACATCAGAGTTTTAAATTTTGAGGCAATGAAAAAATTAATTTGCATTAATCTTCAGAACAGTCTGACCTAATGTAGTTGAATCTAGGTAGCAAGTATGCTACCTAAGGACATTGATTATTTGCTTTGTTTCTAGGGGATCATCTCATTACTATTGTAAGCACAGGAAGATATTTCATAATGTCTGTTGGGATGGAGTAAAAGGTCACATGGCATTGGAATAGGGAAAGAAATAAGTGATTCAGAAAAAGATCTAGAATAGAATAAGCAGTAAGCAAAATAAGTGACCAAAAATAGACAAGATAGTTTAATATATTGCTACTGATAAAGTCCTATTTTAAATCTGACTCTATACTAGTTACATGCCTAATTTTTAAAAAAATCACGATTTGATAATATGATATCAAGACTCTTTTTCAGTATCCAAATGGTGAATGTAGATGGATGAGTGGCTTTTAATATTTAATTTAGACTGTTGGATCATTTTGCTTAAATGCACTTTGGAACCTGGCTTATTCAGTTAAACTGGTCATGCGTCTAAAGGAATATGTTTGTTATGACTGAACTGTGTTTGTTGAGCTTTACATATATATATATATATATAATTTAAAATATTTATGTATAGCATATATAGTATCAATATATATTCAGTTATATATATATGTTATTAAAACTGTTATAACAGTTGAGCTATTTGCCTCAACTTTTAAACAGTTTTATTGAAGCATAATTTACATACAAAAATTCAAACTCCTCTATTTAGAGGAGAGTTCGAGTATTGGTAAATGATTAAATCAGTGTAACTAAAACCACAATCAAAATATAGAACAATTCCATGACCCCATAAAATTCCTTGTGTCCCTTTACAGTCTATTCCCACTATCCATTCCTGGACCCAGACAACCACTAATACACTTTCTAAAGCATGGAATAGAACTGTTTTTCCTATGAATATATGTGATGTTGTGTGTATCAGTAATTCATTCTTTTTAATTGCTGCATAGCATCCATTATATGGATATACTACAATTGACTTGTTGATGGGCATTTCGGTTGTTTCCAATTTTGTCTATTTTGAATAGTTTCTACAAATAGCCAAATACAAGTCCTTGTGTACCCATAAGTTTTCATTCGTTTTAGGTACTACCTAAGAATAAAATGGCTGGGTTATATAGTCAGTGTATATTTACCTTTGTAATAAACTGCCGAAGTATTTTCCAAACTGATTGTGCAATTTTACATTCCCAGCAGAAATATATTAGAATTCCAGTTGCTCTGCATCACCATTATCCCTTAGGATTGCTTTTTTTTTTTTTTTTTTTTTTACTAACCATTAAGCATATAATGGTATCTCATTGTGGCTTTAAATTGATTTTCTCTGATGACTAATGATGTTAAACACCTTTGCATGTGTTGATTGGTCATATTTTATCTTCCTTTATGAAGTATCTGTTCAAATCTTGTGTCAATATTTTAATTGGACTGTTTGTTTTCTTATTGATATGTATTACAAATATTTTCTCCCAGTATGGCGTTTGCCTTTTCATTTTCTTAGAGATGTCTTTCACCCATTTTTTTCACTTATGGTGAAATCTTTGCTTATCAAAAGATTTTATCCTATGTTTCTCCTAGAAGTTTCATAGGTGTAGCTTTTACATTAGGTCTGCAATTCATTTCTATTTAGTTTTTGTATTTGACATGAGGCAAGGGTTGAGATTCATTTTTCTCTCTGTAAATATTGTCAGTGTAGCACCATTTGTTGAAAAAACTATTCATTTTCCATTGAATTACATTGACATCTTTATTGAAATTCAATTGACATGTGTTTATATTTTGGGTGTCTGTTTTGTGTTGCATTGTGTTGCATTGTGTTGCATATAAGACCTATTCTTATAGGTCCTTATTTTTATTCTTATGCCAATACCACACTACCTTGATTAGTAAATCTTGAAATCTGTTAGTGTATCTTCTCTAGTTTCATTCTCCTTAGCCCAAATTGTTTGGCTCTTCTAGGTTTTTTGGATGTTTTGGATAGATTTTAGAATCAGCTTATCAATTTTCATTAAAAAGTATCTAGCATTTATTTTGACTGGAATTGAGTTTAGTCTATAGATCAATATATAGAGAATTGACATTTTAACAAGATTTAGTCTTCCGATCCATGAACATAATATACCTCTTGATTTACTTGTCTTCAATGATTTCTGTCATATTTTGTAATTTTAATGTGCATGACTTTGCACCTCTTTTGTCATATTTATCTCTTCATTGATTTTTGTATATTGACCTTGCATTCTGTGATCTTAAGTGCACTTATTTTAATAGCTATTTATTTATTTATTTATGTAAATTCATTAGAATTTTTACATAGAGGACATATCTTCTGCAAGTAAAGACAATTTTATTTCCTCCTTTCTAACATGCATGACTTTTATTTCTTTTTCTTGACCATTGTACTGACTAAGACCTCCAGAACAATACTGAATAGAGGTGGTGAGAGCTGACAAACATGTTCACTTGTTCCCACTCTTAGGTGGGAAAGAGTTAGGCTTTCGCCATTGTGATGTGAGCTGAAGGATTTTCATAGATGTTCTTTATGAGACTGATGAGGTTTCTTTCCATTTCTAATTTGGTGTGAATTGTTTTTTCATAAAAAAATATTGATAAAAAGGTTTTGAGCATTTTTGTCAAATGTTCATCTATTGAGATGATCACATGTGTTTTACCCTTTATTCAGCTAATATGCTCAAGTATTGAGTTTTGAATGCTAAAATAAATTTGCAATACTGGAATAGACATTTGTTCATGGTACACCATCCTTTTCAAATATCTTTAGATTTGATTTGCTGACATTGTTTTAAAGGATCTTAGGTTCATGTTCATGAGGGATATTGACCTATAGTTTTCTTTTCTTGTAATGTATTGATTGGTTTTGGTAACAGGATAATGCTTGCCTCATAAAATGATTTGGAAAGTTTTTCTTGGCATTTACTATCTGTAATTATTTATATTGTCCTAAAAACACAGGTGAAGTTTCTGGATCAGAACCAAACTGTTATGGCTTATAGCAGATGATTAGGCCTGGATACACAGAATGGGATATTTTACACTACAAGAGAGGAACTCTGGAATTTTGAATCTGGGAGTTTATATAAATCATGTACTGCCCAGTTTACCTGCTCCTCCTGTGAGAACTAGAGACACCTAATTTCCATAATGTAAACAAATCTCTGGAAAATGAATAAAATGTTTCCTACTTTAGAACTGTTTTGAATTTAAAAGAATAGCTCAGCATCTCATTTCCCTCTGATACTTTAAGCACTTACTTTTAGGCTTAATAACCTTAAAAATGAAGAGCTAATGTTTCTGGGGGACAAAAGGAGGTAGTCTCCTTTTATAATTTGTCAATTTTCATTGTTCAGGAAGCTGGGATCTTTTACTAAGAAATAAGGGAAGATTGTCTTCCACATTTCTCATCTATTTTCTGAAAGAACTTAAGTAGAATTGATATTATTTCTTCCTTAAATATTGGTCATAAGTCTCCATTAAAGCAGTCAAGGCCTGGTGTTTTCTTTGTGGGAAGTTTTAAATTAACCATTTTAATTTCAGTTTCTCAGATATGTGATTTTTTTTTTTTCTCATTGAGATGTACTTTACATGGCATAGAGTTCACCTGTTTTTAGCATGTTTACATAATGTGCAACCATCACCATTATATAAATTTAGACCATTTTCATCATGTCTCAATGAAACCTTGAACCCCTTAGCAGTCACTCCCCATTTCTCCCCTCTCCTTCCAGCCCTAGGAAACCACTAAACTACTTCCTTTCTATATAGATTTGTCTACATTGGCCATTTCATAAAATGTGGTCTTTTGTGACTGCTTTCACTTAGCATAGTGTTTTTAAAATTCATTTATGTTGTAGCATGTATCAGGATGCAAAATGCTATTCCATCATATACCACCTTTTTATACTTTTTTTTTTTAATGTATTTATTTATGTCTGTGTTGGGTCTTCGTTTCTGTGCGAGGGCTTTCTCTAGTTGTGGCAAGCGGGGGCCACTCTTCATCGCGGTGCGCGAGCCTCTCACTATCGCGGCCTCTCTTGTTGCGGAGCACAGGCTCCAGACACGCAGGCTCAGTAATTGTGGCTCACAGGCCCAGTTACTCCGTAGCATGTGGGATCTTCCTAGACCAGGGCTCGAACCCGTGTCCCCAGCATTGGTAGGCAGGTTCTCAACCACTGTGCCACCAGGGAAGCCTGTATACCACCTTTTGTTTATTCATTCATCTGTTGGATATTGGGTTGCCTCAACCGTTCAGCTATTATGGATAATGCTGCTGTGACATTCATGTACAAATTTTTGTGTGGACACATGTTCCCATTTCTCTTGGGCAGATACCTAAGTGTAAAACTGCTGGGTCATTTGTTAATTTTATGCTTAATCTTTTGAAGGACTGCCAGACTGTTTTTCAAAGTGGTGTGTTCGTTGATATTACCACCAGCAATACAGGGGATTTCAATTTCTCCACATCTTCACCATCTCTTGTTACTGACTGTCTTTTTGATTATATCCATCTTGGTGGGTATGCCGTGGTAACTCATTGTGGCTTTGTTTTGCATTTCTATAAAGACTAATGATGTTGAGCAATTTTTTGTGTGTTTATTAGTCACTCAAATATCTTTGTAGAAGTATCTATTCAAATCCTCTGCTTATTTTAAAATACAGTTGTTTAAAATCTTGTTGAGTTGTAAGAATACTTCGTATATATTTGTACACAAGTTATTTATTGGTTATATGATTTGAAATTATTTTCTTTAGTTTGTGGTGTTGTCTTTGCAGTTTCCTGATGATGTCCATTAAGACATGAAAATTTTTAAATTTGACAAAGTCCAATTTAGCAATCTCCTCTTTTATCAATTGTGGGTCACAAAGATTTAATCCTGTGTTTTCTTTTAAGAATTTTATAGTTTCAGCTTTGACCTTTAGGCCTGTGATCCACTTCGAGTTAGTTTTTGTGTATGTGTGAGGTAGGAGTCTAAATTCCTTTTTTTGCATGTTGACATGTAGTTGTTGATATTTATTTCTTCTTGAATCAATTGTAGATATTCATTTCTTCTTGAGTAAGCTTTGGTAGATTTTATTACTCAAGAAATTTGTCCATTTCATTTTAGTTGTCAAGTTTGTTGGTGTAGAGTGTTCATAACATTCTCTCATTGTTCTTTAACTGTCTGTTTGATCTGCAATGATGATCCTTCTTTTATTCCTGATATCGATAATTTTTTTTTTATAAATTTATTTATTTATTTTTGGCTGCATTGGGTATTCGTTGCTGTGTGCAGGCTTTTCTCTAGTTGCGGCGAGCGAGGGCTACTCTTCATTGTGGTGGGTTCTCTTGTTGAGGAGCACAGGCTTTAGGAGTGCAGGCTTCAGTAGTTGTGGCACGTGGGCTCAGTAGTTGTGGCTTGTGGGCTCCAGAGTACAGCCTCAGTAGTTTTGGCGCACGGGCTTAGTTGCTCCGTGGCATGTGGAATCTTCCCGGACCAGGGCTCGAACCCGTGTTCCCTGCATTGGCAGGCTGATTCTTAACCACTGCGCCAGCAGGGAAGTCCCTGATATCAATAATTTATGCTTTATTTTTTTCTTGATACCCTAACCACAAATTTTGATATATTGTGTTCTTATTTTTATTCAGTTCAAAATGTTGCCTGTGTACTCCACTTTGACATAGTGATTAGGTCTAAGTTTATATTTATTCTCCTACTGTTTGAGTTTTTCCAAATATCTTTCTGTATTAGTTTCAAATTCAATTCTATTGTGGTCAGAGAACTTTGTATGATTTCAATCTTTTAAAATTTATTTAAACTTGGTTATGGCATATAACATATAGTCTATTTGGCTGAATGTTTTATTTATGTATACTTGAAAATAGTATGCATCCTTCTATTAATGTGCAGAGTGGTCTATAGATGTCAATTTGATCAGATTGATTGATAGTGTTTTTTAAATAATCTATTGATTTCCTTTCTATTTGTGGGTTCCAGATTGTTTTATTCTTCCCCACTTTACATCTATCTTTTCTTCCCAACTGCCAGACCTATGAATTTCAAGCTTCAGCATCAGGCACAAAGATAACAACCTCGCAGAAACTGTTTATACAGCTCCCACAATTATATAACATGTCCTAATTGTTCTCCTTCTCCAAGTGAACCCTAATTTAACACACCTGGTTATTTTTCACGTTATCTCATGATTTTCACTCTTATTTATTTTTATTGTACCAAATTTTTTTTTGAAAATTACTTATAAAATTAACTTGAAGTATAGGATGGCTTTATCTACATCTGACTATTTATCTATATCTATCTATCACCTATATTTTTTCTGAATGGTGCTGGGAGCCATCAACACTACAGGATCATCCTAATTCAATTCTGTAATTAAAATAATTCAAAGCTAAACTTAAGTTCTTTGCACAAGCTGTTCACTTCCATTTTACTCTTATTTTGTGGGTGCAACCTGTCTGTGTCCTAACTGACACTATTCACCACTACGTTCATCCCCCACACTTGATAAATCCTGGAATCTAATTCTTACCCACAGCTCCTCAAGGTTGTCAGTTTCTCAGACTCTCAGCCAGTTTCTCTGGAAAAAGCAATCCCCATAGTTGGCTTCTCTCTCTGGGACTCTTTTCCCTAGATACTGGCTGACTAATCATGCGCTACCTTAATGGTTCTTCAGTGCTTTCCTACAGGGGATTTAAAAAATTATTTTCCGCTTATACTAGTTGTTCTCAATCAAAGTTTAATCCAAATTACCTAGCCCATTGTTACTGGAAGCAGAAGTCTCATCTACTTGAATTCAAATTATCTTGTGTGTCATATGTATCCAAGTGGTAGTATCTTTTTTGTTTTGTTTCTAACAGGCAGGTATAAGTATATTAATCAGAGTGTGAGCTCTGAACCCGTTTTGCTTGTGTTTTTCTTCTTGGCTGTCCTACAAATTAGCTATGTGGCATTGCCCAAGGTACTTAAATATTTCTGCCTCATTTTTCTTTATGTGATTGTTTTGAGGATTAAATAAATTAATATGAGTTAAGCCCTGACATTGTTGCCTAGCACACTGTAAGTATATGATAAACATTAAGTACTATTATTTGGTACAAGTTTATGTTAAATCCAGACTAAATTTAGATCAGTAGATGTGTTGAATAGGGTGGGCAAGGAAATTCATTTTAGTTTCATTTTTTGAGATAGCCTAGAGAAGAGTAAATTTCCAGGTTTTACTAATTCATTTGTTAACTCTATGCACCACCACGAATTTCCAGCTGCTAATGGTATATGCTCTGAATTCTTTTAATTTCCCTTGGGAACTAAATGTAAAATGTATTACAAATAATTTTTTCATTCATTTGACTAAATCTGTTCCCATGGCTTATAATAATGCCTTGGCTCCAGATGTCTGTATATATTCTGGCAGCACTTCCTGGAAAGTAAATGCTTAAGGTTAAGGCTATATGTTTACGGTAGAACCTTTCTTTATACGCCTGCTTTTTGTCTTAGTATTTTATCAGGAAGAATATAAAAGCAACCTGTGTATTCTTTCCATTTTTTCTCTTCCATACAGACATTCAGTATTTCTGATTTGAGCTGAAATTCATTATGGCCTTCCTATACATAATGAGGAAAAATTCTGCACCTTTTTCTGCCAACAATCACAAATATGAGATTCAAAGTTGGCTGTGTCAGAAAATATATTGGGGCATGTCTCAAAATGTAGCATAATGGATCATAAAGAACAGAAAACAGAGTACCAAATTTTATTTCATTTTTTTCTAATAGATACGTATGAATACCAGTGCAAAAGAAATATAGTCATATTTCTTATATGCTCTCATTTGGAGATATAATTAAGAGATTGAATTTTACATAAGAGTTTTACGATGACTAAACTTCTCTCAAGTCAACAGAAAGTTTTACTCAGAGAAATCATCTGAAAATGCCTAAATATCTTTCAAACAATGAACATGTATGGAAACAACAACAACAAAAATCCCAATATGGATCCTATATGGATTCCAAAGTTATTTGTGCAAAACAGCACTAGGCTGTATTTCAAATTCTGTACAAAATATATCACTTGAGAAATGTTAGCTGAATGATTATGGAAGAAAAATATTTTTGCAGTCATTTTGAAAAGTAAAGACATATCTAAAATTACAAAGAAATGAATGATCTGGCATTTTCTTCAGGTTATACACTCTGCAGAACAATTTTTCTTATACTGACCTGGGTTTGCTATATCATGCACGTGAAAGAGCAATGTTTTAAAATGTCGCTTAGAACAATAGGTTCTATCCAGGTCATTTCACTTTTATATCATTTCAAATACAGCGAAAACATTTTCTTTTTTATGCACTTGGCATTCATGATAAATCAATAGTGAAAAATAGTGAAAGAAATAACAAAAAAAACTCTTTTGTCCCTAAAATCTTTGTTTTGATTGTAAAAGTTCCTAATACTGACAGTGATTATTTAGAGGTTACTCATTTACCATCCAAAGTATCTGACAACCTATTGTGCCAATCAATTTTCTCCTAGTTGCATGTGACAGACACACAACTGGGGGGAAGGGGCAGTGGTTTTTGTCTTACTTTGATTTTTGCTCATTTAAAAAAGCTATAGAAAAATCATGGCTGTATTTGCACCTGGGAGGTGATTGAGAAGAGGATGTGGAAAACATTGAGATACTCTCTTTCAATTTCTTATCCTTCACTTTTTCGTGAGACATTCATTTTCAGAGCTCCAGACTCACATCTCCTAGTTTTGCCTCTCAGCAGACACTATCTCAAGATCAAGCATCTGAAGGAAATGGTGCTTTACCCAGCCTTTGTCAGGGCACAGCCTTAGGCAATCACAATTCCCTGGGTGTGGGGGATCCACTTCACTTGCCACTCCATCCAAGGAGGGGGGTGATTCTGTTATATCATTCAACAAAAGAGAGGTCCACCCTGACTAAGGAATTTTCTGGTCCTTCATTTATTTAAATTACCTATATTAAATGTGCATCCATTTCTTTTCATTAACTGCCTCTTATATATTTTTACACATTCTCAGTTTCCAAAAACAGTGCTTAAGAGCTTTGTATGTGTTTGGCCATTTGATTTTTCAAGCGAAAATGTGATGATCTACCTTTATTAGGACACCAAGAACTTGGAGAACTGCTAATAATAAAGCAGTGAGAGGATGACTGTGAATTTGAATCTCACATCTTAAACCCCGGACTGGGAAGCAGCCTGACTCAGGGAGTATTTGTGCACCTCTGTGCTTTCCACTCTCAGAGGAACTATCTAGACTTTGCTTGTCAACTCAGGCAGTGTTCCTAAACTTTCCAGATTATAAATATCCACAGAAAATCTTAATAAAATATAGCTCTACCTCAGATCTACTGAAAAAAGAATCTGTAGTCTTATTCCCAGGCAAGTCTGAGGAACAATGTGAAAGAAATGCAGGTGCCAAAGATGAGCTAGGGATTACCTAGTCATTTTCTCCCTTAATGGGGGAATTTTTCTTATTTCATGTGCAGAGCACAGAGGGATTGAAGCAGACTAAAGACAATGACTTGCTTTCTTGTTGTTCAACTATTTTATTTATTTCCTTACTGAAGAATTTTTTTTCAGAATAGACAACATTAATTTTATTTTTTATATTAGGCATCAGTAGACTTAATATATATATATATATATATATATATATATTATCTTCAGCTATTCATGAAAATGTTGACTAAGAGTATCAAAATAATTTTAATGAATATTAGAAGAAAGTTTTTTGTTTACACATTTCTTTACATGGAATAATTTCTTTGATCTTTATCACAACCCTGTGAGATTATTGGGGTCAATATCTTCTGCTTTTAACAGATGAAAAAAACAAAAATTCAGAAGAATTAAGTCATTGCTTTAGTTGACAGAGTTAGTGCACACAGAGCCAGGGGCAAGCCCAGAGCTTCCTCATCCAAATCCCACCCCCCACACTTCCAATGCCATACTGCTTCCCTGTGATGGCAAAATGGCAGCTGATACTCTGGAAAATTCTAATTCAACTTATCCATTCATAAAATAAAAGTTATAATAAATTATAGGGTGGTTGACAAGATGAAATGGGAGATTAGATTTGACAGACCTCTAGAAAGTTTAAAGCTGTATGCAAATCAGGTGGTACGACGATTTGTTTTAGGGATATGGAAGCCCTCCCTCTCCTCTCAGTGTATCATTTCTCTATTTCTTTCATTTCTTTGTTTCTTTATACTTTTAATAGATTAAAATCTAGTAACTTGTTTTGAAATCATAAGATGCTTAACAAATCAAGATACAACAATGTTTACAGAAAAACGTATGTATATCTTAAACACCAGGAGACCAAGGGACCTAGGATTCAAGTCTGGCTCTTCCAGTAGCTTCTTGTATGATTTTGAGCCACTAATTTTTCCTTTTGGGGTCTTAAGCTTTTATCTAAGAAAATAAAGAATATAGACTAGATTAACAGTTCATATATATTTTGATACTGAAAGTGAATTTTATTAATTTTTCCATCTATATAATCTACTTTTACATATACTTTCTTCAATAGGAAAATTGCATTTAGGAAATAGTTTTTAATTTGTCTTTCATCTCCTAATTAGTCGTAAGATATATAGCACATGTGATTGTATATTATATATAATCCATCAATCAGAATTTATTAGAATGAAATAATTAGCCACAGCACTGGGAAATTTAATTTGAGCTTTAAACTAAGAAAACTGGTCTGTGCAAGGAACACAAGTGTAAGTACATGTGGGGAAGATCACATACCTATTTCCATTCTGATCTTCGTAGTCATCATCTCTGCTTGGTTTCTGCTGGACCAGATGATCTCTTCCAGGATCATTCCATGACTCCCTACATTTTAATGAAGTCAACAAACTATTCTTTAAGATAAAAATCAGAAACAGAGAATGGAGACAGAGGGTAAGTGGGAGTTTATATTTATTGTGAGAAATTAGAGAAGGATTATAGAATTTGGAAAATGTTCATCTGTAGTTTGAAATGGCAAGCAATTCCATATTCATGGAGTATTTTCAACATGAATGTTCCCATATTGGTGAAAGAAATTCCCCAACAAATTTTTTTTTAAAATATACATTCTTCTCCTAGTCTATGGGATTAAAATTTTGTTTCTTAAATTGTCTAAGAAGAATTTTTTTTAAAAGATTCTGTTAAAGAAATTAGAGAGACAAAACAAAAAGCAGAATAGGAAAATTATCATCCTCACCAAATAATACTTCTACAATGGTTTCAAAAGAGGTAAAAAGTCTTCAAACACCACTGCTTGGGTTCTCTTTCTTAATCATTAATTCATTAAACACCTACTGAAACATGACCTTCTCTAGCAAGTAATTTCTCATCCAGGTAATATTAGAAGGTACTTCTCTCTACACCTTTTGTATACCACCATAATACACCAATGCACAATAATCATTAATTTACATATCTGTCTTCCTTTCTACACAGTAAACACCAAGAAGTACACATAGAACATAAGGACAGTTCTTAATACTCAGAAAATGATCAATGAAGTTGAATAGATTGATGGATAACAAAGATCTGTGAAAGCTCTTTGGGGCTATTTAATATAAAGGACTTGACATGGATTTTCAGGTTTACGTTGATAATAATCTACTTGTGTTTAATATTTCTCTTTTGGAGAATGATTGTATGTGAATTTTCCTCTATATTATATATTTTGTTTATAATATATACTTTTACCTTTAACAGCCCACTATCATCTATTCATTATTTTCTCCTGAGGTAGTGTATAATTTCACCAACAGAACTTTTCTACTTCGTATCAAGTATTTCTTTTTTTATGCATGCTTTCCTGTATTTGGCAGTTAATGTTAGATGAGATAGAACAGAATGGGAATAGGAGGATTTGACTTTTCAATTTTTTGTGTGTGAAAAATTTATAGGCAATATACAAAGATAAAATGATTTGCTGCAAAAATTTATAGTACACTGGTGAAAATGCTTGCCTTTTATTTTCTGGCAACATTTGCCTTAAATAGTTCAAAACAATATGAGTAGAATTAAAATTACGGGTAGAATATTTTTTAAAACCTTTGAAAAATGTTTAGCTGAATTGGATAAAGAGTTACAGAAATCCTCAGAGTCCAAGAAACACAAAGTGAAAGCACTAGCCAGGAGAGGGAAGCTAACATCAAGCATGATAGCCACCTGAAGTCATATACTAATGCCTGAAGACTCTGAGCTGTGGTTTAATAGCCTAACAGAGTGACAAGAGGCACTCTGGGCCCACTCAAGGTGGATTTTCTGGTCAGAGACTGCATAAATGTGGGTTTCCAAAAACCTATGTATGCAACTTCAGAAGTGGTAAACTTAGAGAAAGGAAAATAAAACACACCACAAAGAAAGATAGCAAAGAAACATGCAGATCTTGGCCTTGGCACTCATTAATACCATAAAAACTATCCCATGAGAATGTTTAACCACAAGCTGGTCCTTTTGCAGACTTGAGACCTGAAAGAATCAGATGAAAAAAGAAAAAAAAACTAAAATGAGATCTACAAATACTTGAGATAGTGGAATTATTTGCATAGATTATATAATCATATATTTAATATCATAAATAAAAGAGGAAATTGAGAGTATGTTTAAAACAATGAGACATAATAATTAACCTGGCAAAACATTAAAACAAAAACAAATGCAAATCTATAGAAATGGAAATTACAATAAGGTGATAAAAATGAGGGTGATAAAAGTGCTCTAAAATTGATAGCAGTGATGGCGCAAAACTCTATGAATATATTTAAAAACATTGAATTGTACACTTTAAATGGGTGAATTATATGATATATGAATTATATGTTAATAAAACTGTTGTGTTTTCTTTTGCACTTTTTTAGAATGTATCCCTCTGTTGCTCAATATGATGATCTGTTTCCCAGAAGAAAAACCTTGAAGTGTGAGAAAGAGAGAGATGGAGAGAACAGAAAACATTAATAAATTTCAAAGAAATTAGATTAATTTGGATTGGATTTTCATTACTACTATATATATGAGTTTGAAATTATGAAGGAATGTACTGAAAAGAATATTCTTAGTCTTCCTGGAAGACCAACATAGTAGACCAAACCTAAAAAATTAGATGTGCTCTTGGAAATTCCAAAATTCTTCTGGAAACAGGCTTTCTTATCAAGACTTAAAATATAAATTATGATGAGCAAGTGTATCTGCCAGAATGAGAAACAAATAGGATTCAGGATGTAGAACAGTTTATATATTGATTATACAGTTGAACAAATTTGCTGAGCAGACAATTCTGTGTCACAGCATTAGTATGACATAAAAAAGCCTTTTTTTCAACTTTTATAAAAATTTGAAGTATAACTTCCATTCAAGGAAATGCACAAATATTAAGTTCATAGTTTGATGAATTTTGACAACTACATGAATCTGTTACCCACATGTTAAGATACTGGTGATTTCTATCACCCCAGAAAGATCACTTTTGCTCCATCTCAGTCAGTCCCACCCTCAACCAGAGACATCTATTGTTCTAAAATCTTTCACCAGGGGTAAGCTTTTACTATCCTATTTTTGTCTTTGTATAATGATTTCATATAAATGGAATAATACAGAATACACATTTTTTGTGTGAACCTTATTTCCCTCAGCATAATGTTTTTGAGATCCATCCATGTTTTTTTTCTTTTTTTACTTCTTTTAAAAAAAAGTTTTTATTGGAGTATAGTTGCTTTACAATGTTGTATTAGTTTCTACTCTACAGCAAGGTGAATCAGCTATATGTGTGTGTATATATATATATATATATACCCCTCTTCTTTTGATTTCCTTCCCATTTAGGTCAACACAGAGCATTGAATAGAGTTCCCTGTGCTATACAGTAGGTTCTCATTAGTTATCTATTTTATACATAGTATCAATAGTGTATATATGTCAATCCCAGTCTCCCAATTCATCCCACCCCCTCTTTCCACCTTGATATCCTGTGTCTCTTTCTGCTTTGCAAGTAAGATCATCTATACCAATTTTTTCAGATTCCAAATATATACATTAATATACGATATTTGTTTTTCTCTTTCTGACTTACTTCATCCATGTTGTTGGATTAACAATGATTACATTTATGAGAAACTACTAGACTGATTTCCAAATTTATTTTACCATTTTACATTCTCACCAGCAATATGTGAGAATTTCAGCCACTCCACACACTTGTTGTAACTTGGTGTTATTCTTTTTTTTTTTAATTTAGCCATTCTAGTTGGATAGATGATAATATCATCACAATATGGCTTTAATTTGCATTTCACTGGTGACTGATGATGTGGAACACACTTTCATGGGCTTACTAGTCAAGTAGCTGTATATAAACCTTGGTGAAATGCCCACTTTTTATTTGGGTTGCTTTTCTTTTTTATCATACAGTTGTAGAAGTTGTTTATATATTCTTGATTAAAGTACTTTGTAAATTACATTTATTGCATATTTTACCCAGTCTGCAGTTTGTATAATTTTAGCAATGTGAACAAAATATTTTAATTTTGATATCATTTATTTTTGGTTTGGTTAGAGCTTTTTGTGTCCTGTTTATGAACATTTTTGTCCACCCCAATGAAAAATATAAGCTTTATAATGTAAAGTTTTATATTTAGGTCTTTGCTCTATCTCACGTTGATTTTTCTGTGATGGTGTGAGGTATGAGTTAAGATTCATCTTTTTCTCATATGTAGTTGTGCCAGTCATTCCAGCACAATTTATTCAAAAGAACTTACTTTCCCCATTTTACTGCTTTGATATCTTGTTGAAAATAAATGGATTGCATGAATGTTAGTCTTTTGAATTAAACTCTTTATCCTGTTAAATTGAACTAATTGTCTATGTTTATGCCTATGATCATATTGCATTTTCTTGATTAATGTAGCAATATAGTAAATCTTGAAATGAGATAGTGTATGACCTCCTCTTTTAAGATTCTTTTAGCTGCTCTAGGCCCTTTGCTTTTCCATATCAAAAATTACTTTATATACATGTATTATTCATGCAAAAATGTATAATACATACATATAGAGAGAGAATTAACATTGAAACCATGTTATTGTAATCCACTGGCATGGTATATTTCTCTGTTGGGATTTCTGTCTTTATTTCTTGATCAGTCTAGCTAGAGTTTTGTCAATCTGGATTTCATTGGTTTTTCTCAGTTGTTTATCCATTTGTATTTTATTAATTTTATTTTAATAATTATTACTATTATCTCTTTACTTTCCTTCTTTATGCTTACTTTGTTTTTTTTTTTTTTTTTAATTTACTCTTCTTTTTCTAGTATCCTAAGGTAGAAGCTCAGATCATTGATATTGAAGCATTATTCTTTTTCTAATAAAAGCACTGTATTCGCTTTCTAGCGCTGCCATAAAAATGTATGTCAAACTGGGCAGCTTAAGCAACAGGAATTTTGTCTCACAGTTACTTCTGGAGTCTAGAAGTCTGAAATCAAGGTGTTGGCAGAATTGGTTCTTTCTGAGAGCTATGAGGTAGAATCTGTTCCAGGTCTCTCTTCTAACTTCTGGTGGTTTGCTGGCAACTTTTGGCATTCCTTTTCTTGTACATACACCATCCCAATCTCTGCCTTTGTCTCCCTGTAGCTTTCTTCCTGTGTGTGTGCTTGTGTCCAACATTGCACTTTTTGTAAGGACACAAGTTATATTTGATTAGGGGACCACCTTACTCCCGTATGATCTTATCTTAACTAATTCCATCTGCAGAGACCCTATTTCTAAATAAGGTCACATTCTGAGTACTGTAGCTTAGGCCTTCAACATATGAATTTTAAGGAGCACAATTCAACCTACAGCAAGCATAAGGCTACAAGTTCCCTTCTAAGTACTGCATCTGAAAGATTTTGATATGTTGTATATTCACTGTCGTTCAGTTTGAATTACTTTCATTATTTCTTCACTAATCCATGGATTTAAAATATTTGATGTTAAATCTTGAAATATTTAGAGGTTTCTTAGATATATAATTTTTATTGATTTCTAATTTAGTTCCATTGATATCAGAGAACATTTTATATGTGATCTAGTTTAATGGCTTTATTGAGATCTAATTAGCATATGAAAGAGTACACATATTGAAAGTGTACAATTTGATACATCTTGAGTATGTATACATCTGTAAACTAAACTGAAATCAAGATAATGAACATATCCATCAGTCCCCAAAGTGCTGTTCCTTTGTGATTTCTTCTTCCCTTCCAATTATCAGGTAAACAGTGATCTGTTTTTTGTAACTATAAATAGGTTCCATTTTCTATATTTTTATAGAAACTATAGTTTCTAAACTATATAAACATACAGGATGCACTATTTTTTGTCTGGCTTTGTTCACTCACCGTAATTATTTTGTTATTCATCCATACTGAAGTATGAGCAATAGTTGATTCTTTTTTATTATTGACTAGTTTATCTCTTCACCTATTGATATACATTTAGATTGTTTCCAGTTTGGGGTTATTACAAACAAAGCTGCTGTAAAAGTCTGTGTATAGATCTTTGTATGATTTCATTTTTCTTGGATAAATGTCCTGAAGTGGAATGGCTAGACCATGCAGTACATGACTACAATATGCTAGGTATATGTTTAAGTTTACAAGTTGCCAAACTGTTTTTCAAAGTGGTTGTTCAATTGATATGGCAACCAATGGTGTATGAGAGTTACGGTTGCTCCACATTCCTACCGGTACTTGCTAAGATCAGACTCTTTAATTTTAGGCTATCAGAATGATAATTGTAGAGTGTATCTCATTTTTGGCTTTAATTTGCATTCCCCTAATGACTAGTCATTGTAAACATGTTTTCTTTTGCTTATTTGAAAACTGTTTACACTCTTTGCTGAAGTGAGTTTCATACCTTTTGCCCATTTTTACTGGATTGTTTGTTTTTTTAATTATTGAGTTTTAAGAGCTCTTTACATATCTGGATACAAATCGTTTATCAGATATGTGATTTGCAAGTATTTTCTCTCAGTCTATGACTTTCCTCACCAGTGTCTTTGAATAGCAGAACTTCCTAACTTTAATTAGTCACTATTTATCAATTGTTTTTCTCTTATGGATCATGATTTTGCTGTTATGGCTAAGAAATCTCTGCTAAACTCTAGGTGACAAAGATAGTCTATAATTCATTCTAGAAATTAAATAATTTTATAGAATACAAAATTTAAATTTTATTTTAAGTTTTTATTTAGATCTATGATCCATTTTGAATTACTATCTCTACATGATGTGAGGTATGAATTGAAGTTTATTTTTTAATGTAAAAGTATCTATTTTTTTATCATTTATTTAAAATATATTTATCTTGCCATAATATAGTGCATCTTTTTAAAGTTGCCTTACTTCTATTTTTGGACTTTGTTGTTTTATTAACAGGGTGTTGGCTTCGGTTCATTTATTTACAGATAAGCTGTTTTTAACCTTCAGTAAGATGGGTCTACAGCAGCATTTGCTGTAAGTCTAAATTAGCTCTTCTCCCACAGGAGTTTTTGTGATCTTTACTAAATGCTTGGATTGTTCAATGAAGCCTCTTCTCTCTGCCAGTTTAGAACTCAGATGTCTCCCTATCCTGTACAAACTCCTATGTATCTAATAGCTTCTGCTCTGTTCTTTTCCTGGTAGTTATTTCTTGCCCATCCTCACTGAGGCCTGCCCTAAGCATGTGTATTTAGTGTTTAGCTAAAAATCCAAGGAGATATTCTATGAAGAGTCTGGAACTCATTTTCTGCACAACTCTCTTCTCTGTGGGACTCTGCCCCATAAATCCAGCCTCTCCAGAAGAACACATCTCTGATTTCTCTCTACCGAACTCAGTGAGACCACTATGCTATATATGAGCTGCCCTTTCTTGCACTTCAGCCTGGAAATTGGCTCCAGGAAGAAAGCAGGAATAATGGAACTCAAGTTTTTCTTTCTCCTTTCCAGGTTTGCCATTCTGCACTCCATGCTTTAAAATGTTTAAAAACATTTACTTCATATATTTGGTCCCATTTTAGAGGTGTTTGTTTAGAGTTGGGGAGCAGTTTCTTCATCATGGCTAACAGCTGAAGTCCAAAATCAAGTTTTAAAACAATCGAATTGTTCAGTTTCTGTCTTGAACCAGGTTCCCTGACTCATCTTGCACTTGTCTAGTCCCTTCTATTCCCTTTTACCCACTTCTTACAGGCTTTTTTCAATCCTAAAATAGTTCTTTTATGGATTTGACTATTTCTCTCCATTTCTCTTTAATCAAGTTGCTATGTGGCCAATGGCTACCTTGAATAAATATTTTTTATTTTTGCTTGAGCAATTTGTGCAGACTCACACAGGTGACACCTCCCTCAGGTTTGGGCCTAGAATGCAACAGATGAACACTGTGATGTCAGGTAAATTTGTCTAGTTAGATATTGTCTTTGAAAGATATTGTCTTTGAGATAGATATTGTCTTTGCAGCCTTTCCTTTCTAGATAAGACCTTGTCATGGTAAGAGATAATAAGTAGTCCAACTTGGGAATAATCTTAAGAACTAACTAATAATTAAACCCATTTATACAATTTGCAGGGAGGGGTAGGAAAGAGGGGAGTGGTGAGCTGGAGTTACTCATAGGATGGTCTTGGCAGGGATTTTTTTTTTTTTTTTAGTAGAGCAAGAAGTTTATTACTCCCACTCAGTAGTTCCTGGGGGCTTTGATGTTAAGTAAGTCATACATAATTTGAGAAATACCAGGAATCTTCTTAATCTCAGTAAACTATAAAGTTGCTGGAACTTTTTTTTTTTTTTTTAAGAAATTCACGTTCTTTTATTTATTTATTTGTGACTGTGTTGAGTCTTCGTTTCTGTGCGAGGGCTTTCTCTAGTTGTGGCAAGTGGGGACCACTCTTCATCGCGGTGCGCGGGCCTCTCACCATCGCGGCCTCTCTTGCTGTGGAGCACAGGCTCCAGACACGCAGGCTCAGTAATTGTGGCTCACGGGCCCAGTTGCTCCGTGGCATGTGGGATCTTCCCAGACCAGGGCTTGAACCCGTGTCCCCTGCATTGGCAGGCAGATTCTCAACCACTGCGCCACCAGGGAAGCCCTGCTGGAACTTTTAATGGTCTTATCTTTAAAATTTATGGATCTGCATGGAGTTAATGTTAGATCAGTTTGTCTATAATTCTGTAATATTATCTTGGACCACATGGGTTTGACCGAACTGGTATTAAAAGAGTTTGCACTTTGCCTGCAATGTCCATCATGATGTGGTCTGGCACAGTTTACATGTTTTAAGAGTCAGGGTACACTTTGCAAGTTTACTTCTCCATTCCACACAGCCCAGAAGGACCTTTTTAATTTCATACACATACAAGAATTACCAACTGTATTGTAGGTATTGCATAATGGAATTTAATTCCAAAGCTTAGAAAGAAATGAAGTATAACCAAATTCAGAATCTTAAGAAAATGTCTTTATGATTAATAATATTAATTTCTGAAAGCAATTCAGAATTATATTCCCAGTACCAGACGTTTATTGAATGGATGAATGAATGCAATTTAAAAAAAAGTTATGAGACAAGAGACAGGAATTGGTAATATGCATAATCTTTTATCCTTATAGGCATAATTGAGTGAAACATAGACACCTGAAATCTACAGTGCAAGAAACTATATAAGATTAAGATACTTTAGAGAGCTTCTCGTATAACAGGTTTGAATCATTGGAAATGATCTAACTCTTGTTATAAATTCTGATTTGAGTAGTGGAGAGAGCAATGGTTAGGGAATTATATAGACACTGGTCATTAGCCTGGTAGTTCTATTATTAGTTGTGAGATCTTTGGGAAATAATGACTTCTCTAATCTCAGTTCCTGCATCTGAAAAATGGGAAAAAATATTATGCATGAAAGAGAATTAAATGATTAACTGAATATACTAAGCATATTGTAGCTGCTCATAAAATATTACTCAGCTTCCCCTTCCCTTTTCATCATGGCAATCTATATATGTACATTAAGGTAATATTTTACTTATTAATAATGATTGTTTATTTGTTCCTCTGTTTAAACGCAGATGCCCATACAAAAAGCTAAACTTCAGAGGAAAGATAGAAAAGAGTGAAAGGGAGAAAGAGAAAGCAGAGAGGGAAAAAGAGTGCAATAAAGACAGGCAAGACGCATCTCATGGCCCAAATCTTGAGCTGGGTGGAAATAAAAACTGTTGGAGAGAGAAAGTAGGAAAGATTGTATTTTTTGTGTATGTAGTATTCATTTATTTGGTTTATTCAACCATCATTTATCAATAATCTGCCAAGTACCAGACACTGTGCAGAATGCCAGTAATACAGGATGGGACTGGAAAGAAACAGTCCTTGCCCTCATAAACCTTACAGTCTAGCAGGAGAGATGTATATGCCCATGAAGTTTGGTTTTACAAAGGAAGATGTGGCTTTGGGGACATATGACAGGGATTCCTAAGTTGGGAGGGAAATCTTCCTTGTGGAAGGGGTACTTAAGCAGAGAACTAATCAAAAGCAGAGTTTTCTATGTCACAGGGTGGGCTGAAAAGCAGTGTGGGGATAGCATTCTAGGAAGAGTAATCATCTCTGCAAAGACCTTAAGAAAGGAGAAAGCATGGTTTGAACAGGGACTGAAGCAGAGCTGGCATGAATGGAACTTAGTCCACAAAGGAGAAAGTGGACCAGGACACCTAAGGTGAGGCTGAAGGGAGTCTGGGACTAAACAACATAGGATCTAATCTGCTATGTTAAATGTTTTGGATTTTAGGAGCAACATGAATCCACTGAAGGTTTTGAATCAGCGCAATGCAAATGATTTGTGTTGTAAGAAAATCTTTTTCTCTGCAGAGGGATGAATATGTTTGAAGAGGAAAGAGTGTTTATGCAGAAAAAGCTAAGAAACTGGTAGATTCATGCAAGGCAATTATGACAATGATTTGCACTGGGGTGGTGGCAGTGGAGATGAGCACACTTGGATAAATTAGAGAAAGGTAGTTAAAAGTTAGCCTCAACAGGATTGTGCCCAGAGGACTAATCCTGCTTCAAAAGCCCTCCAAACCTCCTGGACTCAATTCCTTACCTGGAGAAGTTTTCTGCATTCTTTAAATTTAAACTCAAGTGCCACCTGCATTTTGTGACTTCCCTCCCACAGGCAGAGTTAGTGGATTACTGTTATAGCACCTGGCAAATGCATCCTTTAAGGCAGTGGATTTCAATACTAGATACACATTCAAGTCATCTGGGGAACTTTTAAACACTTCTATTATCTGCCTCTTGTTCCAGACTGACTCTTTAGGAGTAAGAACAGAGCAAGAGTATTACCTAAATCTCTCCAGGTGGTTCAAGTGTGGATTTAGGGATGGAAACCAGCACTTAAAGGCATTTACCACACTGGCATTTTTAGTTTTCCTTTCCATTAGGCTGTAAGCTCATTGTACACTCATCTTTGTATCCTGAGGGCTTGGCACAGCCATGATACATCTTAATTTACTGGTATGTATTTAAATAAATTAAAATATGCAAATTGGATTACTTTTATTAGCCAGCTGAGGCTTTTCTGCTTATGAAGATGACTGGAAATAATTCAGGGGAGATTTATGAAGAGTTTGCTCTAGAAATGCTTTGCTAAGTAAGGATGGAAGCAGACATTTAAAATCATAGGAAGTGAAGATGTAAAATGTGTGTAACTGTTGCCAAAATATTTATAAACATTGTTGTCCATGACAATATGCCCTGTTTAGGGTTCTGCCCGAGGATATTTTTTCTGATCTATAAAGAAAGGCAAACTTTAAAAAAATGTATATGCTTCAATAGATGCACATGGCTCTAACGTACCCAAGTTAATTGGTTACTTTGACCCTAAGGTTCAATCTATTCCCAGGCACAGAGGCGATCTCTAGTCTTGTGGAAGTAGGAAGGGTACAGACTAATTTCTTTTACCAATTTCCACTTCATCTAGTTTTTGGGGACAAGAAAAGCCTGATTTCTCTGAAAGCTTTATTATATTACTAGTTTTGGAATGACCTTGCAGCTTGCCTATTACCACAATTCATGGGAATGGATTTCACCGGCTTGTAATATAGCACCTGTTCACTTTTTAAAGAAGCCATTTGATCCCATCATAAAGTAACTGGCCAATTTAACATGAAGCAAAATTAGCCTACAAGAAGGTCTGGACAAGGCCTGGAGGGACCCTTTCCATCCTGACAATGACTCTGGCCCCACAGCAAAGTGTTAGAACATCTGCACAGATTAGTGCTGAATTGAATCAGTGCTGTCATTTTCTTCCTACTTATGTTAACACAGTGTGTGCTATTAGAAAATGGTAGCTCTATCAAGCAGGAGATAAAAAGACCAACTCAGACACCTTAGCTATACTGGTTTCCCATCTGGGAGTTCAGAACTTGAGTAGGGACTCCTAAAGTTGGGCTGAATTTTGACAAAGACACAGCTGGACTGCAGCCAGTGAAAAATAAAGCCTGTGACCACGAACCCAGGGAGAACTCAGAGAAGCAGTTGAAATGGAGTTAGAGAGAGTTGGGGGAAAATAATAAAGCTGGGGCCAAATGCAGCACAGAGAATCTGAGACAGGGAACAGGTAAGAAGCTAAGAGTGAAGCCCAAAGACAGAGCCTTGAGGGACTGCCTGAAGATCCTGAGAGAAGGTGGCCTGCTCCTCCAACTGCAAGTCAGAAGAATAGTGTTTTCCATGATTTCCTTTTAATTTCATGGATCTTCTAGGTCTCATATCTGATCTTTCTAACCCTGTTAGTATTGCTTAGATCCAAATTTCCAATGTACCTCTTCAGGACTTCATGGCATGAAATTTATACACTAAACTCATTCTTCATTTCCATATTAGTTTTCTTTCACCATGTAACAAATTGCCAAAAACTTAGTGGCTTAAAACCACACATGTTTATTATTTCACAATTTCTGTAGGTTAGAAGTCTGGGCATGGCTTAGCTGGGTGCTCTGCTCAAGGTATCACAGGCTGCAGTTAAGCAGCTAGCTGGGTTGCATTCTCATCTGGAGGCCATCCTGGGGAAGAACCCAAGTCCATGCTCATTCGGTTTGTGGGCAGAGTTTAGTTCCTTGTGGTTGTAGGAACTAAGCTTCTTTATAGCTTCTATATACAGCTTCTATAAGCCACCTGCAGTTCATTTGCCACAGGTTAGCTTGGGCTTCCTCACAGAATGGCAGCTTCAGGGCAGTTTACTGCTTCCATGGTGGCTGAGAGCTCCAACACAGTGTCTTAGTAAACAAAACAGAATCTGTGCCACCTTTTCTAACCTTGCCAAAGTGCAACCCTGTGTCCCTTTGGTTGCATTCTGGTTATTATAAGTGAGTCCCATACCTTCACATATTCAAGAGGAGGGAAATTATACTTCATCTCTAGGGGTGTGACAAGATTATAAAAGAACACGGGCAGTGGATAATGACATTGCAGTCATTTTTGTAAAATGCAATATGCTGCAAGAGGGAAAAGTCAGATTTGACGGTGAAATATAAGATATATATCAAGAAATGCATGTATATTTAACTATTTAACTGAAACAGAAAAGTCATGATAAAGACCACTTTTTTAAGGGTCTTGGTATTTTTATGAACATCACATTTATGGTAGTTTGTTTAAATATGCGCCTGCTCCAGCATGAGGCATACACAGGTTTGTACATCCTAGTCCAAAAACAATGTTTATGGAATAAAAGGATGAATTAATAAATTCTGTTAAAGACTGTTGCTTTGGACTATTCAGATGAAAACATCTAGAAGGAAGTTGAGAAAAAAGTCAAGAACCAAGATGGGAGCCTGAGCTTTGGGACCCTTCCCTCAGTGTCACTGAACTGCACGAGGCAGCCAGGTCTCTTGTCTGGGCTGTCACTGATACAGGACTGTCTGAATCAGGTTATCTGCGTGAATGTGGTACAATATGTAGTCATTTTTGTCTGTTAGGAGGATGTTTATTTTATTCAGTTTACTTTCCTTCTTCCCATCCAGTGTCACAATGATTCTATAAGAGGCTATGTTGGATTCTAGTGAGAGGTTGAACCTAGACTCAAGCCCAGCTCCTCTATTGTTTTAACCTCCCTTTGAGGCCAGTGAGTGTGTCATCATATTGCTGCTGCTCTAAAAGGTAGGTTTTGGTAAAGAGCAAGCTTTATCTTAAATTCTGGCCCTGTTAGATATTGGCTATTTGACCTTGTCCTAGTTATTTAATCTTTATGAGCCTGTGTTCTCATCTGTAAAATTGGGAAAATAATACCTGGTGGAAATTATATGAGATTGTGAATATAAAATGTAGGACTGCACTTGGTACATAGACATTAATCAATAAATAAAACTGCAGTGTTATGGCTCAGTCTGATTATTAGGATGACTAGAGGGAAAAAAGCACCAAATTTTGGGTCATTGTAAAAGTGGCATCTGGTCAACTGTGAGTTAATTCGTGAATTGTGAAGCCTCACCTAGAGTGATACAAAGAAATTCACCAGATTGGAATACTAGATTTCATGCCTATGTGTACCTGCCACCCAAGTGAAATATTGAATGACTTTAGAAAAGTTAGGTGAGCATTTTGTTTCACTGGAGTCAATGCAGATTAGGTAAAATACCTGATGTGATCTCTAGTTAGATAACTATTTTGAGTCCTTAAAATTAATGCAGTGATTTTTTAAGGGCTTCTTTGGGTTTTAGCTCACCTTTTCTTGAGATCTATAATTGCTCATGATAAATGTTATGTGCACAGAATATTAGTGCATGTTTTCTTGTGATATAATGCTGAGAGGGACTTAGGAAGGTCTCTGCATCCGTTTGACAATAAGCTGTTACTGTGTCTTCTTGCTATGTTTTAAATCCCTTGATTAATATGGAGTGTTTCACTGGTATAAACTAGTTTCCCAGACAGTTTTCATAAAACACCAGTTCTCAGAAGGTATATATTCACAGAAAATGTTAGTATGTTCTGCCACTAAGCAATAATATTTTGAACATTTTAGGCCTCAGTTTACTCATTAAAAGAAAAAGTTCTTGAAGTATGTGATCTTTAAAACGTTATACTTTCTATGGTTCTGAGATCCCCATTGACCAGAAAAACAGTTATAAGCAATAACATCTTCTTCATTAAATAGACTCATAAAATAAATTGAGGGATACATATTGTCTTCTCATTATGTCTGAATAATGTCTAAAGTGGAATTTTCCCTGAGGCATATTTCTTCTGGCTACCTCCACCAGCCACTGCCTTACTCCCTTTTCTACGCTCCTGTGTTTGCCAGTTCCTTGAAGTTGAATTCCCTGAAAGTTTCAATGATCAGTCAAGCTTCTTTCTAGCCAGACCCAGAGACAGACATCCTCCCTATCTTATGAGGTATGAGACTGAATATCTAGCATGAAAAAGAAATAAGAAATTACAAAGGTGATAAAAATTACAAAGGTGAAATTACAAAGGTGATAAAAACCACTACACTTGAACTGAATGACAACCCTTGTTCCATAAATACCACAAATATCACAATCCAGCCAAATGAAATAATTTTTGTACTAGTTAGCTACCTGATTAACAATTTTATAATTTTAAACATTATTTGGCTTTATATTCTTTGACTATTGACAATGATATTATAATTATTGACAATGATATTACAATATAGATATTAGATAATATATATAGATATTACAATAACTATATATTGTAATATCTATGGACATAAAATATCTATCATTGTAATATGTAGATATTACAATAATAGATATTAAAATGTCTATTATTGTAATATGTAGATATTACAATGTCTATTATAATTATCTATTATAATAGAAAATTCAATCTTTCCTGTAGGAGGGTTGATTGAAATGTGTTATTTTTATTACTAATAGTTTGAAAGCATTTCATCATTCCTCTTCACAGCTCACTATTGGTAACACAAAATAAATTTTTAGGATTATTGTCAAGTTTTGAAAACCTATATTCAGATATGGTCTCTGGCCCTTTACCTTTTTGTCAGAACTCCAAGTGAATTGGCCTGCACGTAAGAGTATTCTAAGAAGCCATGCTTGTATCTGGCTACTAATAACAAGTTCATGGAAGTGACTGAAAGCCAAATAATTATCTCACTAAGTAAGTCCTAATTAAATGTGTGCCTAACTTATCTCCCTCTTAGCAGGGTTTCAAAATTACTCATAGCCACTCTAAGCCACTGGATATAAAGGGAGGTGTGATGAGGGGAAGAGGCTTTACAAAGAGATAGTGGTCGTACATGCAAAAATGTTTTACTTTGGTTAAGTTTTACAAAACCACATGACAATATGAACACCTTGCTAGGACTCTCCCAGGGCCTTGAGAGAAAGTCAAGCATCTGAGGGGCCCTGAAGCTATAGCTTTATCAACGTCACAGTAGAATGTCCACTCTGTACCCATCCTTGAAGTCCCCCTGATGGAACAAGAACTATTCCCAGGAACTCCGACAGAACCTGGGCCCTTGGTACATATTTCACTCTTGCCATTCCTACTGTTTAGGCTAACTAGTCCCATATCTCAGCCAGATGCTTGGGGGGGGGGGTCTCTCCTCAAAAACACAGATTCCCACAGCCCCATAATGAAACAATCATCAAATTGATACATAAGCCACAGCTCTCTTTCTTCATTCTTATGCTCACTAATTTGTAAATCCTGCTTGCGTCAATTTTATTACTGAGTGTACGGGGAGGTTATGCCAGTTTCACAGCATGGCTTCTTCCTAATCCCATGTTGTCAACATACTTAAGTTTGAGGCCACTCGTGCTCAACAGTTGTAAAACTTTTGTACTAAAATTAATTTTCAGTATTTCCTGAGCTAAGTGACTTGCAGTTCTCTCCAGACATAACCAAGGGTGTAATATTAGAAATATAAACTATATATCCACAATGAAAGTCTGTAAGCCCTCATATAGCAGGTTTTAAGTGAGTATACTACTCCCTATAATGATGCTTCTGGCAAACACCATTAATTAACTATAAATCTTCTTCCCGATGATCCTAAATGCATGTTTAAAAGTATGGGCTTCCATGGTGGCGCAGTGGTTGAGAGTCCGCCCTGGTCTGGGAGGATCCCGCGTGCCGCGGAGCAACTGGGCCCGTGAGCCACAACTACTGAGCCTGCGCGTCTGGAGCCTGTGCGTCTGGAGCCTGTGCTCCGCAACGGGAGAGGCCGCGATGGTGAGAGGCCCGCGCACCGCGATGAAGAGTGGCCCCCGCTTGCCACAATTAGAGAAAGCCCTCGCACAGAAACGAAGACCCAACACAGCCATAAATAAATAAATTAATTAATTAAAAAAAAAAAGTATGGCTCTCTGAAATTATGTGCTAAATAATACTCTGATAATATTTTATATTCTAGGAAATTTGTAAAGCTTAAATAATTTTATCTTAATAATTTTACTTTGTAGTACCCAGCTTTGTCAGTATTATGTAAAAGCTAATATTAATTTGAGTTTTACTGCATGCCTGATGAGGAAACTGATGTTTATAGAAATTAAAATAATAAGAGACAGACTATTAGTAACTAATTCTCTAAAAATATGATTTCTTATCTGGCATACAAAGCCAGGATTCTAACATAGGTATTACTTCTTCCAGATTCATTATATACTGTGTTGGCCAAAAAATTTGTTCAGGTTTTTCCATAAGATGTTATGATATATGAGACATTTCTCTCAGTGTACATCACCTTCCCTTCCTCCCACTCCCAGCTTACTTTGAAAGAACCACTCAATCTGTGTCTCTATCTCTCTCTACACACACACACACAAGCACACATTTGGTTCTCATTATTCATAGTAGTTTGTTCTATAAAGTTGCTATGAACACTGAATTAGTGAATCCTGATACTGAACCATTGATCCTAGAATTAGGTTCCTGCACACCTCTGGTCACAATATTTCATCAACTGACCAGTACATGTCCTTGCTTTATGTGTTTCTGATTAAGGACACCTTATTTAATATACATTCTTGACTCATTAACATTGAAGTCATAGTCAGCAGCACCATAATTCATGACTGAATAAGCTTATCTAACACACAGATTTTCTCTATAAGTCACATCACAGCCTTCGTGCACTTAGGAACAATGTACAGCACTTCAGCACTATACTTGGGAGCCATTTTAAACAGTGAATTCACTAAAAAAAAAAAAAAAAACCCACAAAAAAATGTGAAAAACATAAAGGATATGTTTTTACAGTATGAAAGCTTAAACAAGAAGGAAGAGTGTTGTTCAACCACAGCTGAGAACATACACATCAGGTGACTCTGTACATGTCCACAAATAACCATGGAAGCATAATGCATGTTGACATTAGGGTTACAAATAAATTTTAGGGAGTATATGACTTCCCAAATATAGAATCCACAAATAATGAAATTTTATTGTATATGGACAAGTGTACACACATACATCTATATATAAGTTAAATCTTCATCAACATCCACTGTATTGTTTTCGCTTAGGAGAAATATGGGTAATGCAGAAAGAGCAGCCCTATTTTCCCCAGTCATAGACAGGCAATAGCCCCATCCTCCTTGTGGGTGACTAACTTGGTGGAGACAGCAACTACCTAACTGATGTACTGGGTGTTAATTCCCCAATTTCTCCTCCATAGTGTACAGGTGGAGATAGAACACGAGAGAAGAAACATAAGGGAGAAAAAAGGAGACTTACAACATTAATTACAGATATAAACAAAACCCCTTAACTAAGGAATGAGCCTGCCATGAGTTTAAAGTGGAAACAGTAAACTCTAATTTGTGGATTTTGACGTTGGATGATCAGGAACCTGAGTTATTATACTGTTCATTGACATAGAATTATTAAATAACAGAAGTTGAATGGGCTTTAGAAGTATCTCTGGTCTTATTTTATATCATCTGCTGCTTCAGGGACTTGTAATCATTAAAACATGTTAAGCTGAAATTTGCTTTCCTTTCAATTCTGTTCTTTGGCTTTGGTTCTCTTCTTGGTTGCTATAAAGAGGAATCTAATCTCTCTCCTAAATGATGGGATGTCACACATTTAAGGAGTTCCCACTCTTCACTGCTATCAAGCTTACTCTCACCTAAAACATCCCGTTAACGTGTACTACTGTTATGCCGTCTCATATCCATCTTTTACATGATGTTTGGATTTTGGAACTCAAGAAGAGTAGGACTTTATGTGCATACCAGTTTAAATCTTCTTAGATTGTCTACCCTGTCAAAGTCTTTTTGGGTTGAATGTATCTGCCCCCCTCTACCAGCTCCTTTCACCTGTGAATATGGTTATTAATGTTTTAAACAAAACATTAATTAAGAAGCTCTGTAACATGCTAGCGGAAACATGAATACTGCTAATCCATACGGTGCCTTTGTGCAAAATTAGAAAAATATGTGCCCTTTCTCATGACAAAAACAAGGTTTTAATTAGATGACTTTTAAAAATAATAACAGTAATAATGAGATACAAAGTTTTTTATATCAAAATTTTGAAATTAAATAATAGAAAATTCAAATTTTAATCACAGTAAATGAGTACTTTAAGTCATCTGGATTAAAATAATTTTTGTAAAATAATTACTGGACCTGTTAATTTTTAACAGTTTAAATGAAATATAATTTATATATAAAAGTTTACCCATTATAACTACAATTTAGTGTTTTTTTAATAAATATATACAATTGTGCAACCATCATCACAATCAAATCTTAAGACATTTTCATCCCCCAACAAGTTCCCTCTTGCCTGTTTGTAGTCAATCCATGTCCCACTCTCAGGCTCAGGCAACCACTGGTTTTCTTTCTGTCTTTCTGAAATATATAAATGCAATCATACAATATGTAGTGTTTTTGCAGGTGACTACTTTCATGTAAGATAGAGATCCACAAATTTTTCTCTAAAGGGCCAAATAATAATTTTTGTAGGCCTTGTGAGCTATATGGTTTCTGTTGGAACTCTGCCACTGTAATGCCAAATTTCAGTATGAGATCATTCAGTCACCATTAAGTAGGATTTTAGCTGTAGGTTTTTGACAGACACCCTTGATAAGACTGAGGAAATGTCCTTCTATTTCTAGAATCTGAACATTTTTTCAGATGAATGAGTGCTGGATTTTATCAGACATTTTGTATTTGACTATTAAGATTATCATTTGGATTTTACCTATTTTTCTATTAATATCGAGTATAATACTAATTGATTTGTTTAATAGTATTTGACTATTAAGATTATCATTTGGATTTTACCTATTTTTCTATTAATATCGAGTATAATACTAATTGATTTGTTTAAGGTCACACCAATCTTGCATTCCTGGAATAGATTGAGCTTGGTTATGCTATATAATCTTTTTTATATGAAACTGAATTTAATTACTAATCCTTTGCTAAGGATTTTGTAGTATGTGTTCATGAGGGATATTGGGCTATTGTTTTGTTTTGTTTTGTTTTCCCTTGCAATGGTTTTGTCAATATCAGGATAAAACTGGCCTTAAGGATTAGATTGGAAAATGATTCCTTCTCCTTTTTTATAGGGTTTATGGAGGATTAGTACTGCTTTAGTTTAGTTTTTAATACTTGATAGAAATTAACAGTGAAGCCATATGTTCCTCAGGTTTTCCTTATAGGAAGATTAAAAAAAAAAAAACTAGTTCAATTTCTTTTCTTGCTTTAGGTCTATTCATATTTTTTTTTCTCTTCAGTCAGTTTTCGTTATTTGTGTATTTTCAAGGGTTTGTCTGTATTATCTAAATTTGTTGGAATAAATTTGTTCATAGTGTTTCTTTATAATCCTTTTCATCTTGGTGGGATTAGTAGTGATGTATTTCTTTCATCCTTGATTTTATTTTTTTATTTTTTAAATTTTATTTATTTATTTTTTATTTATGGCTGTGTTCAATCTTCGTTTCTGTGCGAGGGCTTTCTCTAGTTGTGGCAAGCGGGGGCCACTCTTCATCGTGGTGCGCGGGCCTCTCACTATCGTGGCCTCTCTTGTTGCGGAGCACAGGCTCCAGATGCGCAGGCTCAGTAATGTGGCTCACGGGCCTAGCTGCCCTGAGGCATGTGGGATCTTCCCAGACTAGGGCTCGAACCCATGTCCCCTGCATTAGCAGGCAGATTCTCAACCACTGCACCACCAGAGAAGCCCCTCATCCTTGATTTTAATACGTGTCTTCTCCTTCTTTTCCTCATCTGCTTAGCTAAAAAACCTGCTAATTTCTTTTGTCTTCTAAAGAACCATCTCTTAGTTTCATGATTTTTAAAATTGTTTTTCTTTTTGCTGTTTCTTTAATTTCAGTTTAGATCTTTACTATTTTTTTCCTTCTGGCTGCTTTCCTTCTGCTTGCTCCTCATTTTTAGTTTCTTAAGAATCATAGGTTATTGATTTGAGATATTTCTTATTTTCTAATACAGACATTTAAATCTCTAAATTGCTCTGTAAGGATTACATTAGCTGCAGCACATAAATTATGATATATTTTGTTTTTTTTTTAATTTAGTTCAAAATATTTTCTAACTTCCCTTTATCTTTGACTGATTAATGGGTTATTTAGAAGTATGTTACTTAATTTCAATGCAATCCCTACCAAACTACCAATGGCATTCTTCACAGAATTAGAACAAAAAATTTTACAATTTGTATGGAAACACAAAAGACCCCGAATAGCCAAAGCAATCTTGAGAAAGAAAAACAGAGCTGGAGGACTCAGGCTACTTGACTTCAAACTATACTACAAAGCTACAAAGTAATCAAGGTAATCAAGGCAGTATGGTACTGGCACAAAAACAGAAATATAGATCAATGGTACAGGATAGAAAGCCCATAGATAAACCCATGCACATATGGTCACCTAATTTATGACAAAGGTGGCAAGAACATGAAATGGAGAAAAGACAGCCTCTTCAATAAGTGATGCTGGGAAAACTGGACAGCTACATGTAAAAGAATGAAATTAGAACACTATCTAACACCATACACAAAAATAAACTCAAAATGGATTAAAGACCTAAAGGTAAGACCAGACACTATAAAACTCTAAGAGGAAAACATAGGAAAAACACTCTTTGACATAAACCACAGCAAGATCTCTTTTGACCCACCTCCTAGAGTAATGAAAATAAAAACAAAAATAAACAAATGGGACCCAATGAAACTTAAAAGCTTTTGCATAACAAAGGAAACCATAAACAAGACAAAAAGACAACTCTCAGAATGGGAGAAAATATTTGCAAACAAAGCAAGTGACAAAGGATTAATCTCCAAAATATGCAAACAGCTCATGGAGCTCAATATCAAAAAAACAAACAACACAATTAAAAAATGGGTGGAAGACCTAAATAGACATTTCACCAAAGGAGACATACAGATGGCCAAGAGGCACATGAAAAGATGCTGAACATCATTAATTATTAGAGAAATTCAAATCAAAACTACAATGAGGTATCACTTCACGCCAGTCAAAATGGCCACCATCAAAAATCTATAAACAATAAATGCTAGAGAGGGTGTGGAGAAAAGGGAACCCTTTTGCACTGTTGGTGGGAATGTAAATTGATACAGCCACTATGGAGAACAGTATGGAGGTTCTTTAAAATCTAAAAATAGAACTACCATACAACACAGCAATCTCACTACTGGGCATATATCCAGAGAAAACCATAATTCAAAAGGACATATGTTCTGCAGTGTTCATTGCAGCACTATTTACAATAACCAAGACATGGAAACAACCTAAATGTCCAATGATAGATGAATGGATAAAGAAGATGTGGTACATATATACAATGGAATATTGCTCTGCCATAAAAGGGAATGAAATTGGGTTATTTGTAGAGATATGGATGGACCTAGAGTCTGTTATACAGAGTGAAGTAAGCCAGAAAGAGAAGAACAAGTATCATATATTTTCACATATATGTGGAATCTAGAAAAATCGTAAAGATGAACCTATTTGTAGGGCAGGAATAGAGATGTAGACGTAGAGACCAGACGTGGTCATGGTGAGGAAGGGGAGGGTGGGATGAATTGGGTGATTAGGTTTAACATAAATACATTACCATGTGTAAAATAGCTAGTGGGAACCTGCTGTATAGCACAGGGACCTCAGCTCGGTGTTCTGTGGCGACCTTGATGGGTGGGATGGAAACCCAAGAGGAAGGGGATATAGGTATACATATAGCTGATTCACTTCATTGTATAGCAGAAATTAACACAATGTTGTAAAACAATTTTACTCCAATAAAAAAAAATTGTTGGAGATTTATCAAGTTCCTTTCTGTTATATATACATCTAATTTAATTCCACTGTGGTCAGAAAGCATATTTTGTGGATTTGAATACTTCTGAATTTATCAAAACTAGCTGAGAATGTTGTTCAGTCTTCTAAATACTTGGTGATTTTCTGCTTAGGTTTTCTGTCAATTATTAAGAGTAGAGCAATGATATCTCCAATTATTATCATTGAATAGTGTGTTTCTCCTTTCAATTTTGTCAATTTTTGCTTTATGCATTTTGGAGCTCTGTTGTTAGGTGCCTACATATTTATAATTATTTTATCTTACTGATGAATTGACTCTTCTGTCATTAAGCGATGATCTTTGACTCTACTAATATTGCCTGTCTTAAAGTCTATCTTTTTGTGTTAAAAATATAGCCACTTCTGTTCACTTACCATTATCATTTGTATGATATAATTTTTTTAATCTTTTAAAAATTTTAACACTTTTTGTCATTGAATCTAAATTGTTGCTTGGACAAATAACATATAGTTGAGCTTATTAAAAATATTTAGTTTGATAATCTCTATCAAACTAAATGGTTTGGTACATTTATATTTATTATAATTTTTGCTATTGTTGGATTTACATCTACCATTTTGCTATTTGTTTCCCATGTGTCTCATGTATTTTTTCTTTGTTCTTCCTTATTGCCTTTTTTGTGTGCTAAATAGATATATTTTAATGTCTTATTTAATTTTTTTTACTATAATTTTAGAGTTATTTTCTTAGTGGTTGCTCTGGGATTACAATATGCATTTTAATTTTGCACAAGCTACCTTAGGTTAATACTAACTTAATTTTGGTAAAAATAGAGACTTTATTTCAAGCAAATTCCATTTCATCTCCCTCCTTTGTGCTATTGTTTTCATATATATCACATTTATCTATAATTCCAGCAAAACCATGGTGTTTTATGCATTCAACAACATTATGTCAATGTTTTTCCTTTTTATTGTATAGTCTGATTTACAGCAATGATAGTTATGTGTTTTCTTCAAATCATATTTTAACTTTGAATGTAAACTATTAGTGATAAGCATTTAATTTTTAAAATATTTACTAAGCATATTTTATATGCTTAATTAGCAACCTTTATACCCATTTTTAATTTTTAGTTTTTAGTTTCCTTTCCATCTCCACATTAAAAAATACAGAAATATTTGGTGTAGAATCAACTAATCAAGACATCGTAATTTTCTTTACCTTTGGAATAGTCCATTCAATGTTATTACATTTCTTAAAATTCCCAAACTTATTGTCTTTCAGAAGGGTAAAACATTTTACTTGAATGTCTCATCATTTAATATAAAAATTATATGGCTAGGTAATTGGACCTGCAAAAATAATTTTCCCTTTGATCATGTCATACCAGTAATTTAACACCTCTTCAAATGTAATATATTTTATAAATATTTCTTAGTTTAGACTAGACCCATCAATTTCTCTCTTTCTGAATTTCTAAGAATTTATTACTTTATTAACCTGGTTATTAACATGCTACATGTTATTAATTTTCCCTTTTATGTTCATTTTTCTCATTTTAATCATCATCCCCATCATCAGCACCACCATTATTATTAACAATTTTTCAACCTTTTAAAATTTTTTCACATGCATTACATTGTAAAACACTTTTCCTTGATTTGGATATAAGTGGTTTTCAAAATATTTAAGAATCTGTAAATCATGAACATTGACCAAGCAGAATGGAGACTGGCCATAAACAACTGAAAACCATATTAAGGGAACTGGTGAAATATCAGCCAGGGGGTCATTACTATTATAATTTTAATTTTGTAGATCTGTTTATTGAAAAAAATCTAGAGTCCTTTGTCTATGCTTGAGAGAAGACTGAAAATGAGAAGATAAATAAGAAAAACATGGTCCTCACTCCCATGGGTCTATATACTAGTTGTGAAGACATAAATAATGGTTAATACTCTCATTTTTATCTTATTCCCAGACTTGGCATAATGACTTCTAAATAATAGACAATAAAAATATTTGTGATTGCTGGCAGTAATGATAATGATGACATTCTTAGGAGTTAGGCAGATCCTGAAGAAGAATTTGTCCATATCAATAAGCGTTTTGAAAATGTACAATCTGAAACTGACACCTTCTCTGCATTTATAAAAATAGAAGAGAACAATAAAGAGAAAGTCGCAAAAGTGAGACTTGTTTTCTGATTAAATGTCTCATCTCTGAGGAATTAGTAAAAAATAGAAATTTCATTAGAAAGAGCATGAAACCTTGTTTTTCCAAATGGATTCCACTTACCACCCACATTATTAGATAGGAATGCCTGCTGAGAAGTGGTATTACTTCCTCAGCTTCTATTCATATTTGTAAAGATAATTAAGCTGTGTCAAATATTTATGTAAGCCCATTAGAATGCTCATTTTTGAAATATTGCCCTAAATAGTCATTAAATATTATTAGTAGGCATCTTCATTCTGCTCCAAACTGAAGTGCTTTAAGTATTAATTAGGTATTCAGTACCTAGTTAAACTAAAATAAAAATCCATTTCAAATTAAAATCTAGAGGTACTAAAAATATTGCAGAAGCACAAATATAATACTATTGTGGAAATAGGACAGCGAAGTGCTTTCTGGGGCAGGGACTTTAGTGTGGCAGATGCATTTTCTGGCAAATCTTTATCTTTTCATTCAATAAGCACCTTTTTTTCATGAAAACTCTATTGTGCTAGGATCAGTGGTAGTCATTTCCAATCACAGGTCTTGTGTTACATGTGCCCCATTTCACTGTTCAGGAGAGTGGTGCCTGCACATCTGGTATCAGTTCCAATTTATGAATGTTGTTGTGTCATCACAGTATGCCATTAAACTTTGGGAAGATTTTCTGCTCTTTTTTCCATTTGAAGAACAGAGGCTCTATCCCAGGCCTGAGGGGACAAGATTGTGGTGTTTGGAGTCATAAGACCTTGTTTCAAGTACTTGTTTTGCCATTTGATAGCTCTTGGACAAGACATTCGCTTGGAGTTCATTTTTTTTTTTTTTTTAACCAAGTGGGGAAAGCAGTCAAATCCACTTACTGCCAACTAAGAGGTGCTATGATGATGGTATAACAAATATTAAACCTGGGTAAATGTATTGCATTACTTAAATGGCATTATTTATTATGTTATTAACTGCAATGATTACATGTTATTCAGTCACCTATCATCTCATTTAATTTTCATATCTCCCCAAAGTAGGCATTATCAGTCATGTTCTAGAGATGGTAGAAACTGAAGCTCAGAGAGCTTAAGAGACTTGCTCAAGTGTAGCAGCAGAGCCAGGACTTATAACCAGGATTTTTAATCCTAAAATCAGTTCCCTGCTCTACAGATGTATATTCGCCAAGGCATTTATTGTCAATCCTGGCTGATGGCAGGAAGTAGAGATTGTGTTTGTGAGATTTAAGGAAGATTTGCTTTAAGGAAACTTAATTTCCTTAAGGAACTTAAGTTTCCTAAGGTATGGAAAAACAACAATTAGATACTGAGAATGTTTTTGTGCTCAGATGACTAACATGACATGGGCTTGGGCATTTAAGAGGCTATTTTCTCATATAAAAATTATCTGTAAACATGGGTGCCATATTCTATTTTTTTGTGCATACTATGTTACCATAAGGCTGTGACAGATGAACTGATTTCACTGTTTTTCACTAGCTCACCTATACCCTCCTGAATGCGGAAGAAATATTTCTCAAAGTAGATTATAAGTTTTGTTTTCCCAGAATTGGGTATTGGGGGGTGAGGACGATATGAAAGGGTAGTTATATTAGTTTTCTATTGTTGCTACAACAAATTGCCACAACCTTAGTGGCTTAAAACAATGCACCTTTATTCTCTTATACTTCTGGAGTTCAGATGTCCTCAAACAGGCTCATTGGTCTGAAGACATGGTGTTATCCAGGCTGGCTCCTCTTGGAGAACACTAGGGGACAACATGTTGCCTTGTCTTTTCTACTTTCTAGAGATCACCTACATTCCTTGGCTCATGAGCCCTTCCTTCATCTTCAATGCCATCAGCATAGGATCTTCAGTTCTCTCTCTTTCTTTCCCAGTTCTTCTCTTGTTATTTCACCTTCTCTACTTTTGACCCTCTTGCATCCTTCTTTTTTAAAAAAAAAATTTATTTATTTATTTTGGCTGCCCTGGGTCTTAGTTGCGGCACGAGGGATCTTCGTTGTGGTACGCAGGCAGTTAGTTGCGGAATGCAGGATCTAGTTCCCTGACCAGGGATCGAACCCAGGTCCCCTGCATTGGGAGCATGGAGTCTTAACCACTGGACCTCCAGGGAAGGCCCCCTTTTTCATCCTTCTTATAAGTACCCATATGAGTACATCATTAGGCCCACCTGGAAAATCGTAGCTAACTCCCATCTCAAGACTCTTAATCACAGCTGCAAAGTCTCTTTTGCCATGTGAGGTAACATATTCACAGGTTCTGGTGATTAGGACATGGACATTTTTTTCTTTTTGGTGGAGGGGTGCATTATTCAGCCCAAAATAGTAGTTGTTATTTTTGTTTTTTTTTTTTTTTTTTTTTTTTTTTTTTTTTTTTCTTTTTTTTTTTTGATTGATTGATTGATTGATTTTGGCTGTGTTGGGTCTTCGTTTCTGTGCGAGGGCTTTCTCCAGTTGCGGCAAGCGGGGGCCACTCCTCATCGCGATGCGCGGGCCTCTCACCGCCGCGGCCTCTCTCGCCGCGGAGCACAGGCTCCAGACGCGCAGGCTCAGCAGCTGTGGCTCACGGGCCCAGCCGCTCCGCGGCATGTGGGATCCTCCCAGGCCAGGGCTCGAACCCGCGTCCCCTGCATTAGCAGGCAGACTCCCAACCACTGCGCCACCAGGGAAGCCCCGTTATTTTTGTTTTGAAATTGCTTTCAAAATCTTTTAGTTTGGGTATAGAATTTCCATTGTCCATCAGATAAGAATGTCAAGTGCTAAAATTGTTAATTACATATTGTTTTCTACTAGTAAAAAGAGGACTCAAGGTTACATCTCTCTGAAGGAAAAAGGAAAGTCTCTTTTCTAATGGGTCACAGATCTTAGAAAATCTTTTCTTGCTATTTTGGTGAAATACGGCATAGATACTGATGGATTAAATATAGTCATTTAGATACGATGAGTTCTGTGATATTAATGAGTTTGGGCTTATTACATTTATTATTTGTAAATACACTATAAAAATGGATTTTCCATTCTTTTTTAAATTGAAGTATAATTGATTTACAATATTATATTAGTTGTAGGTGTACAGGATAGTGATTTAGTATTTTTACAGAATACACTACATAAAAGTTATTGCAAGATAATGACTATAATTTCCTGTTACAAAATATATCCTTGTTGCTCTTTATACATAATAGTTTTATCTATTTTATACTTAATAGTTTGTATATCTTAACCCCATATCCCTATCTTGCCCCTCCCCACACTTTTCTCTCCACACTGGTAATCACTACTTTGTTTTTTATATCTGTGAGTCTGCTTCTTTTTTGCTATATACACTCATTTGCTTTATTTTTTAGATTCCACGTAAAAGTGATATCACACCATATTTGTTTTTCTCTAACTTCCTAAGCATAATATTCTCTAGGTCCATCTACATTGTTGCAAATGGCAGAATTTCATTCTTTTTTATGGCTGAGAAATATTCCATTATATGTGTGTGTGTGTATATATATATATATATATATATATATATATATATACACACACATACACACACACACACACATATGTATGTATATGGTGTATCACATTGATTGATTTGTGAATATTGAACCATCCTTGTGTCCCTGGAATAAATCCAACTTTATCACTGCGTGGTGTCATTCTTTTTATATATTGTTGGATTCAGTTTGCTAGTATTTTGTTGCAGATATTTGTATCTATATTCATCACAGACATTGGCATGTAATTTTCTTTTTTTTTCCTAGTGTTTTTGTCTAGATTTGGTATCAAGGTACTTTATGACCACCTAGAGGGGTGGGATAGGGAGGGTGGGAGGGAGATGCAAGAGGGAGGAGATATGGGGATATATGTATATGTATAGCTGATTCACTTTGGTATCAGAGTAATGGTGGCCTTTTAGAATGAACTGGGGAGTGTTCTATCCTCTTCAATTTTTTGTAATACTTTGAGAATGGTAGGTATTAACTCTTCTATATATGGTTGGTAGAATTCCCTTGTGAAGCCATCCAATCCTGCACTTTTGCTTTTTTTTTTTGAAGGTTTTTTTATTACTAATTCAATTTCATTACTAGTGTTTGGTCTTTTCAAATTATCTATTTCTTCTTGATTCAGTCTTGGCAGGCTGTATATTTCTAGAAATTTGTCTATATCTTCTAGGTTATCCAGTTTGTTGGCATTTAACTGTTCATAGTATCCTCTTATCATTTTTTGTATCTCTGTGGTATCAGTTGTTATTTCTCCTGTTTCATTTCTTACTTTGTTTATTTGGGTCCTCTCGTCTTCTTGGTGAGCCTGGCTAAAAGTATATCAATTTTGGTTATCTTTTCAAAAAACCAGCTCTTAGTTTTATTGATCTTTTTTATAGTTTTTTTTAAATCTCTATTTTATGTATTTCCTCTCTGATTTTACTATTTCCTTGCTTGTGCTGACTTTGGGCTATGTTTGTTCTCCTTTTTCTAATTCCTTTAGATGGTATGTTAGGTTGTTTGAGATTTTTCTTGTTTCTTGAGGGAGGACTTAGTCACCATAAACTTCCCTCTTAGAACTACTTTTGCTGCATTCCATAGATTTTAGGGTGTTGTGTTTCCACTTTCATTTGTCTTGAGGTATTTTCTGATTTCCTCTTTAATTTCTTCATTGACCCACTGGTTTTTTTAGTAGCATGTTTTTTATTCTCCACATGTTTTGTTCTTTTCCAGTTTTTCTTTCTGTAGTTTATTTCTAGTTTCATAGTGCTGTCGGAAAACATGCTTGATATAACTTCTATCCTCTTAAATTTGTTGACACTTGTTTTGTGGCATAGCACATGATCTATCCTGGAGAGCATTCCATGTGCATTTGAAAATAATGTGTATTCTGTTGTTTTGGGGTGGAATATCCTATACATATCTATTAAGTCTAACTGTGCTATTTTGCCATTTCAGACCACTCTTGCCTTATTGATCTTCCTTCTGGATGATCTGTCTCTTGATGTCAGTGGGGTGTTAAAGTCTCCTATTTTTGTATTATTGTCAATTTCTCCCTTTATGTTTGTTAGCATTTGCTTTATATATTTAGGTACTCCTGTGTTAGGTGACTTTATGTTAACAGGTGTAATCCTCCTCTTGTATAAATCCCTTAATCGTTATATAATGCCCTCTGTGTTTTTTGTTATAGCCTTTGTTTTAAAGTCTGTTTTATCTGATATAAGCATAGCTACCCCACTTTCTAGTCATCTCCCTTTGCATGAAATATTTTATATCCCCTCACTTTCAAACTCTGTGTGTCTTTAGTGAGTCTTTTGTAGGTAGTATATTGAAGGGTCCTGTTCTTTTTATCCTATTAGTCGCCTTATGTCTTTTGCTTGGAGCATTTAATCTATTGACAGTTAAAGTAATTAATGATAGTTATGTACTTATAGCCAATTTATTACTTGTTTTCTGGTTGTTTTTATGGTTCTTCTCTGTTACTTCTTTTTGTTTCTTCCCTTGCAGTTTGATGATTTTCTTTAATAGTATGCTTATGTTCCTTTCATTTTGTTTTTATGTATCTATTGTAGGTTTTTGATTTGTGTTTACCATTGGATTCATGTATGTTGACCTACAACTATATCTACTTGTTTTATACTCATTGTCATTAAAGTTTAAACACACTCTAAATGATCTACATTTTTTTACTCCCCTCTCTCATATTTTGTTTTTGATGTCATATTTTACTTCTTCATGTTTAAACCTTAACTGTTTATTGCAATTATAGTTGCTTTTACATCTTTTGTCTTTCAGTCTTCGTACTTGCTTATATACATGGTTGATTGATCCTCAGTCCTTACTTTATATTTGCTTTTCATAATGAGATTTTCACTTTCCTATAAATTCTTCTTTTCCATTTAGAGAAGACCCTTTAACATTTCTTTTAGGGTAGGTTTCATACTGATAATAATCTTTTAGTTTTTGCCTGTCTGAGAATATCTTTATCTCTTTCTATTCTAAATAATAATCTTTCTGGGTAGAGTATTTTAGGTTGCAGGTTTTTCCCTTTCAGCACTTTGAACAGATCATGCCTCTCTCTTCTGACCTGCAAAGTTTCTTCAGAGAAATCAGCTGGTAGCCTTATGAAGATTCCCTTGTATATGACTGTTTTCCTCTTACTGACTTCAGAATTCTCTAACTTTTGTCATTTTAATTATAATATATCTTGGTTTGGGTCTGTTTGGGTTTATCTTGTTTGGGATCCTCTGTGCTTTCTGTACCTGGATATCTGTTTCCTTCTTCAGGTTTGGGAGTTTCAGCCATAATTTCCTCAAATAATTTTTGATCCCCTTCTCTCTCTCATCTCTTTCTGGAACTCCAATAATGGGAATGTTGGTACACAATGTTATCACAGATATCTCTTAAACTGTTTTCATTTAAAAAAAATTTGTTTTTCTTTTTTGCTCTTCTGATTGGGTGATTTCCATTATTCTATCTTCCAGATCACTTATGCATTCTTCTGTGGTAATTAACACAGCATGTGTGTCCATCCCTGCATTTGTGTGTACAGTGCACTGCCTCAGATAATTGTGGTCTCTGATTTCTGTGGACAAAACCTGAGCCTTTAACAAACCCCAGAGGAAGGAATCAAGGGGGTTCAGATCTGGCAGTTTCCTCCACACAACCATGTCAGCCAAACCAGTTTTGGAAATTATCCAACCAATCCCTCACCTTCTGGCTTAATGGGGTGCTGAGTGTGCCAGCCTGTTGGAACCACTCCTGGCAGCCTTCCCCAAGCCTGCATTCTTCTGTATCACTTTGTATGTTATTCATTCCTTCTAGTATTTTTCTTTTTAATTTCAGCTATTGAGTTATTCATTTCTGATTGGGTATTTTTTATATTTTTTAGTTCCTTTTTAAAACTTTCACTGTGGACATCCATTCGTTTTCCTATCTTGGTTAACATTTTTATTATTAATGCTTTGAAATTTTTATCTGTTAAATTGTGTTTTTCTCTTTTACTATTTTTGGGGGGGGGATTTTCTCTTGCTTTTTCAATTGAGAGCATTTCTTCTGCCTTTTCATTTTGCTTAACTTTCTCTGTCTCTATGAATTTATGTGAAACAGTTACCTATTGCAGCCTTGAATTAATGTTTTTACATGGGAACATCCCTATACAGACTGTGTATGCCTAATGTGCTTGACGGTAGAGCTGGATTTGAAGTGGACACAAGTCACACCTTACCTCAGGGTGTGCAGGCAGCTATCAACTTGGTATGGGGTGAGGCTGGAGATAGAGGGAGCTAGTGCTGGCACCAAGTGTGAGGTGGGACTTCCTCACTGCCCTTGGGAGGTGGGGTCTGATCTCAAGTTGCTGGAGCAGAAGCCCTGAGGGTCTGGCCTGAGCTGGTTCTTCTCCCTTTAAGCGTGTGCTTTCCCTTCTCCCAGCACCGGGACACTTGCCCCAGAAAGGAGGAGGTCTGAAGCACATGGATCTATGTGGGCTCTTGCTTCATGTTGGCTGCAGACTGAGGTCTGAGCTTTCTCTGATGCACTGCTTGTGCACCTGTTTCCACAGTTATGCCAGCAATTGTTTCCATTGCTCCACTTAGACACAGCCTCAATTGCAACCGTCCTTTGTCACTCACATCTGATTATTGTCCTTAGCCTCTGTTGCCCCCATGCTATTGTGATGTCACAGTGCAGAGCTGGTGGGGCCTGCGTGGACCCACAGTGTGTATCAGGATGTGAGGTGTGCTAAAGTGGCCAACTTCAGAGATCAGAGTTGCTTTTGATGCACTACTTGAGTAAGCACCAACAATGATTGCTGCTCCCCCACCCAGACTATGACTAAGGACCAGGTCACCTCTACATCCTATAGTTAAGTTTTTCCTCCATAGTGGCTACCTCAGATCCAGTGCTGTCCTGTGCCATGGAGTGAGCAGGGCTGGAGTGTTCACTCAGATCAAGCTTAGGTGCATGTCAATGTGGTCACCGGAAACCTGTCAGCCTCCAGGATGGACCTCTCTCCACCCTGACTCTGGGGCAAGCCAGCACGGGCACACACCTCACAAATGGAGTCCAGGATTCCCATGGCCCTCCTGTTAGTCTCAGTGGTATTCAACCATCCAAAGAGGCTTGTCTTCCCTGTGTAGGACACCAGGACTGGGGTGCCCAATCTGTAGTTCTCACTGCTCAATCCCCATGGCAGGTGTTCACTCAGGCATCCTCTCACTTCCCCTGAGTCGCCTCGCAGGGGCACAGGTCCTGACCCAATCTTCCCTTGCTACCTGATTACATGTGATATTTCTTACAGTCTTGATTGTACAGGAGTCCTTCTGCCAGTTTCCAGTTAGTTTTCAGTGTGAGTTGTTCCACATATAGATGCATTTTTTATGTGTTTGTGGTGGAGGAGGTGAGCTCCTTGTCCTCTTACTCCACCATCTTGATTGATCTCTGATTTTCCATTCTTTACCACACACTCCAACAATCTTCTTAGATGATATTGAATTAATCACATAATGAATAAACAGCAAAGGTGTTTTTTTAAAAATCATTATCAAAATACATTAAAGTTTTCAAGGTTCCTTCACCATTGTCAAAGATTAAAGACAGATTCAGAATTTTTAATCTATTTGTATTGTAATAAGAGAAATAGAAAATAGAATTTAAAAGAAAAGTGATACTAATTTACAATTGTGTAAAGTTTTATGGGTTTTTTTTAGTTTTTCTTTGTCCTTTAACTTAGTTCATCCTCAGGTAGTATAGCTTTTCAGTTCTGGGTAATACTTTCAAATAAGAAAAAGCCATAGCATAACCTGACTTACAAGATATGCTGAGATCATGTTTCCTATTGAAATTTCTATTTTACAGGGTGTTTTTTTTAATCATTAACTTACAAAGTATGGTTTTCCACCTCATGCCTTTATTTCTGGTAATAACAAAGCTAAGATGTCTCGCAACATAAGGATACTTGTTCCTTCCTTACCTCTGCATTCTGCCTAAAAAGAATGGCTGGGTCAGGCTATTCACATGGAATCCTGCTGACTTAGACAGAAGATGCTCCTATATCAAGGAAAGACATTTCCCTTTCCTGGAATTTTTCTACTTCAAATCCTGGGATACACATTCTCCAGTTTGTCATTTCTCCTTAGGGCTTCCACCATGGTCTGTACATATGTACATGCAGTTAATTATCACCCATAAATGTTAATCCAGTTTATCTGTATTACTCTTACCATAAATTAATTACAAACAGAATTTTTAAAATATTTATTTTTTTAATTTATTTTCTTTTAAAAAAATATTTTTTGGCTGCGTCAGGTCTTAGTTGCGGCATGTGGAATCTTTATTGAGGCGTGCAGTCTCTTCATGTCAGCACTCGGCCTTCTCTGTAGTTGTGGTGTGCAGGTTTTCTCTCTCTAGTTGTGGCACACAGGCTCCAGAGCACGTGGGCTCTGTAGTTTGAGGCACACAGGCTCTTTCTTTGAGGAGTGTGAGCTCAATAGTTGTGGTATGCAGGCTTAGTTGCCCCACGGCATATGGGATCTTAGTTCCCCAACCAAGGATTGAACCCGCGTCCCCTGCATTGGAAGGCGGATTCTTTACCACTGGACCACCAGGGAAATCCCATGCCCATTGTTAAAATTAGGTTGATTTCGCTCCTTCTGCCTCAGGGCCTTTGCACATATTACCCCAAGTGTATGAATGATCTCCCTCTCCCTTCACTTAAGAATTCTACTCATTTTTCAGACTTGAAAATCACCTCCTCTCCAGGGATACTCTGTCTTACCTTCTTGGCTATGCCAAATTTCCCTCCTGTCTGCCCTGATAGTACCATAGACTTTTCATTGGCAGCATTTATCATGTGGAAATTTTATAGTTATTTGTATGATTATTTGACTAATGTTAATCTTATCCATTAAGCCTTATGCTTCATGAAGACATGGGAATATTTGTTTTCCCTTACTGTTATATATATAGCATCTAATACAATGCTGGGTACATAAAAAAACAAAAACAAAACAAAACAAAACAAAAAAACAAAACAAAAAAAAATTAGGTTGATTTCAACTTCTGATAGTCTCCCCCACTGTAAAAATGTTTGTATATTCTTTAAAAAAAGAGAAAAGTGATCATCTGTTAAGGAATTACATGTCTCTTACAGATTTCTGACATTTAAAATTTTTTTCCAGCTTTATTGAGATGTAATTGACAAATAACATAGTGTAAATTTAAGGTATATAATGTGATGACTTGATATACATATATACTGTGAAAGGATTATTACAGTAAGATAAGTTAATGTATTCTTCACCTCACATAGTTACTTGTTTTGCCCCTGTCTGGTGTATCCCTCTCTCCTTTGTTTGCTTGATTTACTGAATTACTACTTAAGACTGGACTCAGGTATGAGCTCCTACCTGGAAACCTTCTTTCTCTCCTCTCTCCCAATGGCTGTGACATATCCCTCTAAGTGCACCTATATCACTTCGTGTTTAACTAACAAAGCACACAGTCAGCCTCTGTATCCACAGGTTCTGCATCTGCAGATTCAACAAAGCATGGGTCACAATATTTGGGAAAAAATTCCAGAAAGCTCCAAAAAGCAAAACTAGAATTTGCTACATTCAGGTGACTATTTACATAGTATTTACATTGCATTAGGCATTATAAGTAATCTAGAGATGATTTAAAGTATATGGGAGGATGTGTGTAAGTTATATGCAAATACTACACCATTTTATATAAGGTACTTGAGCATCATGGATTTTGGTATCTGTGGGGGGTCCCGGAACCAATCCCCCAAGGACACTGAAGGATGACTGTATATCATATCATTTTGTGTCTGGATGCTTTCCTTACTAGACTGTAAGCAGACTGAAAAAAAAAAAAAAAAACACTTGGTTTTTCTCATCTTTGCACCCCCTGCTTCTAGAACTTTTTCTGACACTTAGTATTTCCTATATTCATGCTTACAGAATGAAGTAAGTAATAATTCAGAATTATGATGAATGAATAAATGAGTCACTTGTGGGTAGGAAAGAACTCCAAGGGGGCTGAGTATAGAGCAAGGACTAAAGAGAACAGGAATTCTTCCATTTCTTAAGTGTCTATCCACCTTTTCTCTGAGTCACCCTGTGTCTGAGAGTTTCACAGTGGCCACGAGGCATATGAAGGTTACTTGTGATTTCTAACTTAAAAGTGGTAAAAAGTATATGTTTCCTATAGCAGCAAATACTTCTTTCCAGTGTAATAATATCACTTTGTGGTTTGCCACTAGGGATTTTATGTTGCTATGTGAATTCTTCATTCTCTCTCTTTTTTTTTCTGGTTTAAAGTCTCATAAGGACACCTATTTGTTGGGAAACATGAAACTGAGTTATAATTGCTTTCTCATTCTGCCAGATTCTCTTTAGGACCTTAAAACAGATCTATAATATTAACCTGAGGTGGAGAAAGGAAGCAATTATTCTGTTAGTCCAGGCTAAGAAACTGTAGCAGAAAACAAAGCCAGCTAAGCATTTTGAATTAACTCAAATTCCACTGAAGACCTCATAATAAACAATGAGAGGGCACAATTTTATAAGTGTATTTGTGTAGCTTCTATCTCTTCTAATTAAGGAAACCTAGTCCTATGAGGAAGTGTAAGATTGGGTTAAGTTTAAAAGCCAAAAATTCATCTCTTTCTCTTTCTCCCTCATAAAGCATTTCCTAATGAATAAATATTCTCCTCCTCACCCTCATTTTTCTTTCTTCTTGTCTTTTAAATAATAAACCCCAAGAAAACCCCAAGGAAAACTCCTTCAACTAATAAAATGTGAATATGGAATGTTAGAAGTTATTTCCGGTGATTATCTCCTCATCTACCTCATGCAAAGATTCCTGCTGGCATCAATTACACAGTGAAACCTCTGTGATGTTTGACCAATTGTGACTTCGATGGACTCTACTGGGAATAAAAAAAAAAAAAGTTTAAGTTAAACTTAACTTTAAGTTTAAAAAAATTCTGGTAATAATGTTCTAGTGTATGAAGACCTTTTTGTGGTAACTCTCTTTTGGGTCTTACAGTTTGTTAAAGAAACACAGGGAAAGAAAATGACAATGAATCTCCAGGGATGAAGGGATAAAGTATTTCTTACAGCTTGGGATAGACGAGATTTTAGCACATGTCACTTTGAGAGTGTCGTTGTTGAAGAATGAGCTCATCCTTTATTGATGGTGAACTCTGAGGCACCTTTAATGGCTGAAGAACTTCTCTCCTGTCTTCTTACTTGTCCTAGATTCTTGCTGCTATATTCTTTTCACAGGGAAACATTTATCTTGAACTAAAGAAAATCAGCAGTTGTAGTTAAGAGTGACATTTAAGCTTTACATCAATAATTATTTGAATATCATTGGGTTGAATCTAACATTGCGCAGAAATTTTTCATTTTATTTTATGAGTTATCTTTAATCCCACTGTTGATGGAAATGTGTTCATATCTTAATTTCTTGCTAAGACAGGGGGTAGATTTTAGCATTAAATAGAGTAATTAAATAATCTATACAATAATTTTTGTATGTATGATGGTAAAACATGGATAAAATTTTAATATGTAATATATCCTGTTACTCTATTGTTTTAAAACATCTAAACTGATTTTTAATAAATACATTAATAAAATATTTTACTGTATTAGGTTTTTAATTTCAAAAAACTAAAATAATTATGATTTATTATTTTAAAATAAGTAGTACAGCATATTAGAAATAACATAAGCTTGAGTGCAAATACCTGGGTGTTAATCCGATTCTGCCACGTGACCAGTAACAAGTGACTTTTCTTTTGGAGCCTCATATTTCTTAAGGTAAAATGGAAATAATACTGATCATGCCTCAGGCTGTTGCCCAGGGCTGTGGTACAGACCAATGCAATTGTGTGTGGCAAAAGTGTACTTACATTGAGTTATTATTATTATTCTTTCAAATAATAAAGATAAAATACTGGCGATATGTTTGTTTGAAGATTTGCAGTTGTATTTTCAGATAACAAAATTAAGTAGTGTCTCCAACAAGATTAGCTCCAAAAATGTGGCCTGAGAGGCCACCTGACATCCTACAATTGTGAATCAATGGCTGGTTCAATTTATTATAATGTACCTCAGGGAGAAATATTTTTTCCCTTATTTTTATATCAGACTCTGTGGAGATTACAATCCCGTTTTCTCAAAGATTTTAGGACAAAAGCTATTGCTGGGGAGTGATTTATTTTCAGAAAATAATAAGAAAATAATGTAAGAAGATAAAGATTTAATAATAGCACAGAAACTGGTTTTAAAACCAAACATCTTCATGGTTTAGTCTCTGTTTAAAACTGCAGTACGATAAATACCAGTTTGGCAAATAAGAATGACTGAGAAATACCTCTAAGCTTTATTTAAAAAGCCAGTTGTAGAATGTCAGAGGGGATCCAATTAACAGCCCTTAGCAAAATTTCTAACAATCTTTAATTATCTATCCCTTTTTCAGTTTCCCACAAACCCCCTAGTTCATCTCTCCTAAACACCCTCCTTCACTCACAAATCTGCAAACCTTTGTCTGACATAAAGCACGAAGTTTCTCATCTGGCTTTCTTTTGTCTCCAACTCTCACATTTTTATTATGAATATCCATTTTGTAACTGTGATTTCTTTATTTTCTCCTTTTCCACCATCTTCATCTCTTTTTCTTCTCTCCCTCTCTCTTTCTCTCCCTCTCTCTCTCCCTTAAGACTTTTCCTTGTTAAATCATAATTACTACTGAACACACAGATGTCCTCAATGCCCTTTTATGGATTTCTGAAGCGTTATACTTTAATTATGGAATTACCTCACATAATACATCTAAACCAAAGTGGTTATATGATAGTCATCCCACTCCATTGCCATGAGTCACTGTGATTAACCTCTTGTCTGATAAATTTGGAATTGCCTTGAAACAAATATAAAGATATATGAGGATACAATCAAATTTAATCAAGTTATAGTGTCTTCCTAAATGATTTTTTATTATATAATCAAATTATTTATATTTATTTATTTATTTTTATAATAATTATTATATTTTAAATGATATAAATCAAATTATTCTGAAAAATGAAGATGCTACACAGCCATGTTTACTACCTAAGTGAGGCATCCTTTTCCAGTTCAGTGCAGAAAACTTTAAGAAAAACCATAGAGTATTTCATATTCCACGGTGTTTGTTTTTAAACTTGCTTCATAAAAACATAAACACTATGTTTGCAATAAACGTATGTTATATTTGCATAGCAAACCAAAGAATTTGGTTTAATTATATATATTATATATAAATGTAATAAATCAGTAAAAAATATTTCTTTTATCTTTTAATTACCTACATGAGCCAGGCTTAAATTATTTTAACCTACCTAATATTGTTCAATGTTCTGAGCGACTTATAATTTTACCTCTAAAAAACTATCTTTAATATCACTTTTAAAGACATGAAATAAAAACTCATAATTATTAATATATACATATGTATGACAAATGTATTTGTCATAGATACATACATATATGTTTGTCAAACACACACACACCCTCATAGATAGATAGATAGATAGATAGATAGATAGATAGATAGATAGATATGAGATAGTCTTTTCAAAAATGATGCTGGGACAATTTGATGTCTGTTTGCAAATATATGAACTTCATCCTGCACCTCATGTGTTATGTAGATATAAACTCATAATGGATCATAGACCAATATGTAAAACATTGAACCATAAAACCTATAGAAGAAAAGAGTAGAAAATATGTATGTTCTTAGGTTAGAGAATGAGTTTTTAGATACAATGCTAAAAGCATGAACCATTAAAAAAAAGGTAATTTGGACTTTACAGAAATCTAAAACTTTTGCTTTGTAAAAGTCGCCGTGAAGAGAATGAAAAAGACATGTCACAGACACTTACAAATCATATTTTGACAAATAATTTTTACCCAGAATCTATAAAAATATTCTCCATAATAAAACAACCCAATTTTATAAATGGAAGAAGAGACATTTCACTAAAGAAGATATATGAATAGCAAGTAATTATATGAAAAATTCTCAACATCATTAGTCATTAGGGAAATAGATATTAAAACCACACTAATATTTCACTACACATCTTTTAGAATGGCTAGTAAAAACAAAAACAAACCCCCCAAATTTGACAATTCCAAGTGCTAGTAAGTATGTGAAACTAAAATTCTTATGCTTTGCTGGTAGAAATGAAAATGGTACAGTCACTTTGGAAAAGAGCTTGACAGTTTTTTATAAAGTTAAGCAGCCACATACTGTATGACCCAGAAATCCTACTTTTATGTATTTATCCAAGAGAAATGAAAACTTATGTTTGCACAAAACCTGTGTATAAAGGTTTACAGCAGTTCAATTCATAAGACAAAATAAACAGGAACATTTCAGAACAACTCAGGCATCATTCAATTGGTTAATGGATAAACAAACTGTGGTATGTCTATAAATGAACTACAACTCAGAAAAAAAATCTAGAAAATTGTGTGATGACAGAAAGTGAGGGAATTCTCGAACAACATAAAAAAGAGATATGAGTATGTTGAAAGGGCATACAAGCCACACCTAATAGCCAAAGGTGGAACGATATGTACAATAAAATAAGTAGTAACGTTGGATTGTAATCCAAAGAATAATGTAAATATCTTTGAGTTCAAACTGATATAAAAGTAACTGAATAAATAAATTAGTGGAGGGTGGATAGTCTTCTTTACAGAAAAAAAAATCTAATGAACAAATGCAGAAGGAATAAAGGAAATAGAAAATCTCCATTAGAACACCATGGAAACACCATGGCAGCAAACAAGATCCACAAATGGATGCTAAAATTAGTGGACAAAAATTTAAGGACAAAGAGTATATTTGTATTATTTCAAAGTATTTTTCACAAAACAAATATTGATTGCAAGGGGAAGCATAGTAATTTTACACTGGAAAAATATGCCAGACACTGCCTTAACCAAATAATCAAATTTAAAGTCAGCACAATTTGACATATCAACATCATGCACCTCCAGAAAACATGCACTAAGAAAGGCACTTTGCATCTGTGGTATTCTTTCCAGTAATGCATAGCCTCAGTCTAATTATGAGGGAACATAAGACAAACCTAAATTAAGAAAGCTTTTACAAAATAATTGATCAGTACTCTTCAGAAGTCCCAAGATTATGAAAGACAAGGAAAGACTGAGGAACTGTCACAGATTGGATGAGACTAAGGAAACATGATGACTGGTTGCAAGAGAACATTAATAAAAAGCTGGTGAAATCCAAATAAAGTCTGTACTTTAATTCATAGTAATGTACTAATGTTAATTTATTAGTTTTGACAACTGTGCCATGGTTATGTAAAGTGTTATCTTTAGGAAAGGCTGCTTCACCATTCAAACACTGTACTACTGTAACTGTTCTGTAAGTCTAAAATTATTTTTTTCAAAATTTAAAAGGAGTCAGAAAATATTCATAATCATTGTTAGTATTTCCTTTTCTAGAATTGTCTTCAAAATAAATAACCTAAAGGATTATAATCTATTAGCAGAGTTGTTGGTAAACAATACAAATGTGCAATCAACCACATAGCAAGGCTATTTATGAAAATGCTTTAGAACTAGGAGAAAAATGAAATGAAAAATGTGAAAGACACCATTACACTTGACGGTGCCAAATAGAAGTATCCTCTTCTTTCTCCTAAGCATCGGCTGGCATTTTGTACAACTCCTTGTTTCCTTCTACACTCTGACTGCCACATAAATAATTAACCCAGCATAGAACACTGACCCCCAAACAACCAATCCATTAACTGGTTTGTACCAATTAGATTATATCTTGAGGCTCTGAGCTGAGTCATTGGGAACTAAGTTACATTAACGGGTCACCAGAAAAGGCATCTAGTGTGAAGACTTATACAGAGTGGAGGTGGGTACCTCCTGGAAATGGCATTTGAAGTAGGTTGCTTCTCCAAATCTAAAAGGACTGGAAAAGACAAATACAAAACAGCCTTGGAGGAGCTTCAAGATGGCAGACGAGTAACACTCGGAGATCACCTTCCTCCCCACAAATACATCAGAAATACATCTACATGTGGAACAACTCCTACAGTACACCTACTGAATGCTGGCAGAAGACCTCAGATCTCCCAAAAGGCAAGAAACTCCCCACGTACCTGGGTAGGGCAAAAGAAAAAAGAAAAAACAGAGACAAAAGAATAGGGACAGGACCTGCACCAGTGGGAGGGAGCTGTGAAGGAGGAAAGGTTTCCATACACTAGGAAGGCCCTTCGTGGGTGGAGATTTCAGGTGGCGGAGGTGGGGAGCTTTGGAGCCACGGAGGAGAGCACAGCAACAGGGGTGCGGAGGGCAAAGTGGAGAGATTTCCACACAGAGGATCGGTGCCAACCTGCACTCACCAACCCGAGAGGCCTGTCAGCTCACCCACCGGGATGGGTCGGGGCTGGGAGCTGAGCCTCGAGCTTCAGAGGTCAGATCCCAGGGAGAGGACTGGGGCTGGCTGCGTGAACACAGTCTGAAGGGGCTGGTGAACCACGGCTAGCCGGGAGGGAGTCCGGGAAAAAGTCTGGAGCTGCCAAAGAGGCAAGAGACTTTTTCTTGCCTTTTGTTTGCTGGTGCACAAGGAGAGGTGATTAATAGTGCCGCTTAAAGGAGCTCCAGAGACGGGCATGAGACGGGGCTATCAGTACGGACCCCAGAGATGGGCATGAGACTCTAAGGCTGCTCCTGCAGCCAACAAGAAGCCTGTGTGCAAGCACGGGTCACTATCCACACCTCCCCTGCTGGGAGCCTGTGCAGCCCGCCACTGCCAGGGTCCCGTGATACAGGGACAACTTCCCCAGGAAAATGCACGGTGCGCCTCAGGCTGGTGCAACGTCATGCTGGCCTCTGCCGTTGCAGGCTCGCCCTGCATCCGTACCCCTCCCTCCCCCCAGCCTGAGTGAGCCAGAGCCCCCAAATCAGCTGCATCCTTAACCCCATCCTCTTTGAGTGAAGAACAGGCACCCTCAGGTGACCTACACGCAGAGGCGAGTCCAAATACAAAGCTGAACCCTGGGAGCTACGCGAACAAAGAACAGAAAGGGAAATGTCTCCCAGCAGCCTCAGGAGCAGTGGATTAAATCTCCACAATCAACTTGATGTACCTGCATCTGTGGATTACCTGAATAGACAACGAATCATCCCAAATTGAGGAGGTGGACTTTGGGAGCAATGATATATATATATTTTTTCCCTTTCTCTCTTTTTGTGAGTGTGTATGTGTATGCTTCTGTGTGTGAATTTGTCTCTAAAGCTTTGCTTTTACCATTTGTCCTAGGGTTCTGTCTGTCCGATTTTTTTTGTTTTTATTACTTAAAATTTTTTTTCTTAATCATTATATTTTATTTTAATAACTTTATTTTATTTTATTTTACTTTATTTTATTTTATCTTCTTCTTTCTTTCCTTCTTTTTTTCCTCCCTTTTATTCTGAGCCATGTGGAGGACAGGCTCTTGGTGCTCCAGCCAGGAGTCAGGGCTGTGGCACTGAGGTGGGAGAGCCAAGTTCAGGACACTGGTCCACTAGAGACCTCCCAGCTCCATGTAATATCAAATGGTGAAAATCTCCCAGAGATCTCCATCTCAACACCAAGACCCAGCTCCACTCAATGACCAGCAAGCTACAGTGCACACACCCTATGTCAAACAACTAACAAGACAGGAACACAACCCCATCCATTAGCACAGAGGCTGCCTAAAATCATCATAAGGCCACAGACACCCCAAAACACACCACCAGACTTGGACCTGCCCAACGGAAAGACAAGATCCAGCCTCATCCACCAGAACACAGGCACTAGTCCCCTCCATCAGGAAGCCTACACAACCCACTGAACCAACCTTAGCCACTGGGGACAGACACCAAAAACAATGGAAACTATGAACCTGCAACCTGCAAAAAGGAGATCCCAAACATGTAAGTTAAGCAAAATATGAAGACAGAGAAACACAGAGCAGATGAAGGAGCAAGGCAAAAACCCACCAGACCTAACAAATGAAGAGGAAATAGGCAGTCTACCTGAAAAATGAATTCGGAGTAATGATAGTAAAGATGATTCAAAATCTTGGAAATACAATGGAGAAAATACAAGAAACGTTTAACAAGGACCTAGAAGAACTAAACAGCAAACAAACAGTGATGAAAAACACGATAAATGAAATTAAAAATTCTCTAAAAGGGATCAATAGCAGAATAACTGAGGCAGAAGAAAGGATAAGTGACCTGGAAGATAAAACAGTGGAAATGACTACCACAGAACAGAATAAAGAAAAAAGAATGAATAGAATTGAGGACAGTCTCAGAGACCTCTAGAACAACATTAAACACACCAACATTCGAATTATAGGGGTTCCAGAACGAGAAGAGAAAAAGAAAGGGACTGAGAAAATATTTGAAGAGGTTATAGTAGAAAACTTCCCTAATATGGGAAAGGAAATAGTTAATCAAGTCCAGGAAGCACAAAGAGTCCCATACAGGATAAATCCAAGGAGAAACATGCCAAGACACATATTAATCAAAGTATCAAAAATTAAATACAAAGAAAAAATGTTAAGGGCAGCAAGGGAAAAACAACAAATAACACATAAGGGAATCCCCATAAGATTTACAGCTGATCTTTCAGCAGAAACTCTGCAAGCCAGAAGGGAGTGGCAGGACATATTTAAAGTGATGAAGGAGAAAAACCTCCAACCAAGATTACTCTACCCAGCAAGGATCTCATTCAGATTTGACAGAGAAATTAAGAACTTTACAGACAATCAAAAGCTAAGAGAATTCAGCACCACCAAACCAGCTTTACAACAAATGCTAAAGGAACTTCTCTAGGCAGGAAACACAAGAGAAGGAAAAGACCTACAATAATAAACTCAAAACAATTAAGAAAATGGTAAAAGGACCATACATATTGATAATTACCTTAAATGTAAATGGATTAAATGCTCCAACCGAAAGACATAGACTGGCTGAATGGATACAAAAACAAGACCCGTATATATGCTGTCTACAAGAAACCCACTTCAGACCTAGGGACACATACAGACAGAAAGTGAGGGGATGGAAAAAGATATTCCATGCAAATGGAAATCAAAAGAAAGCTGGAGTAGCAATTCTCATATCAAACAAAATAGACTTTAAAACAAAGACTATTACAAGAGACAAAGAAGCACACTACATAATGATCAAGGGATCGATCCAAGAAGAAGATATAACAATTGTAAATATTTATGCACCCAACACAGGAGCACCTCAATACATAAGGCAAATGCTAACAGCTATTAAAGGGGAAATCGACAGTAACACAATCATAGTAGGGGACTTTAACACCCCACTTTCACCAATGGACAGATCATCCAAAATGAAAATAAATAAGGACACACAAGCTTTAAATTATACATTAAGCAAGATGCACCTAATTGATATTTATAGGACATTCCATCCAAAAACAACAGTACACACATTCTTCTCAAGTGTTCATGGAACATTCTCCATGATAGATCATATCGTGGGTCACAAATCAAACCTTGTTAAATTTAATAAAATTGAAATCATATCAAGTATCTTTTCCGACCACAACACTATGAGACTAGATATCAATTACTGGAAAATATCTGTAAGAAACAAACACATGGAGGTTAAACAACACATTACTTAATAACCAAATGATCACTGAAGAAATCAAAGAGGAAATCAAAAAATGCCTGGAAACAAATGACAATGAAAACACAAATACCCAAAACCTACTGGATACAACAAAAGCAGTCCTAAGAGGGAAGTTTATAGCTATACAAACCTACCTTAAGAAACAAGAAACATCTCACATAAACAACCTAACCTTACACCTAAAGCAAATAGAGAAAGAAGAGCAAAAAAGCTCCAAAGTTAGCAGAAGGAAAGAAATCATAAAGATCAGATCAGAAATAAATGAAAAAGGAATGAAGGAAACGGTAGCAAAGGTCAATAAAACTAAAAGCTGGTTCTTTGAGAAGATGAACAAAATTGATAAACCATTAGCCAGATTCATCAAGAAAAAAGGGAGAAGACTCAAATCAATAGAATTAGAAATGAAAAAGGACAAGTAACAATTGACACTGCAGAAATACAAAGGATCATGAGAGATTACTACAAACAACTCTATGCCAATAAAATGGACAACCTGGAAGAAATGCACAAATTCTTAGAAATGCACAATGTGCCAAGACTGAACCAGGAAGAAATAGAAAATATGAACAGACCAATCACAAGCACTGAAATTGAAACTGTGATTAAAAATCTTCCAATGAACAAAAGCCCAGGACCAAATGGCTTCACAGGTGAAATCTATCAAACATTTAGAGAAGAGCTAACACCTATCCTTCTCAAACTCTTCCAAAATATAGCAGAGGGAGGAACACTCCCAAACTCATTCTACGAGGCCACCATCACTCTGATACCAAAACCAGACAAAGATGTCACAAATAAAACTACAGGCCAATATCACTGATGAACATAGATGCAAAAATCCTCAACAAAATACTAGCAAACAGAATCCAACAACACATTAAAAGGATCATACACTATGATCAAGTGGGGTTTATCCCAGAATTGCAAGGATTCGTCAATATATGCAAATCAATCAACATGATACACCATATTAACAAAATGAAGGAGAAAAAACATATGATCATCTCAATACGTGCAGAGAAAGCTTTCGACAAAATTCAATACCCATTTATCATAAAAACCCTCCAGAAAGTAGGCATAGAGGGAACTTTCCTCAACATAATAAAGGCCATATATGACAAACCCACAGCCAACATCATCCTCAATGGTGAAAAACTGAAACCATTTCCACCAAGATCAGGAACAAGACAAAGTTGCCCACTCTCATCACTATTATTCAACATAGTTTTGGAATTTTTTGTGTCTGCAATCAGAGAAGAAAGAGAAATAAAAGGAATCCAAATTGGAAAAGAAGAAGTAAAGCTGTCACTGTTTGCAGATGACATGATACTATACATAGAGAATCCTAAAGATGCTACCAGAAAACTACTAGAGCTAATCAATGAATATGGTAAAGTAGCAGGATACAAAATTAATGCACAGAATTCTCTTGTATTCCTATACACTAATGATGAAATACTGAAAGTGAAATTAAGAAAACACTCCCGTTTACCATTGCAACAAAAAGAATAAAATATCTAGGAATAAACCTACCTAAGGAGACAAAAGACCTGTATGCAGAAAATTATAAGACACTGATGAAAGAAATCAAAGATGATACAAACAGATGGAGAGATATACCATGTTTTTGGATTGGAAGAATCAACATTGTGAAAATGACTCTACTACCCAAAGCAATCTACAGATTCAATGCAATCCGTATTAAACTACCACTGGAATTTTTCACAGAACTAGAAGAAAAAAGTTTCACAATTTGTATGGAAACACAAAAGACCCCAAATAGACAAAGCAATCTTGAGAAAGAAAAACGGAGCTGGAGGAATCAGGCTCCCTGACTTCAGACTATACTACAAAGCTTCAGTAATCAAGACAGTATGGTACTGGCACAGAAACAGAAATATAGATTAATGGAACAGGACAGAAAGCCCAGAGATAAACGCATGCACATATGGTCACCTTATCTTTGATAAAGGAGGCAAGAATATACAGTGGAGAAAAGACAGTCTCTTCAATAAGTGGTGCTGGGAAAACTGGACAGCTACATGTAAAAGAATGAAATTAGGGGCTTCCCTGGTGGAGCAGTGGTTGAGAATCTGCCTGCCAATGCAGGGGACACAGGTTCAAGCCCTGGTCTGGGAAGATCCCACATGCCGTGGAGCAACTAGGCCCGTGAGCCACAACTACTGAGCCTGCGTGTCTGGAGCCTGTGCTCCGCAACAAGAGAGGCCACGGTAGTAAGAGGCCCGTGCATCGTGCTGAAGAGTCGCCCCCGCTTGCCGCAACTAGAGAAAGCCCTCGCACAGAAACGAAGACCCAACACAGCCAAAAATAAATAATAAATTAATTAATAAAAAAAAAGAATGAAATTAGGACACTCCCTAACACCATACACAAAAATTAACTGAAAATGGATTAAAGACCTATATGTAAGGCCAGACACCATCAAACTCTTAGAGGAAAACATAGGCAGAACACTCTATGACATAAATCACAGCAAGATCCTTTTTGACCCACCTCCTGGAGAAATGGAAATAAAAACAAAAATAAACAAATGGGACCTAATGAAACTTAAATGCTTTTGCACAGCAAAGGGAACCATAAACAAGATGAAGAGATAATCCTCAGAATGGGAGAAAATATTTGCAAATGAAGCAACTGACAAAGGATTAATCTCCAAAATTTATAAGCAGCTCATGCAGCTCAATATTAAAAAAACAAACAACCCAATCCAAAAATGGGCAGAAGACCTAAATAGACATTTCTCCAAAGAAGATATACAGATTGCCAACAGACACTTGAAAGAGTGCTCCACATCATTAACCATTACGGAAATGTAAAGCAAAACTAAAATGAGATATCATCTCACACTGGTCAGAATGGCCATCATCAAAAAATCTACAAACGATAAATGCTGGAGAGGGTGTGGAGAAAAGGGAAGCCTCTTGCACTGTTGGTGGGAATGTAAATTGATACAGCCACTATGGAGAACAGTATGGATGTTCCTTAAAAAACTAAAAATAGAACTACCATACAACACAGCAATCCCACTACTGGGCATATATCCTGAGAAAACCATAATTCAAAAAGAGTCATGTACAAAAATGTTCATTGCAGCTCTATTTACAATAGCCAGGACATGGAGGCAACCGAAGTGTCCATCAACAGATGAATGGATAAAGAAGATGTGGTGCATATATACAATGGAATATTACTCAGCCATAAAAAAGAACAAAACTGAGTTATTTGTAGTGAGTTGGATGGACCTAGAGACTGTCATACAGAGTGAAGTAAGTCAGAAAGAGAAAAACAAATACTGTATGCTAACACATATATATGGAATCTAAAAAAACAAAAATCGTCATGAAGAACCTAGGGGCAAGACAGGAATAAAGATGCAGACCCACTAGAGAATGGACTTGAGGATACGGGGAGGGGGGAAGGGTAAGCTGGGACAAAGTGAGAGAGTGGCATGGACATATATACACTAGCAAACATAAAATAGATAGCTAAGGGGAAGCAGCCGCATAGCACACGGAGATCAGCTCAGTTCTTTATGACCACCTAGAGGGGTGGGATGGGGAGGTGGGAGGGAGGGAGATGCGGGAGGGAGGAGATATGGGGACATATGTATATGTGTAGCCGATTCACTTTGTTATAAAGCAGAAACTAACACACAATTGTAAAGCAATTATACTCCAATAAAGATGTTAAAAAAAAAAGAGCCTTGAGGTCAGCTGGAGAATAAACATTCCTAGAGTTGGACAGTGAGACTGTATAATCCTTGTGAAAGGATAAGAGTCCTTGTTGACTAGAAAGTCTGGCCTATTGGTGAGAATCGCCTGGTAGTTGCGAAGGGCAATTCATAGAGCTGCCATTGCTTGATTAAAGTATCTTGCAAATCTTCAAATTCCTTTTGCTTTGATTTTATATTTGCTGAGCAACCTTCTGATCTTAATTTTCTTTCCCACGGAGGCTTCTCTAACTGGTGGCGAATGTGCTTTTTGGCTGACAGGAACATTACTCATGGTAAATTAACAAATTGTCATTCTGATTTATCAATTAATCTCTACTCAGCTTGGTCAGTGTGAATCATTAACTTTGATCACCTCTACGTAAACTAATGGTTAAGGACTCTGAATTCCCTGAGATGAATGGCCAGATCCAATTCACCATCTTGGAGGCCTGCACTGACAACCAGATAGGAACACACCTGTTAGGCTGCTAATTAATTCTTCAGCAAATGTTTGGTGGGTACTTCCTACATGTTAAGAACTACTCTCAATGCCAGATACTCTGCTGTAAACAAAGCAGAAATGCACCTTGGCCTCAGAAAACGTATATTTTAGAAAAAAAGAGACACACAATAATTTGTAAAAGTAAATAAATATATATATAAATAATATATATACAGAAATAAATAGATATGAAAAGCATCATATGGTGATAGGTGCTCTAAAGAAAATTAAAATAGGGTGATATGGTAGAAAGTAACTGGGTTGCAATTTTCTGAAAGGCAGAATCATGAAGGAGTTAAAATAATGAACTTCAGATATGAGATCAAATTTATTTCCATTATTTACAAGTGTCTGACCATAGGCAGTTTTCTTAGACTCTCTGTACCTTAGTCTCTTCATCTGAAAATGAGGTTGATAACTATAGGATCTACTTGCAGTTTTTAAATTAATATTAAATGTGTTAAAAATTAAAAATAGAACTACCGTATGATCCAGCAATTCCACTTTTGGGTATTTATCCAAAGAAAATAAAAACACTATCTTGATAAGCTATCTGCACCCCCATGTTCTTTGCAGCATTATTCACAATAGCCAAGATATGGAAATAACCTGTCTATTGAGAGATAAATGGATAAAAAAGATGTGATATATATATATATATATATATATATATATATATATGTAAAGTATACCTATCTATCTATAAATATATATGTATATCTATATATCTATAGATATATAGATACATAGATGTGAGATATTATATATATAAAAGATTCCATTTTATATATATTCCATTCCATATATGGAATATTATTAAGCCATAAAAAAGAATGAAATCTTGCCATTTGCAACAACATGGACAGACCTCCAGATCACTATGCCGAGTAAAATAAATCAGACAGAGAAAAGACAAATACCATATGATCTCTCTTATATGTGGAAAAAAAAATCTCATAGATACAGTGAACAGATTGGTGGTTGTCAGAGGCAGGGGTTAGGGAGATGGGAGAAATGGGTGAAAAGGTTTTTAATTTATGTAAAAAAATGTGTGTAAAGCACTTTGCTGCTAGGCACACGGTAAGTGCTGTAAAAGTGTTGGTTGCTATTTTGTTCCTATTTTTATTTAAAGACATTTGGTTGAGGTTTGAATGAGTAGAAAGGCCAACCACATGAACAAAGTGGGACATTCCAGAGGAGAAAGCTGGTGTAAAGGCCCAAAGACAAAAATGCCCTTGACCCAGTTAAGAATTGGATTAAAGGCTGGAGTGGCTGGAGGGCCGTAGAGGATGGAGGAGTGGTCAGAGGTGAAGTCTCTGTGGTAGGCAGAGCTGGGTCTAGAAGAGCTCCTAAGCAGAGGAAAGGATTTGTTTTGTAAAAAAAATTGCACTTGTGTTGCTTGGAGACTAGGTAGAGAATTGCAGAGTGAGTATAAGAGCAAAGAGACCAGTCAGGGGACTATGCCAATAGCCAGGTGGGAGGATGTATTATGTTCACTTCAAAACCAACACGTGTAGGGAAATTTACCGTGAAGCACCTCTGCATGTAAGTTATTTAGCAATGAAAAGGGAAAAACAGAAACAGACAAAATCTCTGCCCTCCTGGAGCATTCATTACGTTATAAATCTTAACTTCGGGCAAGAAAACTTTCTTTTGGGTATCTCTCCCCTTTTCCTGAGGCCCATCCAAAACTAAACAAGTGATATTTTAGGTTAACCCAGGCTTGTAATTTATATCTCTCTCAAAGATGCTTATAACATATTGATGCCATTCTTCCCATTTGAAAGGATTTTTAATCATCTTTTCAATCTGTAGAATGATTGCATAGGGATCAGTTCTGGATTTTGTCACATCAGTCACTCTGGTGATGTATCAAAATGTGTGCATTTATGTCTGGATCAAGAGTTGGCTGTGTGTATACAATATGCCATTATTAATATAAGGCAGGAATTGATAGGCTCTCTACTTCATGGCTCATCTGTTCTTGTGCACTATAGCTACAATTTGCATACCTTACTTGAGTTGGAGAGACTTCTAACAAAATAAAGTCTAGTTGGCATAGGTATCTTTAGGTATGTTTAACAGGGAGTCAAGGTGATCTTGCTTTTTCTTTAAATGATCATACCTGGAACCTAGACTCATTCTACTAATGATTTCTAATATTGTTCTGACATCTAAAACCAGAATTTTTAAACTCTTGACCTGTCTGCTTGATTATTTCCATCCCACCAAACTGTGCATTCAACTCTGGTGGGTTTCTTTGCACTTACACCAGAAAAAAAAAAAAAAATCTATCTATCTATCTATATCTATATATAGATATATTTCTGGGGATTTTTTTCCTGTTAGATGTAATTTTTCAAGAGTCTGAATATTTCCTAAATATTTAAAAAATATATTTAATATATAAGAAGAGACTCATAAACACATTACTTTCCTCTCTGGGGAGAGACGGTATAAGCTAGAAAATGCTGAGATTGCCTTGTCTCCCTGAATTCTCTTCTTCGCATAGATCTTACAGGTTCTACATCTTCTAAATTTAAAAACATATATCATATGACATCACTTATATGTGGAATCTAAAAACATGACACAAGTGAACTTATTTACAAAACAGAAATAGACTCACAGACAGAGAGCAGGCTTGTGGTTACCAAGGGGGAAAAGCGGGGAGTGACTTGGGATTTGGGGATTGACATTTACACACTGCTATATGTGGAGTGGATGGGCAGCAGGATCCTACTGTATAGCACAGGGAACTGTGTTCAATATCTTGTAATGATGTATGGTGGAAAAGAATCTGAAAAAAATGTGTGTGTATATATATATATATGTATATATATATATATATATATACACTTTTCTGTACACCTGAAACTAACACAAAATTGTAAATCAAGTATACCTCAATAAAAAAATAAATTAAAATAGAAAAATAAAAGAAAAACACAAGTAAAGATTAATTTATTTGGCTGTATCTCTTTTGAGGTTTTCTTTAAAAAGTAATTAGTGCCGTAAATAGCTAGTTCTTACTAGCCTAATACATGACCTTATTCTGACAAATAGAGACAAGCATTATAAAGAAGACTTGATTGGAGCATGGATCTGAGTAAATAGCATTCAAAGAAAAAGAAAATGGCAAAATAAAGCAAGGGCAAGAGAAAGAAACACTCATCCTCCTTTATCATGAAAATGATTATTTCTCCAAATCACAGCCATCATGTACCCACCCAACCTGTGCAGTCCACAGCCTTGAGCTGAGCAATGTATATGAATTTCTTTGTTATTGAATAGGATTCCAGCATAGTCAGATAAAGTTTGGATCATTACCATGTTATCTGTCATGACCATTGCTCTCACTAAGATGTAGTTGACTCTCCAGAAAAACCAAAACCAAAACTAAAACTTTGGTGTGTATTTTCACTATTCTGGGCAGCTGAGAAAACAAACAAATAAGCAGAAAAGTGGACAGCATGTGAGCAGAAAGGCCATTTGATCTTATACATATTTAAGTAAGAATTGCCCACTGTGATTTGCCAGCACCTACAGTAAATGCTGTTGAGTACAGTGAGGGAACCTCTGAAATGTTTTATCAAAACATGCAAAATTCTGGGCAAATCTTTTGCCCTTAAGTCAAATCAACCCCGCAATTCATATGCTTTAAGCATCTGTAAACTGTTTACTGCTGTTAGAGCTGATGGATCAGAGGATGCAAGTATAGTTTGCTGTTTTAAGGCATGCAGGCCTGTGTGCATGTGCACATGCACGTGCAGACACACACACACACACACACACAAACACACACACACCCCAAATGGCACTGCCTATTGACCTTTGAAACATCAAGCTACTAAAATGTTATATGCTTATTTTAGGTATAAGACTCATTTGCTGTACTTCTAATGAAAACTGTTATCATACTCAAAAATCTGTTTTAACTTTTGGTTTGAATCTGAGCCCAGTCTTATATGTTCGTACAACCTGAATATCCTAAAATAGCCTGAAAACTTTCTCGCTAGAAGGTATTCTACTTACCGCCAGAGAGGCAGTAAAATATGGCTCCAATTCTGTTCTTTCGTCCATCCTTCTGGAGAACATGCACTAATCTAGCTGGATTGCAACTTTGGATTTATATCACATTTTGAGATGAACACTGTCCAGGTGTCATCTGTTGGCTCTCCAAGACTCAGGCAAAGGAGGTTTATTGAACCCTAGAGACGTTAGGCAGCAACTTTATTGGACTACTGTAGTTGGGCCAAGGGAAGACAATATTTTGATTAGGTCAACATGGCAAATATGGCAGCTGTGGTATGTCTTCATAAAATCCTTAGTCTGACTTTATACAAATTCTTGCCATGTCATCAAAAAGCATCCACTTATTACTACTGTCTTCTAAATAATCTTGTAAAATTAGGAAAATGATCCCTATTATTTTGGCTTACATGAATAATCTTGAATTCTGTGTTCTGAAGAGTATCTTTTTGGATAACAAATCCCTATGGCTGGGAGGACTCAAGAGCTTGGATTACTCTCTCTAAATAAAGCAATACTAGGTGGAAACAGGGACGCTGAGCAATTAGTTTCTGTAGATGATGTAGTTAATGAGCAACCTGGATTAGTCTGGCTTGAACCCTCCTTGCTGTTGTGCCTAAGAATTTGCAAGTGAAATTCAAAGAAAATGGGGGTCCAGGCAATTTCAGCTGCTTTGAAGACACTCCAAATGAGTCCACCTTTGAAGACTTAGGAATTCAGAACATAAAGGAAATTTACTCATGTCCTATACCACCGTTGCCTGCTTCATCATTTTTACTGTTGGGAAAGCTAATGTCCAGTGCTCTTTGCTGTCTAATTCAGTTTATGTCTAGTCTGCCCCTATTTTTCCTCCTGTTCTTCCTGCTTTCTCTCTGACCACTCTTCCACTTGAAAGGAGATCTATAGAGTGGCAGAAAACTCCATTTTAGAACTAAAATTAGAGTCATGACATTTGGCCAATATAAATCTCAGTGTCAAAAGGAAAACACAGGCTCATGCCATTCATTCATAAATGATTCAAGGACTTGAATTCAGTTACTCAGCAAATACATATAGAACATTTAGTGGAAACAGGAAATAACAAAAGAGTGAAACCAATAACATATTTGCCACTAATATGTGTGGCAAAGAACTCTGCCAGGTGTCTATGGCAGCTATATAGACAGATGTTGCACCAACCTTGGCTGGGCTTATATTGGGTGAACACATGGTATTTGATATTTGATATCAAGAAGCTCAGAGTCTGAAAGAATAAGACTTATATGTAAGTAACCACAAAGCTATGTGGTACAGGCACCACATGAGCTCAGAGAAGCTAGAGAGAGTCATAGGGATTTGGGGGGAAGGTAGTGGTGGCACAATCTGACCTGAACTCTGAAGTGCTGGACTGACTCATAACATGTTAGGGTTGGAAGGAGAAAACTCTCAGTGGGGGTATAGGCATGTACAAAATTCTAAATCTAAGACACCACAGAAAGTATCTTCTCATTTTAGTGGGAACAGAAGGCCTAGGCAAGAAAGCAGTGGGAGAGTAGTAACTTAATTCATATGATTAACAGGTGATTACTCTGTAGCCAGGCATTGTTCTACGCTCTGGTATATAGCAATAAAAATAATATGAACCTTATATTCTAGTAGAGGATGTGGTAGGCAGCCTGTAAAGTGGCCCCCAATGAGCTCTACCTCCTGGAAGTTATCTGATTATGTAATCCCTTCACCCATTTTTTTCCCCACATCTTTATTGGAGTATAAATGCTTTACAGGGTTGTGTTAGTTTCTGCTGTACAAGAAAGTGAATCAGCTATATGTATACATATATCCCCATGTCTCCTCCCTCTTGAGCTTCCCTCCCACCCTCCCTATTCCATCCCTCTAGATCATCACAAAGCACCGAGCTGATCTCCCTGTGCTATGCAGATGCTTCCCACTAGCCATCCATTTTACATTTGGTAGTGTATATACGTCAATACTACTCTCTTACTTCATCCCAGCTTCCCCTTCCCTCTGTGTCCTCAAGTCCATTCTCTACTTCTGCGTCTTTATTCCTGCCCTGCTACTAGGTTCATCAGTACTGCTTTTTTAAGTTCCATATATATGCTTTTGCATACGGTATTTGTTTTACTCTTTCTTACTTACTTCACTCTGTATGACAGATTCTAGGTCCATCCACCTCATTACAAATAGCTCAATTTCGTTCCTTTTCATGGCTGAATAAGATTCCATTGTATATATGTGCCACATCTTCTTTATCCAGCCATCTGTTGATTGACATTTAGGTAGCTTCCATGTCCTGGCTATTGTAAATAGTGATGCAATGAATATTGTGGCACATGTCTCTTTTTGAATTATGCTTTTCTCAGGGTATATGCCAAGTAGTGGGATTGCTGGGTCATAAGGTTGTTCTGTTTTTAGTTCTTTAAGGAACCTCCATACTGTTCTCCATAGTGACTGGATCAATTTACATTCCCTCCAACAGTGTAGGAGGGTTCCCTTTTCTCCACACCCTCTCTAGCATTTATTGTTTGTAGATTTTTTGATGATGACCATTCTGACCGGTGTGAGGTGATACCTCATTGTGATTTTGATTTGCATTTCTCTAATGATTAGTGATGTTGAGCTTCTTTTCATGCATTTGTTGGCCATCTGTATATCTTCTTTGGAAAAATGTCTATTTAGGTCTTCTGCCCATTTTTGGATTGGGTTTTTGTTTTTGTGATATTGAGCTGCATGAGCTGCTTGTATATTTTGGAGATTGATCCTTTGTCAGTTGTTTGTTTGCAAACATTTTCTCCTATTCTGAAAGTTGTCTTTTCGTCTTGTTTATGGTTTTCTTTGCTGTGCAAAAGCTTTTAATTTTTATTTGGTCCCATTTGTTTATTTTTGTTTTTATTTCCCTTACTCTAGGAGGGGTGGTCAAAAAAGATCTTGCTGTGATTTATATCATAGAGTGTTCTACCTATGTTTTCCTCTAAGAATTTTATAGTGTCTGGCCTTACGTTTAGGTCTTTAATCCATTTTGAGTTTATTTTTGTGTATGGTGTTAGGGTGTGTTCTAATTTCATTCTTTTACATGTAGCTGTCCAGTTTTCTTAGCACCACTTGTTGAAGGGGCTGTCTTTTGTCCATTGTATATTCTTCCCTCCTCTGTCAAAGATAAGGTGACCATATGTGTATGGGTTTATCTCTGGGCTTTCTAACCTGTTAGATTGACCTATATTTCTGTTTTTGTGCCAGTACCATACTGTCTTGATTACTGTAGCTTTGTAGTATAGTCTGAAGTCAGGGAGCCTGATTCCTCTAGCTCCGTTTTTCTTTCTCAAGATTGCTTTGGCTATTTGGGGTCTTTTGTGTTTCCATACATATTGTAAAAGTTTTTGTTCTAGTTCTGTGAAAAATGCCATTGGTAATTTGATAGGGATTGCATTGAATCTGTAGATTGCTTTGGGTAGTATAGTCATTTTCACAATATTGATTCTTCCAATCCCGGAGCATGGTATATCTCTCCATCTGTTTATGTTATCTTTGATTTTTTTCATCAGTGTTCTATAGTTTTCTGAGCACAGGTCTTTTGCTTCCTTAGGTAGGTTTATTCCTAGGTATTTTATTCTATTTGTTGCAATGGTAAATGGGATTGTTTCCTTAATTTCTCTTTTGGATCTTTCATTGTTGGTGTATAGGAATGAAAACGATTTCGGTGCATTAATATTGTACCCTGCATCTTTACCAAATTCACTGATTAGTTTTAGTAGTTTCCTGGTGGCATCTTTAGTATTTTCTATGTATAATGTCATGTCATCTGCAAACAGTGACAGTTTTACTTCTTTTCCAATTTGTATTCCTTTTTTTTTTTTTTAATTTTATTTATTTATTTATTTATTTTTGGCTGTGCTGGGTCTTCGGTTCGTGCGAGGGCTTTCTCTAGTTGCGGCAAGTGGGGGCCACTCCTCATCGCGGTGCGGGGACCGCTCTTCATCGCGGTGCGCGGGCCTTTCACTATCGCGGCCCCTCCCGCTGCGGGGCACAGGCTCCAGACGCGCAGGCTCAGCAGCTGTGGCTCACGGGCCCAGCCGCTCCGCGGCATGTGGGATCCTCCCAGACCAGGGCTCGAACCCGTGTCTCCTGCATTAGCAGGCAGATTCTCAACCACTGCGCCACCAGGGAAGCCCCTGTATTCCTTTTATATCTTTTTCTCCTCTGATTGCTGTGGCTAGGACTCCCAATACTATGTTGAATAATATTGGCAAGAGTGGACATCCTTGTCTTGCTCCTGACCTTAGATGAAATGCTTTCAGTTTTTCACCATTGAGAATGATGTTTGCTGTGGGTTTGTCATATATGGCTTTTATTATGTTGAGGTAGGTTCCCTCTATGCCCACTTTCTGGAGAGTTTTTATCATAAAAGGGTGTTGAATTTTGTCAAAAGCTTTCTCTGCATCTATTGAGATGATCATATGGTTTTTATTCTTTAATGTAATATGGTGTTTCCCATTGATTGTTTTGTGTATATTGAAGAATCCTTGCATCCCTGGGATAAATCCCACTTGATCATGGTGTATGATCCTTTTAATGTGTTGTTGGATTTTGTTTGCTAGTATTTTGTTGAGGATGTTTGCATCTATTTTCATCAGTGATATTATTCTATAATTTTCTTTTTTTCTGATATCTTTGTCTGGTTTTGGTATCAGGGTGATGGTGGCCTCATAGAACGAGTTTGGGAGTGTTCCTCCCTCTGCTATATTTTGGAAGAGTTTGAAAAGGATAGGTGTTAACTCTTCTCTAAATGGTTGATAGAATTCACCTATGAAACCATCTGGTTCTGGAATTTTGTTTGTTGGAAGATTTTTAATTACAGTTTCAATTTCATTACCTGTGATTGGTCTGTTTATATTTTCTAATTCTTCCTGGTTCAATCTTGGAAGGTTGTGCTTTTCCAAGAATTTGTCCATTTCTTCAAGGTTGTCCATCTTATTGGCGTATTGTTGCTTGTAGTAGTCTCTTATGATCTTTTGTATTTCTGCAGTGTCAGTTGTAATCTCTTCTTTTTCATTTCTAATTTTATTGATTTGAGTCCTCTCCTTTTTTTCTTGATGAGTCTGGCTAAAGGTTTATCAATTTTGTTTATCTTCTCAGAGAACCAGCTTTTAGTTTTATTGATCTTTGCTATTGTTTTCTTTGTTTCTATTCCATTTATTTCTGCTCTGATCTTTATGATTTCTTTCCTTCTACTAATTTTGGGTTTTCTTTGTTCTTCTTTTTCCAGTTGTTTTAGGTGTAATGTTAGATTGTTTATTTGAGAGTTTTCTTGTTTCTTGAGGTGAGTTTGAATTGCTATGAATGTCCCTGTTAGAACTGCTTTTGCTATATCCCATAGGTTTTGGATTATCATGTTTCATTGTCCTTTGTTTCTAGGTATTTTTGGATTTCCTCTTTGATTTCTGCAGTGATCTCTTGGTTATTTAGCAGCACACTGTTTAGCTTCCATGTATTTGTGTTTTTTACTGTTTTTTTCCTGTAATTGATTTCTAATCTCATAGCGTTTTGTCAGAAAAGATACTTGATACGATTTCAGTTTTCTTAAATTTTCCAAGGTTTCATTTGTGACCCAAGATGTGATCTATTCTGGAGAACGTTCCATGTGCACTTGAGAAGAAAGTGTATTCTTCCACTTTCTGGTGGAATGTCCTAAAAATATCAGTTAAGTCTATCTGGACTATTGTGTCATTTAATACTTGTGTTTCCTTAGTTATTTTCATTTTGGTTGATCTGTCTATTGGTGTAAGTGAGGTGTTAAAGTCCCCCACTATTATTGTGTTACTGTCAGTTTCTCCTTTTATGGCTGTTAGCATTTGCCTTATGTATTGAGGTGCTTCTATGTTAAGTGCATAAATATTTATAATTGCTATGTTTTCGTCTTGGATTGATCCTTTGATCATTATGTAGTGTCCTTCCTTATCTTTTGTAACAGTCTTTATTTCAAAGTCTATTTTAACTGATACAAGTATTGCTACTCCAGGTTTCTTTTGATTTCCATTTGCATGGAATAACTTTTTCCATCCCCTCACTTTCTGTATGTATGTGTCCCTAGGTCTGAAGTGGGTTTCTTGTAGACAGCATATATAAAGGTTTTGTTTTTGTATTCATTCAGCCAGTCTATGTCTTTTGGTTGGAGCATTTAATCCTTTTACATTCAAGGTGATTATTGCTATGTATGTTCCTATTCCCATTTTCTTAATTGATTTGGGTTTGTTCTTGTGGGTCTTTTTCTTCTCTTGTATTTCCTGCTTAGAGAAGTTCCTTTAGCATTTGTAGTAGAGCTGGTTTGGTGGTGCTGAATTCTCATAGCTTTTACTTGTCTGTAAAGCTTTTGATTTCTCCACTGAATCTGAATGAGATCCTTGCTTGGGTAGAGTAATCTTGGTTGTAGGTTTTTCCCTTTCATCACTTTAAATATGTCCTGCCACTCCCTTCTGGCTTTCAGAGTTTCTGTTGAAAGATCAGCTGTTAACCTTATGGGGATTCCCTTGTATGTTATTTGTTGCTTTTCCCTTGCTGCTTTTAATATTTTTTCTTCGTATTTAATTTTTGATAGTTTGATTAATATGTGTTTCGGCATGTTTCTCTTTAGGTTTATCCTGTACGGGACTCTCTGCTCTTCCTGGACTTGACTATTTCCTTTCCCATGTTAGGGAAGTTTTCGACTATGATCTCTTCAAATATTTTCTCTTACTCTTTCTTTTTCTCTTCTTCTTCTGGGACCCCTATAATTCGAATGTTGGTGCATTTAATCTTGTCCTAGAGGTCTCTGAGACTGTCCTCAATTCTTTTCATTCATTTTTCTTTATCCTGCTCTGTAGTAGTTATTTCCACCATTTTATCTTCCAGTTCACTTATCCATTCTTCTGCCTCAGTTATTCTGCTACTGATTCCTTCTAGGGTAATTTTAATTTCATTTATTGTGTTGTTCATCACAGTTTGTTTGCTCTTTAGTTCTTCTAGATCCTTGTTAAATATTTCCTGTATTTTCTCCATTCTGCTTCTGAGATTTTGGATCATCTTTACTGTTATTACTCTGAATTCTTTTTCAGGTAGGTTGCCTATTTCATCTTCATTTATTGAGTCTTGTAGGTTTTTACCTTGATCCTTCGCCTGTAACAAATTTTTTTGTCATTTCATTTTTTTTTTTTTTGATGGGTGGGGCTGTATTCCTGTCTTCCTGGTTGTTTGGCCTAAGGCATCCAGCACTGGAGTTTGCAGGCAGTTGGATAGAGCTGGGTCTTGGTGCCAAGATGAGGACCTCCAGGAGCCCTCACTCCAATTAATATTCCCTGGGGTCTGAGTTTCTCTGTTAGTCCAGCGGTTTGGACTTGAGCTCCCACCAAAGGAGCTCAGGCCTGACCTCCAGCCTGGGAACTAAGATCCTGCAAGCTGAGTTGCGCAGCAAAAAAAAAAAAAAAAAAGAAAGAAAAGAAAAAGAAAAATAGGAGCAGTACAATAACAAAGATTAAAAACAAAATACAATTAGAAAGATAAAAAATATATTAGGAAAAATAAAAACATAATTGAAACAACTGCAACAATGTAAAATAAAATGACTACAGAAAAAAGAAAAAAAAAAGGCTTGGCAGAGTTTAGGTGGGTGTGGAACGTAAGCAGGGGTGGGGTTTAGGGTGGGACAGGACCTAGACTCAGGACTCACGCAGCCAGAGAAGGCCTGGGGGTGGGGCCTATGTGGGGGTGATGTTCAAGCCTGGGGCAGGCCCTTTGCTTAGGACCTTCATGGAAGGGGAAAGGCAGCATGTCCAAAGGAGGGCCTCCAGAGTGTGGAGTCCCGGAGTTTGGAGCTAAGGCCCTGGATGAGGGTGTGTAGGTGGGGTTTAGGCCCAACACGTTGGAGGGGGTCTCAGAAGGGGTCTCTGAGTGTAGACATAGGGCCCTGGGTGGAGGTGTAGGGGCGGGGCTTGGGTTCTGTGCAGCAGGAGGGAGGCTCTGAGGGCAGAGAATTAGGCGGGAGCCCAACAGGCTCCCCTGTGCTAAGTGGACAGGGAAAGTGCTGGCTGCATTCCCTTCCATTCCTCTGCACCCCACCCCCATCTCCCCAAGGGTTTCCCTCATCCCTGCTGGACACCTAATCATGGGTGGGTCCTGCTGGGTAGGAACTCCTCCCCTCCCCCAGCCACCCCTCAGGGGTGCCAGTCCCGTAGGTCTGGGCTTTACTTTTGCTCCCCCTTCCCTCCCTCCCACTCTGTCAGGACCCGCACGGCTGTAGGGGGCCTAGGTGGGCAGAGGATCAGGCCTGGGGTCTCAGCAGGCTCCTGGGGGCCCATGTGAGCAGGGGAAACCTAGCCATGCTCCCATTTGATCCTCTGCCCTCCCAATGGTCCCCCAATTTCCCCCATAGGGCATGGGATCCCTTCCCCTCCCCCAGCCACCCCTCAGGGGCACCAGTCCCATCCCATCTCCATTTTCCTTCCCCCTCACTCCCCCCCCATGCCCCACATCCTACCCAGTCACTGGGGGTTCCTCCTATCCCCTTAGGTGTCCTAGTTTTGCAGAGACACAAATTCCGTGTCCTCCTAGCCCGCCATCTTGACTCCACCCATCCCTTCACCCTTGAGTGTGGGCTGGACTTAGTCATTTGCTTCTAATGATAGAATATGGCAAAAGTGATGAGGTGTCACATCAAAGGTTAGGTTACAAAAATACTGTGATTTCCATCTTGCTTATTTTCTCTCATTCTCTTTCTTTCTCAGTGTGAGATAAGCTAGCTGCCTTGTGGTAAGATTTACTATAGAGAAGCCCATGTGGTAAGGATCTGGCCAGTGAAGACCTGAGGCCAGCCAGCAGTGACTGAGTTTAGAAATGGCTCCTCCTCCAGTTAAGCCTTGAGATGACCATTGTCCTCACCAAAAATTTGATTACAGACTCCGAGGATCCCTAAGCCTGAGACACCAAAAACAATGCTTGGATTCCTACCTCATATAACCTGTGAGATAATAAAATGTTTGTTATTTTAAGCTGCTAAATTTTGGTGTATTTAGTTATAAAGAAATGTATAACTAATCTAGGGGAGATAAAGAATTCATTTTCTCTACCCCCATACATGCATGCAACAACTTAGAAGAAAAATTATGCAAGATAAAGGGGGCCATTTGGGAACTGGGAGTTCCAGGGAGCAGGCTGGAGGAAGTGTATTACAATTTTGCAAGGCCACCAGGATAATGTGAGATTTGAGCCAGAGGGAGGAGGGGGAGTGGGCTGTGTGAATTGCTGGAGGAAGATGTACTAGGTAAAGAAGGTCTCAGGTACTAATGTCCTTAGACAGGAGTTTGTGGAGTTTATGTGAGGAAGAGCAAAAAGGCCAGTGTGGCTGTAGTGTAGTAATGGGTGAGGAAGAGGGTGGTTTTACATAAGGTCAGAGAAGTAGTAGGGGTAAAGAATATATAGGGCTTTAGAGGATGTGGTCAGACCGTTATACTTAATACTGAGTAAACTGGAGCGCTTTCGAAGGGTTTGAGTGAAGGAGTGATATTATCTGATTTATATATGAAAGCTCTGACTGCTTTATAAAAAGTACAATAAGAAGGCAAGGGAGGAAGGAAAGGATTATTAGGAGACCATTATAAAAATCTCGATGGTAGGTGTTTCTGACCAGGGTGGTAGCAGGTGGTAGGGTAAGAAGTAAATATATGCTGAAGATAGAGAAGACATGTTTATGGAAGGATTAGATACATAGTGGGGGAGACTCGAGAGAGGTGTCAAGAATGACTCCAGTACTCTGGCTTGAACATCTGTCAGTGGAATTTCCATTTACTCTGATGGAGAAGACTCTATAAAGAGTAGGATTTAGGGATCAGGAGGGGCATATGGTGGGGTGCTGTGCAATCAGGATTTTGTTACTTTTACATATAGAGTTTGAGTTACTTCTTAGATATCCAAATAAAGATGGCAAATAAGTTTGGGGCAAGTAATGAGTTTAGAGGTCAGGGAACCCAGGCTGAAGTTATTCATTTGGGAACTGTCAAGGCGCAGGTGACATTTTGAAACAAGTTCCTCCACACTGCATACTTTTAAGAGGTACCACTTATTTTTGGTTCCTCAGAATATTATTCACATGGAATATCATAATAATTAATACCACTGGAATTGTGAAAGACAAAAACCCTGTGAGAGACTGGATGATGTAACTCAGGCATAAATGGTAAAAAAAAGAAGGAAAGAGGTACATAGACTGAACTCTGGGAAGTCTAACATTTGGATGTTGTGAAGTTTATGAAGGACTAGTAAGGGAGGCTTAAAAGAGGAAGCCAGCAATGTAGGCAGAAGGTATCAAGAGAGCCAAGTACAGAAGTTATATCAAGAAGCATAGAGTAATCAACTGTATTAAATGTTGCTGAAAGATTAAATATGATTAATTTATTAGACAACGTGGAGATCCTTGATAACTTGGTAAAAGCTGGTTTGTACAGTGGTATAATGATAGCCTAATTGGAGTAGATTCAACAAAGAATGAGAAGATAAGAAGTGGAGAATTCAGTACTGACTACTCTTTCCAGGTGTTTTCTGTGAAGGGGACTAAAGAAGTTGAGTGGCAGCTGCAGGGAAAATAAGGTCAAAAGTGTGAGTGTGTGCATAATTTTAATTTTTAAGGTAGATGAAATAACAGTATGTTTGTATACTGATAGGAATAATCCAGTAGAAAGAGGAAGAAATTGGTTATGCAGAGAAAATGACAGTAGATTGTTGGAGTGATACCCTTGATTATGTGAGAAGTGATGTTTTAAATCCATTGCACAGATATTGTGGTTGGCATTGGATTAGAAAATGGAGTGTTTATCTACAGAAAAAGGAGTGACTGCACAGTAGGTATAAATCCTTGTGGGCGGATATGTGGTTGTGGGGATCTTGTGGAATTTCTCTTGATTGCTACTATTTTCTCAGTGAAAGCAAAAACATGATTATTATTTGAGAGTGAGGCTAGGGGAGGAGATGTATGAAGTATTTGGAGACATAAGAAGGTATTTAATTGTCGTCTTGGAGAGTGGAAAATTGACTGAACTACTAGCATGATTACTAAATAACACTGAGGACCCACTTGGTGTTCATTTGGTCTCATGCAGGATTCCTATTTGAAGTGAGACCAATGAGCATGATTATGTTTTTCTGCAATGTTTCCGCTGCCCTGGAGCAAACAAAGATTAAATGGAAAGTTGGATTTAACCAGGGGTTGGGCTATTACCAAGTTAACATAACAACAGAGAGAGAAATGAGAGATGGAATCTGAGCTGTATACAGAGAGAAACAAGGATGGGAGAAGGATGAGGGATAGTAAAAGAATAGTAGCATTAATGGGTTATACATCTTTGTTAAAAGGAGGAGGCTCAAAAAAAAAAAAAAAAAGGAGGAGGCTCAAAAACTTGTTGGTGTACAAGGAGGAGCAAGCAGGAGAGATAGAAGATGCTATTTAGTGGTTGGGATGCGTGAAACTGAGAGAATGAGGAGTAGACATCATAAAAAATTATAGCACAACTTAGGCTATAGAGGCAGTAAGCCCAGTCTCCATGAAGTTTTCTTCTCTGAGGAAGGATATGTCTAAACTAGTGTTTTTGTAGGCCCAATCTAATAGTAAAATGCATGACAGGAAGCAAAGAGATGTGTATAAAGGCCATTATAATACCAAATGTAATTTTTTGACAAAATGTTTGTAATTTCCATTGTTTTACACCTATCTCATCACCTGGGAAAGACTCTACCTTAATAGTTAATCTCTGAAAAAGACAAAGATAGATTTCTTTTTGTAGAGAATCTGCAGCTGGTCTCTCTTGTCAGTTGTTCAAACATCATTTGCCAGCTGGTGATGAGACAAAGAAAATAGCACCTCCAGGGTGTGCAGTGACATCTCACACCTGTAGGCTACAGAGTCAACTGAATCAGTAGACTCACACATACTTTGGATTGTGTATTTCTTTACCAGCTCTGACAGCAGGCAGGTTGACCCCAATGAAGGCTGTTGGAAAGCTATGTAAATCAAGCCATATGTTTAATGTCCATTGAAAAAATCATTGAAAGAAAACTTGAAAATCATCATTTTATTATGTAAGATATATATATATATATATATATATATATATATATTTTTTTTTTTTTCACAAACGATTTTGCTATGGTATAACATAACTTCAATTTCATATTAGCATTTGAGCATGTCAGAAAATCATAGTGTTAGGAAAAAAATTAGATAACTTCTTTCCTGATTGTTCATGCTATAGAGATAAAGGCATCCCTTGCTATCTAATCTCAAGAGCCTAGTAGTTTTAGCTTCTGAGATAAGATTCTGTGGAGGAAAAGGACTCACCAAGTTTTTGTTACTGGCTCTCTGAAACAGGAAGAAACGCATGGGGAAATACAGTTTTTCTCGCAGTACAAACTTGCTCTATCCAGATTCAGAACCACGTGCATTTAAATGGAAAGAGATGTTTGTATTTCCTCTGAAGTAATCTAAGAGATAATTTTTAGGTCATTGATATTTCATAAGCAATAATGTAACTTTCCATGGGATCTTGGAAAAGACTTTCCACACATCCCTTTTTAAAAAATATATATATTATATTTTGGCTTCTCTATGAAACAGTGGGCATAAGAGAAAAAAGAACTTTACTAGGTGTGAGTAGTTCTCCAAGGCAACAGAACATCTGGCCAACCTCAGTGTGAAGATTCCAAAGGACTGGAATAAACTGAATTTGTGCTGTCCTACTCCTCGGAATAGTTGTGAAGAATTACAAATAAATACCTCTGTCAAGAGACTGTTATAGTCTTCTATAGCCCATAATTCCACAAGAGTTAATGGATGCAACAGAAAAAAAGAAAAAAAAGAGAGAGAGAGAGAGAACTGGAAGAAGTGAAAGAGAAGCTAAGTGATTGAGAACATTCATGACCTAGTTATCAGGAAAGCCTTAGTACCCTGATTTTCAGTGTCTTGAATAAAAGACAGTAAAAGTACTAATGCTGACAAATACTGTAGTACCCTTGAGCTGATCCAATCAACTGGAGTATGTTGAATTATATTTCATTTATTATTTTTCCCTAAGGATGGAGATTCAGGAATTTATTTCATCTCAGATCAAATCCAGGAAGTTATTCTTTTTACCAAAAGGAACAGAAAACAATTGTCCATCTCTGGATATGAATGCGAGGAAAAACTGGTATAATGAAACTGCATAAGTATTTGATATTGGAATATGTAAAAGAAAACATAAAAAGAAAATCTCAGTGCTGTCAACTTGGTCATAAGCAGTATAGGAGAAAAAGAGAAGATTAACAGAACTTGAGCATATAGTACAACTACCAATATTGCTTGTCATGCTACCATTGTTATTGCCTACAGATAGTTAGTACTTATGAGGCAAGCACTGTCATAATATTTACATGTGTTAATTATTTAAATGAAAAAGACTAGAAACCTCACGAGGAGAGAGACTAAACATTTTTCAGTTTGTAATCAAAACCGTCAAGTACAGTACTTGACATATAGTAAGCACTCAATAGATGCTCTTGAACCAAACTAAAAATTAATCCAGGCTAGATTAAGACTTGATTTGTGCTGTCCAAGGGCTTTCACCAGTACTTTAGTAAGGAAAAACAGAATAGTGTTATTATAATATCAATATATACTTCTTCAGGGTAGATGAGCCCATTCTCTCATTAAAAAGCATGGCCAAGTGTGTTCCATATTTTATCTCCTAAACTTGTGGCAATTCAAACTCATTGATTTTAGTTCTTAAATACCTCCTCAGTTACTTTCCCAAATGTTAACTTTTCCCAAGAGAGCTAGGTTAACCCTGGCTCTGTGATCTGTTCTTTAAGACCCATTAGGGGGAAAGGGAGCTTTGTAATACGCAAGACATCAATTAGAGTACTTAGAAGATATTGTCTCAACAGTGTAACAAAATTAGCCCTGGAATAAAAATTGTTGTGGTTTAGCTTAATGACTCTTAAAAGAAAGTCTTGAAAAAACAAGATTTCCACATAGCTTCATTTCATAACAAAGCTGAAGAATATTTAAAGAAACACAAGAAATTTCCAACATCAACAAAGGAAAATTCATAATAACTAGCATCCAGTGAAAAATTACAAGGCATGCAAAGAAAAAAAATACATTAATAATGAGGGAATCAAGAAATGACATAGATCTACCTCACACTTATTATAATGGTTATTATAAAAAAGAGATAACGAATTCTGGCAAGGATGTGGAGAAACGGGAGCTGTTGTGCACATTTGGTAGGATTGCAAACTGGTGCAGCCACTATGGAAAACGGTATGGAGGTTTCTCAAAAAATTAAAAATAAGAGCCACTTTATGAGCCAACAATTCCACTTCTGGGTATATATCTGAAGGAAAAAAAACGGTATGTCAAAGAGATATCTGTACCCCCATTTTCATATTATTTATGAGAGCCAAGACATGGAAACAACCTAAGTGTCCACTGACACACAAATAGATATAGAAAGCTGTGATATAATAAAATATTATTCAACCATAAAAAAGAAGGAAATCCTGCCATTTGTGACAACATGGATGGACTTTGAGGGCACTATGCTAAGTGAAATAAGTCAGACAGAGAAAAACAAATAGTAAATGATCTCATTTAAATGTGGAATTAAAAAAAATACTCACAGAAAAAGAGATCAGATTTGTGGTTACCAAAGGCAGGGGTGTATGGGAGGGGGTATTAAATAAAGGAGGTCAAAAGGTAAAAACTTCCAGTTTATAACTATAAGATAATTAAGTACTATGGATGTAATGTACAACATGATGACTATATTTCATACTGCTGTATGGCATATTTGAAAATTGTTAACAGAGTAGATCCTAGAAGTTCTCATCACAAGGAAAACAACTTTCTTTTTCTTTTTTTTAGTATCTATATGAGATGTTGGCCGTTAACTAGGTAATCAGTTCACAATATATGTAACTCAAGTAATTTTGCTGTACACCTTAAACTTATACAATGACATGTGCCAAATAAAACTTAACAATGATATCACATTAAAAAAATGACACAGATAATAAAATTAGGTGACAAGGATATTCAAACAATTGTAAATATATTCCAGGTATTCAGGTAAAAAAAAGCATGAGTTTGTTAAGGAAAGCTATAGAAGATTTTAAAAAGGGTCAAAAGATTCATGAGTCTATGAAGACTCATATGCCTATGCTCGTAGACATAGCAATAGGTATGATTCAAAATTAAACACAGAAACAAAAATACTTAAAAAAATGATAAAGTCTCATTGAGCTTCAGAGAACCCTCAAGCAGTCTAATGTACATGACTGGAGTCCAAGAAGAGGAAAACTAGAAAAAATACTTGGAGAAACAGTAACTGAAAATTTGATTCACCACGTAATCTCATGGATTCAAGAAGTTCAAAGAAACTCAAGCAAAAAGAAAATGGAACACGTTACTCAAGTTACTCTAAACCACTGATAAAGAGAAAATCTTGAAGTTAGCCACAAGAAAAAAGATACATTGCACAGTGTACAGAGGAATAAAGATAAGAATGACAGAAGATATTCAGTACTAAAAGTTTATACATGGTGGAAGAAAAACAAAGTGTTTGAAATCCATGTACCAGAAGCTGGCCTATGGAAAATTCTTTCAATCATCAGACGGGTAAAATATAAGCTCAGGGTAACCAAGGCAAACCAGAAACCAGAGTAGCAATATGACAAAAGAGAAATAAAAGAGTTTATTCTTGTAAACTAGAATACTTTACCCAGTGAAATCTTTTAAAAATAAAGATTTAAAAAGACTTTTTTAGACATCTAAAGGTGAAAGAATTTGTCACTAGCAGAACTTCACTATGAGAAATGTTAAGGGAGATCCCTCCAACAGAAGGAAAATGATATCAGATAGAAAGCTGGATCTACACAAAAGAAGTGTAAATGTGTGAGTAACTTATAACTGGTTTTCTATTGTAAGAATACTTTCATTCTGATATCATGTCTGGATTTATGACAAGAAATCACAGAGCCAGATGCTATATCTTGACTTAAATATGTCTCATGACACTTAGTACCAGAAGGTTATTGGTAGTGGAAGTGAAACAAGGTTTAAAAATGTTTGTGCCAAAAGCTGGTCTACAGAAATTTTTCCCAATCATCAGATGTGTAAAATATATGTGGAAAGTTTCTTATTGACAACTACTCAAATGGAAATTTCCTGCTTTTAGTCATGTATTTGATACAGCAGTGTTTATAAAAACAACAGAGAGACTGGCCAAGATGGAGGAGTAAAAAGACACTGAGCTCAACTCCTCTCATGGGCACACCAAAACTATAAATATTTACAGAACAACTGTTGAAGAAGAAATTGGAACCTACGAGTAAATGTCTTCTACAACTAAAGATATAAAGAATACAACAAGATGGGTAGGAGGGGCAGAGTCACAATATAGTTAAGTCCTATGTCTCCAGGTGGGCTACCCACAAATGGGAGAATAACTACAATTGCAGAAGTTCTCTCAAAGGAGTGAGAAGACTAAGCCCTACATTGTGCTGCCCAGTCTGGGGGTCTTGCATCAGGAAGGTGAGCCCCCAGATCATCTGACTTTGAAGGCCAGTGGGGCTTACATTCAGGAGAACCAGAGGGCCATGGGAAATAGAAACTCCACTCTTAAAGGGGGCATACAAAATCTCACATGCTCTGGAACCCAGGGCAGAAGCAGTAAATTTTGAAAGGAGCCTAGGTCAAACCCACCTGTTGATCTTAGAGCATCTCCCAGAGAGGCAAGAGTCAACTAGAGCTCATATGGGGACATAGACACTGGTGGCAGCCAATTTTGGGAGCTTGCTGTAGCATGTGTACACTGACTGTTGGCAAGCATTATCTTGGAATCCTCTCTCTAGCTTATTAGCCTCAGGACCCAGCACTGCCCTTCTTCCCCAATATCCTGTAGATACCAGTACTAAGACACCTCTGGCCAAACAACTAACTGGGCAGGGACAGAGTCCCTCCCACCAGTAGACAAGCTTCTTTAAGGCCCACCAAGACCACAGCTGCCCCTGGACATGGCCCTGCCCACTAGAAGGCCCAGGACCTGGGCCCACACAGCAGTGTTGGACCCTGCCCCAAGGTTCTACAGCCAGAGACCCCAGGGGACAGACACAAGCCCTAGGATCCCTGGCCCTGCCAGTCAATGAGCCTGTCCTAGACTCAGGACCAGTCTTACCTACCAGCAGGCAGACACCAACCCCCAGGCAACCACAACCCCACAGCCTGTGGACCCCGCACACCCACCAGAAAGTCAACAGCAGCCCTGGGACAAGCTGGGGCACACCTTCCCCGAACCAGTAGGCCAACACAAGCTTCAGGATACCCCAGACCCTGCAGCCTGCTGTGTCAGGAATCGGCCCAACCACCAGCTCTGGGAACCCTAGGCCTAGCAGCCAGACCCCAGGACACAAATCATCATACCAGTGGGCAGATACAAACCCTAGGACCTGGCTTTATCCACTGGTGGGCAAGCACTAGCCCTGGGACCTCCTGGGCCTCAACTCTGCCCACCAGTGAATCAGCACTAGCCCCATGACCCCCTCTGATCTGCAGCCAGCTGCCTCATGACCTAGCCCTGACAACCAGTGACCAACAGCCTCGCACAAGGCAGGGGCTGGCAACAAACTGGACTGACGGTTATCCAGACCTACCAGACTACCCACAGTGGTCAGCCTGCCACAAGAAGGAACCATGCAGCCCACATAGAGAGCACCCTTATAACATATAGTTCTGGTGACAAGAGGGGAGTGCACTGCTGTTATGCATGGGACGTCACCTACAAAAGGGCACTTATCCAAGATTGAAAACCATAACCAACCTACCAGATACATACAAATAAAACCATCAAGTTAAGTAAAATGAGGCAACAGAGGAACATGTTCCAAACAAAGGAACAAGATAAAACCACAGAAGAAGAACGAAGTGAAGTGGAGATAGATAGGGGATTTACCCAAGAAAGAGTTTAAAGTAATAATCATAAAGATGACCAAAGATTCAGGGAGAAGATGTATAAAGAGGATAAGAATTAAGAAGTTTTTAACAAGGGTTAGAAAAGATAAAGAACAACCAAACAAAGATGAAGAATACAGTAACTGCAATGAAAAGTACACTAGAAGGAATCAATAGTCATCTAAATGATACAGAGGAACAGATCAGCAAGGTAGAAGTAAGAGTAGTGGAAATCAGTGAAGATAAACAGAATAAAGAGAAAAGAATAAAAAGAAACAGGGACAATTTAAGAGACCTCTGAGAAAACATCAAGCACTGTAGGTGTTAGAAGGAGAAGAGAGAGATAAAAGGGCAGAGAACATACTTGAAGATATATAGCTGAAAAGTTCCCTAACCTGGGAAAGGAAACTGACATCCAAGAAGACCAGAGCAAGAAGCACTGTAATTTAAATGGTCAAAATTAAAGATAGAGAGAAAATATTAAAAGCAGCAAAGGAAAAGCAAAAAGCTAGATACAAGGGAACTCTCACAAGGCTATCAGCTGAACTTTCATCAGACACTTTGCAGTCTAGAAGTTAGTGGCACAATATTTAAAGTGAAAGGGAAAAACCTACAACCAAGAATACTCTACTCAGCAAGACCTTCATTCAGATTTGATGGAAACATCAAAAGATTTACAGCCAACTTCAGCACAACCAAACCAGCTTTACAAGAAATATTAAAAAGACTGGGGGCTTCCCTGGTAGCGCAGTGGTTGAGAGTCTGCCTGCCAATGCAGAGGACATGGGTTCAAGCCCTGGTCTGGGAAGATCCCACATGCCGCGGAGCAGCTGGGCCTGTGAGCCACGATTGCTGAGCCTGCACGTCTGGAACCTGTGCTCCACAACAAGGGAGGCCACGATAATGAGAGGCCTGTGCACTGCTATGAAGAGTGGCCCCCACATGCCGCAACTGGAGAGGGCCCTCGCACAGAAACGAAGACCCAACACAGCCATAAATAAATAAATAAAATAAAATAAAATAAAAAAAGACTGAGACTTCCCTGGAAGTCCAGTGGTTAAGATTTCACCTTCCAATGCAAGGGGTGTGGGTTCGATCCCTGGTTGGAGAGCTAAGATCCTACATGCCTCGTGGGCAAAAAACCAAAACATAAAACAGAAGTAGTATTGTAACAAATTCAGTAAATACTTTAAAAATGGTCTACATCAAAAAAAGAAAAATTAAAAAAAAAGAAATATTAAAAGGAAATTCTCGAAATGAAAAAGAAAAGGCCACAACTAGAAACATGAAAATTATGAAAGGAAGACCCTCATGGGTAAAAGCAAATATACAGTAAAGGTAATAAATCAAACACTTACAAAGTGAGTAGGAATGTTAAAAGACAAAAGAAGTAAGATGATTGATATCCACAATAAGCAGTTAAGAGATACACAAAACAATTAGATGTAAAATATGATGTCAAAAACAGAAATCATGAGGTGAGGAGAGTACATATACAGTGTTCTTGAAATGCATTTGAAATTAAGAGACCAGCAACTTAAACCAATCATGTATTTATATGGATTGCTATATACAAACCTAATGGTGACCAAAAATCAAAAAAATATAATAGATACACATACAAAAAAGAGAAAGGAATACAAACATAACACTAAAGATAGTCATCAAATCACAAGCGAAGAGAACAAAAGAAGGAAAAAAAAACCTACAAAATCTCAAGACAATTAACAAAATGGCAATAAGTAGACACACATCAGTAGTTACCTAAAATATAAATGGAATAAATGCTCCATTCAAAAGACATAAAGTGGCTGAATGAATACAAAAACAAGACCTGTATATATACTACTTTCCAAAAACTCACTTAAATTATCTTAAGAAGCAAGAGTTCTAGTAATAAAACTCTCACACATAATCATCAATAAATCAACATATGTAGCATAAGAGTAATTTCCATATTATATAGTTCAATACACTGCAGCAGCAATTTGAAATGCTTTTGAATTACTCTTGTTTATGTCTTAATTTCAGGCTAATGTTCTAAATTATCAATAACTAAAAACAAATGACAATTAGCCATACTGAAGAATAGTTAAATTATCTTTTTCATTTTCTCTATAGAAAACTATATTGTGATATCATCATTTTTTGAAGAGAAGACCAAGAGTGTTCAGCCAGAAAACTGTAGGAAAGAAAGAGTAGTATAGAGGGTATTAGACAACTAACTAATAAAATATTATATTATTTCCTGGAATTTTTGATGATATATTTGTCAGCTTTTAAAATAGGTAATTTGCTGTTATCTTTTTTCCTAAATATACACTTATATATATATAATTTTGCATTTGTCATTTTATTTATATTTTTTAGAACTCCACCCTGAGTGGATAATCATTCAGCCCCACAAAACCTCTATTTCTGGACCACAGCACAGCCCTGGTAGACATTAAAGTTTGGTGTGGTATCTCCCTATACATATTGTAAAAAGTAGCTTTTATTTTAGACACTCTTGGTAGAGGTTTTATTCTTTCTTCTTAAGGTAATTAACTGGGATAGTATAATGTAATCTATTCAAAAGGTAGATATGAAAAGAATTATCTATTAGAGAAAGGAAGATGAGTTAACAAGAGATTCTGGTTCTTATTAAACTGAGTGGTAATTATTGCTGAACTAATCATACTGATGTAATTTAACATCTACATACTCAGGAGTCAAAGCAGAACTCTGTGACTCAAAGTCTATTTTTATTTTCCTGCCACCCATGAATCATGCTCTCCTCAGATAACCCAGGTGTTGTCCAGAATCTCTGTGGCCTTTGGAAATGTAGGCTTTCTCCAACCACCCCTCCTCCCTTACCTATGGTTTCTCTGACTTGGTAGATTTGTCCTCCTGTCAGTACTCTCAGTTTATCTCATATCACTCAGGTAAAGCAGGGCTCCTTTAAAAATTTCCACAAAATGGCCATTCATCCCATAAATCTAATGAATCACCCTGGGGAAAGTTGGGACATTGCCCAGCTGTAATTCTAGTCCTTTCTTTCACTTGAGTGTTATTAAATGGAATTTTTTTGACTTATAGGTTGTGTATGCATTTCTCATGAACACGTATCTCCAGAAGTGAATAGTTGTATCATAACTTTTTAAAAAGCAGATATAACAGTTTTAGGCTATTTTTCAATACTCTTGAAATGTGTTGTTTCAAAGTAACACCTTAGTTTGTTTGGACATACGAATTAAATGGAATATTAAAGAGACCACATTTATATTTCATTTATCTGGAACTAAGAATTTATGTGGGTGGCATACAGCTAAATAAGTTAGTTTGTTGTTTATACTGTATAATAAGATCATTTCTCCTGCTCCTTATTGTCAACTGAATGTTATTTGGGGAATGAGGCAACCCGTGGTCAGGTGAAAACAGAACCAAGAGAGAAAACAGTTCTCATGTGGTTTATGTAGACTTCTTGCTCTTCTCTTAGTAAGTCAATTTATTTAGTGTGGTTTTAAATCAACATTAGGTAATGTTTACTGTATACTCTACTCTTCTACTCTTCCCATCCCAACCTACATGGCTTAAATGACTATTGGGGAATTTGACACCCAGAGAGAACTACTACTTTCCAACCTATGACGTGCAGATATTTAAGGATGGAAAAGTCTCATTTACCCCAAAATTTCTTCACCATCTGCTTACCTTTGTGCTTGAAATTACTGCAATGAACATTACTTAGTAAGGGTTCAAACATATATTTATTTCTAAGTGAAATATCCATCATCAACACAACTGTTTATCAGATCAGCCAGCAGAAACTAGAATGATTCCATACTTTCTAAACTAAGTGTCTTAACTTTGTTTTTAAAGGAGGTTGGAACAGATCCTCTACTTTTAAAAGGTCATGATTTAGTCTGCAGACCTAACCTTATATATACTTGTACTCTTTCTTCTGATTAAATTCTTTTTTATCAGTACTGTCTGTCTTTGGCTTTGATTACTCTAATCCATCTGACTTTGGATTCTGTCTTGGCACATTTTTGCCTAATGTCTCTAATTTCCTCTGTCCTGAAAGTCAATTCTCCAAGAACATTTTGACTTGTTTTCTGGCCTTGAATTTGATGACTTGGCTCTCTTTTCTATAATCCCAGGGAGAAAATAACTGTAGCAAATACTGTTTAATTCTCTCACACCTTCTGGAGTTTTGAAAGGTTGCTGAAGCTATGAGAAGTGAAGAGAGGAATTTTAATTTAGAAAAAGTCAGGGAAAATGCATGGCCTTGGGGAGCACTACTGGTATACAGATGAAGAAAGAGTATTCATCCTTGGCTCTAACAAAGATAGGAATCAAGAATACATTTTGTCAATTTGGTTATTGATAGTTAAAATAGGTATTACCCTGCATAGTCAGAACTCACCCATGTGCTAAGCCCATAGCTCATGGGCACATTGCCCAGTCTTACAAGATTTCCATAGTGTTAGCCAAATGTTTCCAACTGTAGACTAGACCTACAGGTAGATCCCACAGCTTGGCCTGGACTACTTATAAGGGAGTCACCACCTTCATTTACTGCCCTTTTAGTTTGCTAAGAGAGTCTAACCTCCCTAAAGTACTCATTCCTCACTGGTGGTCTCTGGACTTTGGGAGCCTCTGGAGTATTTCACAGTCTTCATAATTTTGAAGAAAGTGTGAGAGTCATTTTTGCTCTTTTCTCCTGTCAGCTCAACTATCTTCTCTTTTGTAAGAATCCTGACTTTTTAATTTTTTTATTATTTTTAAAATTAAAGTATAGTTGATTTACAATGTTATATTAATTTCAGGTGTACAACATAATGATTCAATATTTTTATAGATTATACCCAATTTAAAGTTATTATAAAATATTGGCTATGTTCCATGTGCTGTATATTACATCCTCATATCTTATTTTATATGTAGTAGTTCATACCTCTTAATCACATACCCCTATCTTGTCCATCAACTGATGAATGGATAAAGATCTGGTATTATATATATATAGAGTGGGATATTACTCTTCCATAAAAAAATGAAGTTTTGCCATTTCCAATAAAGTAGATGAACCTGGAGGGTATTATGTTAACTGAAGTAAGTCAGACAAAGAACCTTGACCTTTTTTAAGGCACAATTAGGCATTTCTTTCTCTTTGTTCCCAGAACTCATTGTCCAAGTCTGTATGTGTGTCTAACCACATTGTACATTTATTTTTTCTTTACACATGTGTCCACACTCTCACCACACCACAGGAAATGAGTGCTGTATTCCTCTCTATGTTCCCAAAGTCTTCCTGGTCCAAAGGCCTGGAGAATAATAGGCATTCAGTACTATTTGTTGATTAAATTAATTATAACAATGTTCTGAACTTATATAACATGTTTTCCAAAGCTTCTAAGGAAAACATCTAACTTATACTGTTATTCTTTATAGGTGATATACATTAAAATGTTGAAGTCACTAAAAATTGTTTCAAAAAACATTTTAGTTCCTACTTAATGTTTGTTTGGAATTTGATTTTGTAGTGCTATTTCTTCTTTGGTGTTCATTTTTGCTGTAGGAAAAGCTATAAATTGAAAAGAAGCTCCTAGAATAACTTCTTTTCCTTTTGGAATTATTCAATAGAATATTCTAAAAAAAAAAAAAACCTTTATGGCTACAATATACTTTTTCAACTATAGTCATACTCAATCTAGTTATATAAACAAATTATTGACACAGATAAAAACATTTCCTATCTAGTTCCACAACTGAATTTCATAATTTTTATATGACCAAATGTGTTATTTTGACTAGGATTAGAATGAAACCTGATATCCAATGCTTATTTTTCGGAATACATTCATCTTTTGGTTATGTCTCGTTGCTCTGGTCTCCTTCACACTTGAAAATGGAGACTGCAACAGATGCCTTGAATATAGTTATACTGCTAGAGACTGACTAAACAAAATAAAGATCCTGAGCAGCTGCCTGAATATGCACTCCTTCCAAGGGCAAATTCTTCTAAGTTATTGTATTGATTTAATTTGCATTCAAATTGCTCAGAATTTTGGTAGTGTATTTTCACTAATGATTTGTTATCAAGTGGAGAATGAGTAGATGACATGTGCAGATTCAAGTGTTGAGCTGAATTTTAAAATATTTACTTTAATATTTAAAAAATTTACTTTAATACGGACTTTAATAGAACCATATTAATAACAATATAAAAGAAAAAACTATGAGAGCAAATGATCATTTAGCATTATTTCTTAAATAAATCCTAGAAAATTGCTTTGTGAATTGATTATGAATCTTTATGAATTTAGTTATATTTAGCATACAAATTCATTTTATGCTTTTGTTAATTTTATTCTGTTGACCTTAAATTCTTAATTTTTAAATTGTAATGAAGTTATAATTTAAATCAGAAGTAGTTGGTTTTGATTCATATTAACCATAGGATGTAATAACTATCATGTAAACATTTGTTTTTTAATCTGTGATATATTTTTAAATTTGTGATATGTTTATTATTCTAACCATCTGACTGCTTAAAATACAAATAGAAAAAAACCTTTCATTATGTGTTTTGGCATTCTTGGCAATAGTTAAACCTACCTTAGTACCTACTGAAAATTTTAATCGTCAGTAATATTTGTACCCTCATCTGTTACCACATTGTGCCAAATCCTGGACATGTCACAATTGCTTCTAGCTTTTCTGGTTAGGAGAATATAGGAGTTTCCTAGAGCTCACACACTTAGATTACATATATATCCAGTGGATTACACTCATTCTAAGGTAAACTTTGTCTGTAGTAGTGTATGTGTTCTATAGTAGTGTATGTGTTCATAAGGGAAATGGATAATGGGTTTTTCTTTTCAGGAACTTATTTCATTTTGCTAGTGTTGAGGCAACATGACAGAGAAAAATATCTCTGTTTTATGGCACAGCAGATGGCCGCAAGCACAGGGTTAACTATTTAACAGGTGCTCAAATATTTTATAAATGAATAAAAGGAGGAAACATGAATAAATAAAGTAAGCTGAGATGCACAGTGGAAATATACTGAGTTCCTGACACTGTGTTAGAGAGACGGAAATCAACCTCTTCTCTTTTCTTCTTCTAAGAGATTAGGATTAAAGTAAGAGAAGGGAGATAAGAATATTAAATAATTAACAGTTAAAAGGAATAAATAAAATCACAGCAATTAGTATTGTTTATTTGGAATCTACAGTGTGCCTGGAACTACACATTTAATCCTCAAAGACATCTCTGTGACAGTATTGCCCATTTTGCTGAATTTTGGAAGGCTTAAGTGACTTTTTTCCCTCATTAATATTGTATTTTTATTAAGCCTGGAATCACATCGAGGTTTGTCAGACCAGCACATTCCTATAATATTGTCTCCCTTCTTAATACAACAGCTGAGCTAATATTTATGATATAATTTGTTAATTATAACTAATATACTCTTAAAAGAATTCTGCTTTTGAGTTGATCCATTTCGTGATTCTTTTGATTATTCAGAATTGGAGGTAGATACAACCATTTATCTGCTCTGAGACTGCAAGTGGAAAATAGATGAAACAGTTACATGGAGGAACCACTGGACCCATAAGTTTCAAGAAATGACTGGATTCAGAGTATGTGAGAACAGTGTGTGCTCAAGTTTTCACAGAATTATAAGCATTGTATATCCTAGCAGAGCATTTTGCATCACAGATGTTTTATAAGTTGAACTCAGTCTTTCTAGAATTAAAAATAAAACTTGAGAAACACAAAGATTAATTTTTTTAATGAATTCCTTAAAATTCTCAGAATTATAAAATAAATTATATTTCTCAAATAGTTCTTAAATCATTAAGAAACTTGGTTTAATTGAAATAAATATCTTTCTTTTCTAATGACTATATACACAATAAGAAGATGATTATTGCCATTACTGGATAAAATCCATTTAAAGGAAAACAAGCCTGTGAAGAGATAAGAAGTAATGAAAGATATTTGAGAAAGGCATTGGTAGTGACAATAGGATTTGGGAGCATGTAGTGGAAGGTGAGGTGGACCATTGTGGTACTGAAAGCAGTGGGAAAACTTTGTTTAGGTGTGACTACAAATAACTGGACCTTGTCTATGTGACTAGTTTAGTTTTTAGAAAATATTTCTCTCAAAATATCACATAGTAGATGACTTTGCAGAAATACTATAGAGATTTTATTTGCTTTTTGTTCTCATGCATGAGTAATGTATGTCAAGAATAAAGCTACTCAGATCATTGGAGAGTGGAGCTGGTAGGGTAGAAATGGGAACTAACACTTCAGAATGAACTAAATAGGTTAGTCAGGAAACTTTTCAGTTGGGAAAAGTAAGTTTTTACTGTAAATTGTCTCCCATATCTCCTTAATACAAGACAGTCTTTATTACTTTTTACCAAGACTAATTGCTCCCTAAGCTGAATTGATTTCCAGAAACTGCCTCTGATCAAGGAAGTCCTCTGTTCAAGAAACTTCAATGATTTCCATTGTATATTGAACAAAGGTAAGGAGGGGTATTAAATTTATTGAACTTCTAGACACTTCACATAATCTCATATAACCTTCATCAAAACTCTATGAAGTAGATAAGAATGTATGGAGGAGAAGCTTGAGCTTCAATGAAAGCCAGCAACTTGACAGGGTTATATGTCAGTAGGAACCTCTCTTAAGGCAGATACTTGTGTATCTAGCTCACATTCTATTTCCAGCATCCATCAATGTCTTGGATATTTTCCAGACATATTTGTTGAATGCATGAATTATACAGGACTGCATTTATACTCTTTCCATTGGCCATACTCTGTTTCATGAATGTCATATCCCCACTTAGCAATCATTTATTTACTGCCTACTGTGTATGTGCAAAGAATTATATAAGCAAGATTGGAAAAGTATTTGACTATTTTTTCCTACAGGTTTCTGAGATGGCCCTACTAATACTTCACTTAAACTATACAGATGCAATTTGTTTACCAGATCTGATTTAGGTCAAAGAGTTGCAAGCTGTGTTTCCTGAAACATCTATGACTTCCTGTTTTGGTATATTTAAATTAAAGTGGAGACTTAAATGCACTTGAAACAATTGGAATTCAGAATTCTTCCAGATAGCACAGTTTTCTCCTGTTCTTTAATAGTTGTTTGTCTAAAAATAATCCAATGACAATTATAGTAGCAATTCACACTTACTGAACCTTGACAAAGTATTCAACTTAGTCCATAAAAACAATAACTATCTTTTTGTCTCATTTCATCATTTTGCATTACAAGAACATACAAATATACCAATTGGTGTAAGCAGTTGTGCATATGGATAAAATACAACTGACACTTGGTGAGCATACAACCCAGCTAGAGGGAGCAGAAGTAAGTGGGTATACTAAAGCAGTGCTTCTCAAATTTCAGGATGCATAGGAGTTGCCTGCTGATATTGTTAAAATGCATATTCTGATTTGGTAGGTCTGGAGTGGTGGCCTGAGATTCAGCATTTTTTACGTTTTCAGGTGTGGCTGATGCTATTGGTCCTTGGATCACAGTTTAAATAGCAAGATATCAGTCTACTAACCACAACCTTTCACAATGTTATAAACATTAGTAGAAGTGTTTTAAGAGAATGGAGAGTTAGCTTGTTAAGTTTAGGTTTGCTTAAGGGAATTTCTCCTGCATAATTATGTTTGGTAAGCAACCTGAGAGCAGAGGATGAGTCTCTGCCATCTTTTGTTTCTTAGTGAGTACACAACAAAGGCACTACAAGGTGTGTGGCAAATCAATCACATGTAACTGTGAACCTCATCAATGTTATCAGTAAATTTAGGACCCAGTTATTGAAGTTAGGTATGATTCTATGAAAGTAGCTTGGGCTCAGCACTTGGAAGTCCAAGGACACCAGCAAAGTGCTAGGGCTGTTTTAAATAATGAAATTTAAAACCAAAGACAATGTACAGAAAAAAACATAATATGAACAAAAGGCATGATTGTATAACACATTAATTTCTTTGTATTATGAGACCACGTTACATATCATGTAACACAATGTTTTCAGAAAAATGATAGGGCTTTCAAAGCTTGGGGCTTCAAGCTGTGCTGTTTGTAGTTTAATTTTATTCTCTGGATTATAGCATCTTCTAGTAAATTTTTTTACCACTGTAAGCAGTTGCAACAGCAAACCAATTGTGTTAAAGGGACTTAAATATATAATTACCAATTTAAATAAATTTATTCAGAGCCTATGAATATTGGAGTGGTCTTTGTAACAGTAGTTAAAACAACCTTTTGTGTAAAATGTGAATTTAAAAATTGTCAGTGTTTTTTTAGTTGTATAAGTAAAATAAATTATTGAAGAAAAATGGAAATTTATCACAAAATTTACACAAAATCACTAGTACCTTAATCTAATAGAACCAGATGTTTTCTTAATGAGTGGAATTTTCCAGCAAGGAGATGTGGGTGCTGAGGAATACAAATATTGTTCTGGGGCAAGCAATGCATCTTGAAGCACCTATTAATTTATGAGCAGGCAAGAATGTGAGATGAGCAGGAAACAATGTGTAGACACATGTGAACAGATTTTAGGGTTCTAATAAAACACAGTTTCATATATGCTTAATGAAGTATAATAATGATGCTGATAATTATTATAATTGTAAGGCAGAGTCGTGCAGTGGAAAGAATAATAAGTAAGGAATTAAAAGACCCCCAGTTTCCATTCCAGACTTGTGGCTCTGTGATAGGTATATACCTCTTACTATCTATAAGCCTCAGTATTTGCATTTCCACAATTAAAGGGAACAACTAGAAGGTTTCTATTACTTCTGACCCTGGGATTCCATGGGAGCAAACCTTATGCCTACTCTTGTAAGATGTACACTGTCGAATGAAAAAAAATGCACAACCTAAAAGTTGAGAATTATGTTTTATTTGGAGGACTTTTCTGAGGACTCCAGCCCAGGAGGCAGGTTCTCAGATAGCTCTGAGGGACAGTTCTCAAGGGATAAGGGAGGAGCAATGATATATGGGGGTTTTCGAACAAAAACCAGGTAGTCTGAACACAAAAGATTATTGTTAATTAAAGAAAACCAGACATCTCAAGTTAATTAATTTAGCACTTTTCTGTGGAAAGCTGCAAGAGTCTGGGCTCACTGAAATCATTCCTTTGATATGCACTTCAGCTATCTGGGGCCAGTGTCCTGTGCTTTCCCATCCTGTATCACCCTCAGGGTACATTGTTGTGGGTGGCTGCTGCTGACAGCTTGGTGGCCACAACATCCTTTGTTTGCTGATATGGCAGGAGGCATTCTTAGGTCCACAATACCCAACAATGATATACTTTTATTTGTAAAAACGTTTTTTCTTTTCACAAAGACTACATTCTCCTCCTTTTTTGGTTTATTTTGTATATTAGCCCACCCTTATTCATTTATTAAAAGGAGAGATACAAAATATCTGTTATGCACTTCCCTTGCCTTCATGAGCATGCATGATATATACTATGCAGTAAGGAAGTTGTGTTAAGACACACAAAAAATGTAAGATCAGGAAACGTATGAGAAGTGTTCCATTGATAGTCCTGACATCTGTTTAAGAAACAGATGTTTCAACATCTGTTTAAGAAAACAATACTGAAATATTATTCTCTCAGGCCACGTTTCCTCCCTTTATTCCTCTACACCTTAGCCCCTTTTGTTTTGTTAAATCTCACTTTTTTTTCTTTTTTTGGCTGCATTGGGTCTTCGTTGCTGTGCATGGGCTTTCTCTACTTCTTTGTTACAGTGCGAGGGCTTCTCGTTGCAGTGGCTTCTCCTGTTGCGGAGCACGGGCTCTAAGCGCATGGGCTTCAGTAGTTGTGGCACGTGCTTAGTTGCTCCGTGGCATGTGAGATCTTCCCAGACCAGGGATCAAGCCCGTGTCCCCTGCCTTGGCAGGTGGATTCTTAACCACTGCACCACCAGGGAAGTCCTTCACTTTTATTTTCAAAACTAAGTTATGTGTAATTTTCTGTTTAAAGACTCATGTAAACTTCAGACCATTGCTTCGCAGAGTGTGTTCTTTCAAAGACTATTCTGTCCAATGGCAATAGGCATAACATGGAAAAATAATCATTCTATTGTAAGGATTAGCTATGTGTATAATGAAATCATCAAAATTAGGTTAGTAGAAATATTGTAGGAAATGACATTGAATCTTGAGCCAAAATCTTCAGGAAATGAAAGACAGTTACACTTAGGGTCAGTAGATGACTCAAATAAGGAGGACTAATCTCACCTCATGACAGATAACTCAAAGTTGGGAGTGTAAAGCAGCTCTTTGCAGGAAACTACCCTCAGTAGGAAGCCCCTTTTCTTGTCACTTTAGCAAAACTACATTGTAACTAATTTTAATCAGGCACCCCCGTGCTCTACTCATTTCCAGCCCAGGCAGGTGGGCTTTCAAATCTTTTAATTACACAATGCTTTGCCTAACTTGTCAGTTCTTTCCATAGGTCAAAGAAGTAGAATTTAAGAATAAGTAAATAACACATGACCAGATCTTTTCTCTAGCTTTCCCTTCGGTAATGTTTCAAACAAACTGTCTGACCAAACTGTGGAACAAGATAACATCTAGAGGAAGATCACAAGAAGTCGAGGAGCCTGCACACAGTGGGGGATGGTGATGACTCTGACTTCCTGTCTCAGTGATTGAGATTACTTCTCTTCATGGCTGAACAGAATCTTCAGAGACGGTTTTTGGGGGACACTGAGTCCACCATCTCCCCAGACTGTCGGCATTCTGATTAAAGACAACTTTCTTTTCTATCAACATTTGTAAATTTGATTTTGTAAGTGGTGAGCAGCGGGCCCTGATTCAGCAACAGGAGTTTTTAGGAAGGACAGGGGGAATACTTGCCATGCTCCAGGTTCAAGGGTAAGGAAGGAACAGTGGAGGCATTCTCTGGTCATGCCAATCCAGAACAACGGGACACCTACCCTAATCCAGGTCCAGAGATGAGAGAGGAGTGGGAGAGCAAACAGTTACTTTTATGAGAGGCCTCAAGGAATCAGGGTCATCACTAACAGACTGGGTTTAATTAATGCTTTAAGGTGATTGAAATTTTAGAGGGGCGATTGAGAATGTAGAGATCATGTTGATGACTGATTAAAGGGGCCTAAGGAAAAAGATGCTGGGTGCTGATAAGCAGAAGTTTATGAGATTAGAAAAAGGGATGTACAGGGTCATATGGATTTGGCAATATGGAGGTTTCTGATGACATGTATTTGCACAATTTTCTTAGTAATGGGAATAGAAGACCAGTTGGAAGGAAATGGGAAAGACTGAGAGGTGATAAAAAGGTCCACACCTGAAAACTTTGCTGTTGAAAGACACAGAGAAAAGAGGCATTAGCTCATAGATGTGAGTTATTATTATTATTATTACTTTTATTATTTTTGTTTACCTGGGAGGGAAGAGGGTATGTTTATAGCCTAATATAAATTATCTTGAAATAAAAGGTAAAACACCTTATGTAGGAGAAGGAGCATAAAAGGACAGGAGAGATTTTTGAGTGAATGAGAGAAGCTTCACTCCAAAGCTAAAGGGCATGGATTAGACTTTGATTGGATGAGGCATGCTCTATTCAAGTACTTTACATTGTTTTTATTTAAATCCAAGAAAAACCCAATTATGTAGGTATAATTATGATCATTTTATGGATGAGGAAACTGAGTCATGAGAGGATTAAGTAAAAAGGTATTCAGTGTCACACAACTAGTAAATGATATAGTGAATATTCAAATCTAGGTTGGTTTGAACCCAGATCATGACCCTTTAACATAGCAACTATCATTTGGTTAAAGGTCACAGGGAGAATTCCTATAAAACTCCAAGCTGTGTTGACTAATTTGTAAATTACTATAATGACAACTATGAAGCATTATTTGTATAAAATCCCATTTTGCCTGTAATCTGTTGTTATTTTATTCAATATGCTATCATGTTGATAGAATAAATAATCAACATATAAGTACACTCATCCTGACAGGATATCGCATTCTGTGAAACTACAGGTTGCTTATAAAATCACTCTAATTTATTCTGTAGAGGGCAAGTTGAGCTAAGGGGAAACAAGAATTCCTAAACTGGGTTAGAGACCACGGAGCGGATGCCTCAAAGAATACTATAACCTTGTTCTCTTGGAAAGAGGTAGAGGGTACAAATAGTGAGAATGCTGTTTTCAAGCAACCAATTCAAACTTAAATATGCTTAAATTTACTATTTTGTTGTTAAAAATATTTTCATAATTCTACAGTTTGTTAATTACTTATAAATTCAAATTTATCTCCAATGGTTGAAATTTGAGACCACAGGAGATTTAAAAGAATGTAAAATAGACTCTAAAATAATTTTCGAAAGAAGAGCTGCAAATGACTTTAGCTTCATCTTCGAAATAAATGCACATTACATAAAGCCAAACACCACATAGTTTTATAAACTTTGATGTATTTGTTAAAACCTCAAACATCTTGTCACATGTCCATAGCTCAGAAAGTCCCACAAAGCCCAATTTAGTAGAATGTGGTAATTTGTAAGGTTTTGGAGTGTTGGCGTGATGTCTCTTTTGTATTGTTTTTATTATTAGCACCTTGTATATTGCTTTGTATTAGGTACCCAATATATATTTATTGAGTTACAGAACAATGCACACTCTCATCAGTAAGAAATCTGTAGTTCTGCGATAGCTTTAGCTTTAGGGTGATTTCTGGGAATTAGGTATTGTTTAATTTTACTCCAAAGAATCATATTTATCTAGTAAATGAATAAAATCCATCTGAGAGCAATACTGTGTTTAATACAGATGTTAAAAAACTTGAATCAATATAGTTTTCATGGGATAGGTGTTCTTTCATTTCGAGAACAAATTCAAAATTAAAGTCCTGTGAGTTTTATGTGTATCAGAAATATTTCTGTTTCATATGCTCAGTTTCTGCTTATGTTAATGAAGCAAATGGATACAGCAATTCAGTTTCTCTTTTATTCATTCATTCACATAAAGATGCAAACTAGGAAAACAATGAATTAATTTTGACAATCAAAACAAAAACATTTTTATGACTAAATTTATACCACATAGGGAAACAGAATTATTCTTCTTTCTATATCATTACTTCTGATCACAGGGAATACAATGATAATGAAATTTAAATGAAACTTGATATGAAGTTATACCAGAATAAGATATTTATAATATTACAAAAATCTCAAATACTTCATATAATATAAAAAGGTTTATTTTATTCAGGGAAACACAGACATTATAAGAAACTTAATCTTATGCAATAGAACATTCAAATGAATGTTGAATATTGAATTTACACAATCAAAATAATGTGAAAATCCAAGGATAAGGAAAAAATTCAATATTGACCTTCTTTTGGAAATATTTGACTTATCCATTTTGTTTCATGCTTCTAATTATGCTAAAAATTAATAGCTGATATTCAAGGAATCTATTTTTTCATCGAGTTAACTATTTTTATGTACAAACAAAAATATTTACTGGACTTTGAAACAATAAAGACTATGAACACAACACAAAATCAGATGAATCAATTAAATCAAGTGGCCAACATATTTTACAATATTCAGTCCAAAATTATTCAGTTTTATGTATACAGTAAAACATTGCTTTGCTGATAATATTAGTCATATCTTAAGGAAGATATTCCAAAACTGGTTCTCTTGCAATAATTTTGTCATTTTAGGTAGACACAAAGTTTTCCACTGTTTGTACATTAGAATGTAAATTCAGTGTATCTTGGTTGCAGAGGTCTCAGTATCTCAAAAGGGATACTGCTCCAAATTAATTACCTTATTCATCTCAGAGAGTAATTCAGGTTTAGAAAACTTTCATTATATTTTTGAGGTATTTTTTAGTGATCAATCTGGGTCTTATATTAAACATCTGAACCTATCAGAATTGACTTCAAACTTATATTCTCTTAGTTCTAGTTAAATACAGAAATTTTAGTTCTGTAATGTTCCATTCCTGCAAATCTCTTTATATTAATATTGTTAATATGAAAAATAATCAATCATAATGATTAAAAATTTTAAATAATTAAATATTAAAATTAATATTAATCAATATTGCATTTATATATAGTGCACCCTTAAAATACCTTTTAAAATGAATATATAATCTTATATCTTTAAAGAGTCTGAGAGAGAAAACAAAGCATGTATATATTTATAAAGTTTAATGTCTTATTTACCATTTCTAGTTCTCTTAATTTCTTCCTGTGTATTCTACTTGCCATCTTATATCATTTCCTTACTCCAAAAGCTTGCTCTCTCCTCCTCATTTCTTGTCATTACTGTCAAATATATTACTTTTCTATACGTGATAGGCCCAATAAAACAATTATATACATATTGTTTTATATAATTTCTTATTAAATCAGTTAAAAGAAGAAACATGAAATTATACTGTATTTTGTAATTACACACTTATCTTTAAGTAATTTTGTAATTAAGTAATTTTGTAATTACACACTTACCTTTTTCTGTCTATTAAACTTCTAACGGCACACTTACCTTTACTTGTATTCTTTTTTTTTTTTTTTAACATGTGGATTTAAGTTACTGTTTAGTGTGATTTGCTTTCAGCCTGAAGAACTTCCATTAGTAGTTTTTGGAGATCATGTCTGCTAGTAATGAATTCTCTCTTTTGTTCATGTGGGAATGTCTTTATTTAGCCTTTATTTTTTAAAACTTAGTTTTGCTGAATATAAGATTTTTTATTGGCAGTTTTTTACTTTCGGCATTTTGAATATGTTCTCCTACTGCCTTCTGGCCTCCACATCTTTCTGATTAGAAGTCAGCTGTATTCTTATTGAGGTTCCCTTATGTATAATGAGGCACTTTTCTCTTATTACTTTCAAGATTTTTCTCTTCATCTCTGGCTTTCATTTTGTCTCTACAGTGTCTATTTGTGAATCCCTTTGTGTCTATCCTACTTGGAATTCATTGAGCTTCTTCGGTGTGTAGATAAAGATTTTTCATCAAACTTGGGAAGATTTCAGCCATTATCCCTTTAAATATTTTTAATATTCCTTTCTCTTTTTCTCTTCCTCTGATACTACCATTGCATGTATGTTGGTGACTTTAATAGTCCCCCACACTGCCCTAAGGCTCTGTTCATATAGCTTCATCTTTTCTTCTTTCTATTCTTTTTATTGTATAATATCTACTGATCTATCTTCAAGTTTGTTGATTCTTTTGCTAGTACAAACCTGCTCCTAAACCCTTCTAGTGAATTTTTCATTTGAGTTGTTATACTTCCAAATCCAGAATTTCCACTTGGCTGTTTTTTAATATATTGTCTATTTGGTGAGACATTATCATTATACCTTCCTTTAATTCTTTAAACATGGTTTGTTTTGTTCCTCAGAGATATTTATAATCACTACTTTGAAGTCTTTTTTACTAGGTCCACCTCGTGGGTCCCTTCCACTGCCTCTATTACCTGCTTATTTTCTGTGTATAAGTCATATGTTCTTCCTGTTTCTTTGCATGTCTCATACCTTTTTTGTTGAAAACTAGATAGTATACTGTAGAAAATCTGGATGTTGACCCCTATCCTCAGGAATTGTTGTGGTTACTTTTTGCTTGGACATTTGTTTGTTTAGTGACTCAGCTTAAATAATCATGTGGTTTATTTCCACAGCAGTGTGTAGTCTCTGTTATTGCTGCTCTTATTTGTTTCTCTTTGTTTTTAGGTTTTGGTCTGGCTACCCAGGTATGCCAGTTATTGGTTCTATGTTAAATTTTTACCCTTTACCTTTACATGTGTATATGTAGTTTGAAGCCTGTTGAGGGAGTTTATATGTTTTGCCTCACATTCACCCAATGATTAGTAGTTTGGACGCTTCCTCTTTGTTTTTTTGTTTTTGTTTTTTTTTCATGAGAGGATGCTGCTTTGGGCAAGCACATAATCTTCCAGATTGGTGCGGATGACTGTGATTTATCAGGAGTTTGGTTAAAGTACTTATGCCAGTGAGGGTTCATTCTGTGTTGATGGGTCTGTGTGCAGTTTAGGAAATGCTTTCAAGTCTGTTCCACATCCTGCACTGATTGCTTCTGAGTGGGGACAGGCTAGTGCATGCACACAGACTTCCTGATCCACAGTGTGGCTGATTTCCAGGAGGACTCTTCTTGGCTGTTTCTTTTCTTGGTTCTGTCTATTAAACTTCTAACTGCTCTGCTATTTTCCTTGTATCGTGGAGCTGTCAGCCTTCTTTTAATTGCTTTTCACCAAGATCTCCAATGTTTTTGACAAGACCCTTAAGCATGGCGTTCTCTACCCTTTCTCTCAAATAAAGTAATCCCCCTCAGGTTGAGCTGTGGAAATCTTTGTCCTTATAGCCTGTCTTTCCTCCTGGGTAGAAGCCCTGTGCTTTGCACTGAAGCTGAGGATGGAGACCTGCTTTTCCGGAAAGGATACCCCTATTCTACAGGTGTGTACTTGAGTGGATAGTTGGCACCTTCTGTTATTATTTTTGCATTTTCCAGAATGGAACCTTCAATCTATTAATGAGCTGGGGGTGGTGATAATCAGTGCCCCAGTGTTCTGGGCCTGCTACACATGGTGTAGAACTTCCTGATAAATCTCCCCCTCCTGGGGCAAAATTATAGCCCCAGACTGGTAGCTGGTATGAGAAGAAACTTCAGTGATCTTGGTCAGACCTCCCTGGAGTACAGTGCATATCACTGAGCTTCCATAACACAGAGGTTGTGGTGGTAAAAGAGCTGGTTGTTGCTCTAATACCATAAACCCTCATTGTTCTTACTGAGATTTAGTAGACTTTTTTATTTTTTTAACATCTTTATTGGAGTATAATTGCCTTACATTGTTGTGTTAATTTCTGCTGTATGACAAAGTGAATCAGCTATATGTATACATATATCCCCATATCCCCTCCCTCTTGCATCTACCCCCACCATCCTTATCCCACCCCTCTAGGTGGTCACAAAGCACCGAGCTGATCTCCCTGTGCTATGCAGCTGCTTCCCACTAGCTCTCTATTTTACATTTGGTAGTGTACATATGTCCACGCCGCTCTCTCACTTCGTCCCAGCTTACCCTCCCCCCTCCCAGTGTCCTCAAGTCCATTCTCTACATCTGCAGCTTTATTCCTGTCCTGTCCCTAGGTTGTTCAGAACCATTTTTTTTAAGATTCCATGTATATGTGTTAGCATACAGTATTTGTTTTTCACTTTCTGACTTACTTCACTGTATGACAAATTCTAGGTACATCCACCTCATTACAAATAACTCAATTTCATTTCTTTTTATGGCCGAGTAATATTCCATTGCATATATGTGCCACATCTTATTTATCCATTCATCTGTCAATGGACACTTAGGTTGCTTCCATGTCCTGGCTGTTGTAAATAGTGCTGCGACAAACATTGTGGTACATGTCTGTTTTTGAATTATGGTTTTCTCGGGGTATATGCCCAGTAGCTGGATTTCTGGGTCATATGGTAGTTCTATTTTCAGTTTTTTAAGGAACATCCATACTGTTCTCCATAGTGGCTGTATCAATTTACATTCCCACCAACAGTGCAAGAGGGTTCCCTTTTCTCCACACTGTCTCCAGCATTTATTGTCTGTAGATTTTTTGATGATCATTCTGACCGGTGTGAGGTGATACCTCATTGTGGTTTGATTTGCATTTTTCTAATGATTAGTGATGTTGAGCATCCATTCATGTGTTTGTTGACAATCTGTATATCTTCTTCGGAGAAATGTCTATTTAGGTCTTCTGCCCATTTTTGGATTGGGTTGTTTGTTTTTTTGATATTGAGCTACACGTACTGCCTGTGTATTTTGGAGGTTAATCCTTTGTCAGTTGCTTCATTTGCAAATATTTTCTCCCATTCTGAGGGTTGTCTTTTCATCTTGTTTATGGTTTCCTGTGCTGTGCAAAACCTTTTAAGTTTCATATGTCCCATTTTTTTATTTTTGTTTTTATTTCCATTTCTCTAGGAGGTGGGTCAAAAAAGATCTTGCTGTGATTTTTGTCACAGAGTGTTCTGCCTTTGTTTTCCTGTAAGAGTTTTATAGTTTCTGGCTTTACATTTAAGTCTTTAATCCATTTTGAGCTTATTTTTGTATACAGTGTTAGGGAGTGTTCTAAATTCATTCTTTCACATGTAGCTGTCCAGTTTTCCCAGTGCCACTTATTGAAGAGGCTGTCTTTTCTCCATTATATATTCTTGCCTCCTTTATCAAAGATAAGGTGACCATAAATGCATGGATTTATCTCTGGGCTTTCTATCCCATTCCATTGATCTATATTTCTATTTTTGTGGCAGTACCATATTGTCTTCTTTACTGTAGCTTTGTAGTATAGTCTGAAGTCAGGGAGCCTCATTCTTGCAGCTCCATTTTTATTTCTCAAGGTAGATTTGGTTTTTTGCTGTCTTTTCTGTTTCCACACAAGTTGTGAAATTTTTTGTTCTAGTTCTGTGAAAAACACCATTGGTAGTTTGATAGGGATTGCACTAAATCTGTAGATTACATTGGGTAGTATAGTCATTTACACAATGATGATTCTTCCAGTCCAAGAACGTGGTATATCTCTCCATCTGTCTGTATCATCTTTAATTTCTTTCATCAGTGTCTTATAATTTTCTGCATACAGGTCTTTTGTCTCGTTAGGTAGGTTTATTCCTAGGTATGTTATTCTTTCTGTTGCAATGGTAAGTGGGAGTGTTTCCTTAATTTCTCTTTCAGATTTTTCCTCATTAGTGTATAGGAATGCAAGAGCTATCTGTGCATTAATATTGTATCTTGCTAATTTACCAAATTCATTGATCGTAGTTTTCCGGTAGCATCGTTAGGATTCTCTATGTATCGTATCATGTCATCTGCAAACAGTGACAGTTTTACTTCTTCTTTCCTGATTTGGATTCTTTTATTTCTTTTTCTTCTCTGATTGCTGTGGCTAGAACTTCCAATACTATGTTGAATAATAGTTGCAGGAGTGGACATCCTTGTCTTGCTCCCGATCTTAGAGGAAATGCTTTCAGTTTTTCACCATTGAGAATGATGTTGGCTGTGGGTTTGTCATATATGGCCTTTATTTTGTTGAGGTAAGATCCCTCTATGCCTACTTTCTGGAGAGTTTTTATCATAAATCTCTGTTGAATTTTGTTGAAAGCTTTTTCTGCATCTATTGAGATGATCATATGGTTTTTATCCTTCAATTTGTTAATATGGTGTATCACATTGATTGATTTGCCTACATTGAAGAATCCTTGCATTCCTGGGATAAAACCCACTTGATCATGGTGTATGATAATTTTAATGTGCTGTTGGATTCTGTTTCCTAGTACTTTGTTGAGCATTTTTGCATCTATGTTCATCAGTGATATTGGCCTGTAGTTTTCTTTTCTTGTGACATCTTTGTCTGGTTTTGGTATCTGCGTGATGGTTCCCTCGTAGAATGAGTTTGTGAGTGTTCCTTGCTTTGCTATACTTCAGAAGAGTTTGAGAAGGATAGGTGTTAGCTCTTCTCTAAATGTTTGACAGAATTTGCCTGTGAAGCCATCTGGTCCTGGGCTGTTGTTTGTTAGAAGATTTTAAATCACAGCTTCAATTTCAGTGCTTGTGATTGGTCTGTTTATATTTTCTACTTCTTCCTGGCTCAGTCTCGGAAGGTTGTGTTTTTATAAGAATTTGTCCATTTCTTCCAGGTTGTCCATTTTATTGGCATATAGTTGCTTGTAATAATCTCTCATGATCCTTTGTATTTCTACAGTGTCAGTTGTTACTTCTCCTTCTTCATTTCTAATTCTGTTGATTTGAGTCTTCTCCCTTTTTTTTCTTGATGAGTCTGGCTAATGGTTTATCAATTTTGTTTATCTTCTCAAAGAACCAGCTTTTATTTTTATTGATCTTTGCTATTGTTTCCTTCATTTGTTTTTCATTTATTTATGATCTGATCTTTATGATTTCTTTTCTTCTGCTAAATTTGGGTTTTTTTGTTCTTCTTTCTCTAATTGCTTTATGTGTAAGTTTAGGTTGTTTATTTGAAATTTTTCTTGTTTCTTGAGGTAGGATTGTATTGCTATTAACTTCCATCTTAGAATTGCTTTTCCTGCATCCCATAGGTTTTAGGTCATCGTGTTTTCATTGTCATTTGTTTCGAGGTATTTTTTGATTTCATCTTTGATTTCTTCAGCGATCTCTTGGCTATTTAGTAGCATATCATTTAGCCTCCATGTGTTTGTAGTTTTTTACAGTTTTTTGCCTGTAATTGATATCTAGTCTCATATCGTTGTGGTAGGACAAGATACTTGATACCATTTCAATTTTCTTAAATTTACCAAGACTTGATTTGTGACCCAAGATATGATCTATCCTGGAGAATGTTCCATGGACACTAGAGAAGAAAATGTATTCTGTTGTTTTTGGATGGAATGTCCTATGAATATCAATTAAGTCCATCTTGTTTAATGTGCCATTTAAAGTTTGTGTGTCCTTATTTATTTTCATTTTGGATGATCTGTCCCTTGGTGAAAGTGGGGTGTTAAAGTCCCCTACTATGATTGTGTTACTGTTGATTTCCCCTTTTATGGCTGTTAGCATTTGCCTTATGTATTGATGTGCTCCTAAGCTGGGTGCATAAATATTTACAATTGTTATATCTTCTTCTTGTATTGATCCTTTGATCATTATGTAGTGTCCTTCTTTGTCTCTTGTAATAGTCTTTATTTTAAAGTCTATTTTGTCTGATATGAGAATTGCTACTTCAACTTTCTTTTGATTTCCATTTGCATGGAATATCTTTTTCCATCCCTTTACTTTCAGTCTGTATGTGTCCATAGGTCTGAAGTGGGTTTCTTGTAGACAACATATATATGGGTCCTGTTTTTGTATCCATTCAGCGAGTCTATGTCTTTTGGTTGGAGCATTTAATCCATTTTCATTTAAGGTCATTATCGACATGTATGTTCCTATTACCATTTTTTAAATTGTTTTGGATTTGTCATTGTAGGTCTTTTCCTTCTCTTGTGTTTTCTGCCTGGAGAAGTTCCTTTAGCATTTGTTGTAAAGCTGTTTTGGTGGTGCTGAATTCTCTTAGGTTTTGCTTGTCTGTAAAAGTTTTAATTTCTCTGTCGAATCTGAATGAGATCCTTGCTGGGTAGAGTAATCTTGGTTGTAGGTTTTTCCCTTTTTCACTTTCAATATGTTCTGCCACTCCCTTCTGGCTTGCAGAGTTTCTGCTGAAAGATCAGCTGTTAACCTTATGGGGATTCCCTTGTATGTTATTTTTTGTTTTTCCCTTGATGCTTTTAATATTTGTTCTTTATATTTAATTTTTAATAGTTTGATTAATATGTGTCTTGTCAAGTTTCTCCTTGGGTTTTTCTGTATGGGACTCTCTGTGCTTCCTGGACTTGATTGACTATTTACTTTCCCGTGTTAGGGAAGTTTTCAACTATAATCTCTTCAAATATTTTCTCAGTCCCTTTCTCTTCCTCTTCTTCTTCTGGGACTCCTATAATTCGATGATAGTGTGTTTAATGTTGTCCCCGAAGTCTCTAAGACTGTCCTTAATTCTTTTCATTCTTTTTTCTTTATTGTGCTCTGCTGTAGGTATTTCCACTATTTTATCTTCCAGGTCACTTGTCCATTTTCTGCCTCAGTTATTCTGCAGTTGATTCCTTCTAGAGTATTCTTAATTTCATTTATTTTGTTGTTCATCATTGTTTGTTTGCTCTTTAGTTCTTCTAGATCCTTGTTAAAAGTTTCTTGTATTTTCTCCATTCTATTTCCAAGATTTAGGATTATCTTTACTATCATTACTCTGAATTCTTTTTCAGGTAGACTCTCTATTTCATCTTCATTTTTTTGGTGTGGTGGGTTTTTACCTTGCTCCTTCATCTGCTGCATATTTCTCTGTCTTCTCATTTTGTTTAACTTACTGTGTTTGGGGTCTCCTTTTTACAAGCTGTAGGTTCATGCTTCCCTTTATTTTTGGTGTCTGCCCCCAGTGGGTGCTGTTGGTTCAGTGGGTTGTGTAGGCTGCCTGGTAGAGGTGACTGGTGTTTGTGTTCTAGTGGGTGGGGCTGGAAATTGTCTTTCTGGTGGGTAGGCCCACATCCAGTGGTGTGTTTTGGGGCATCTATGAACCCTCTCTGCTAGTGGGTGGTGTAGTGTTCCTGTCTTGCTAGTTGTTTGGCATGGGGCATCCAGCACTGGAGGTTGCTGGCCATTGGGTGCAGCTGTGTCTTATCGTTGAGTTGGAGATTTCTGGTAGAGCTCCTGCCAATTGATATTATGTGGGGCCAGAAAGTCTCTGGTGGTCCAAAGTCCTGAATTTGGCTCTCCCACCTCAGAAGCTCAGGCCTGACTCCAGCCCGGTGCACCAAGACTCTGTCAGCCACATGGCTCAGAAGAAAAGGGAGAAAAAAAGAAAGGAAAAAAAAACTTTTTAAGTAACAATAAATAAAAAAATTGTTAAAATAAAAAAAAAAATAGAAGAGAGCAAGCAAACCAGTAAACAAATCTACCAATGATAACCAGTGGTAAAAACTATACTAAGATAAACATAAAAATCATATACAAATCAGTCACAGACAGCAAACTCTATTCAGGTATTCCACAGATGCAGGGTACATCACATTGATTGTGGGGATTTAATCTGCCGCTCCTGAGCCTGCATGGAAAAATTTCCCTTTCTCTTCTTTGTTCACACAGCTCCTGGGGTTCAGCTTTGGTTTTGGCCCCACCTCTGTGTGTAGGTCTCTCTCAGGCATCTGTTCCTGCCCAGACATGGGGTTAAAGCAGTCGCTTATTAGGGGGCTCTGGCTCACTCACGCTGCGGGGAGAGGGAGGGGTACTGTAGTTATAATTGGAATGCGGGGCAAGTCTGTAATGGCAGAGGCTGGCATGATGTTGCAAGAGCCTGAGGTGCGCCATGTGTTCTCCTGGGGAATTTGTCCCTGGATCACGGGACCCTTGCAGTGGTGTGTTGCACAGGCTCCCGGAGTGGGTGAGGATAGTGACCTGCTCTTGCACACAGGATTCTTGGTGGCTGCAGCAGCAGCAGCATTAGTGTTATATACCCATCTCTGGGGTCTGAGCTGATAGCCATGGCTCACGCCCATCTCTGGAGCTTGTCTAGGTGGTGCTCTGCCTTCTGTGGGAAGACAAGGAAGGAATCCCCTCTCTTCGCACACCCCGATAAAATGGTCTCTTGCCTCTTAGGCAGGTCCAGACTTTTTCCTGGACTCCCTCCCAGCTAGCTGTGGTGCACTAGCCCCCTCAGGCTGTCTTCACGCAGCGAACCGCAGTCCTGTCCCTGGGGTCTGATCTACGAAGACCAAGCCTCAGCTCCCAGCCCCCACCCATCCCAGTGGATGAGCAGGTGAGCAGACAAGCCTCTCAGGCTGGTGAGTGCTGGTTGTCACTGATCCCCTGTGCGGGAATTTCTCCACTTTGCCCTGGGCGCCCTTGCTGCTGTGCTATTCTCCATGGCTGCAAAATTTCCCCCCACCCACCCCCCATCTCCACCAGTGAAGGGCTTTCCTAGTGTGTGGAAACTTTTCTTCCTTCACAGCTCCCTCCCATAGGTGCAGGTCCTGTCCTTATTCTTTTTTCTCTGTTTTTTCCTTTTTCTTTGCCCTACCCAGGTATGTGGGGATTTTCTTGCCTTTTGGGAAATCTGAGGTCTTCTGCCAGTGTTCAGTAGGTGTTCTGTAGGAATTGTTCTGCATGTAGATATATTTTTTTTAAAATAATTATTTATTTATTTATTTATTTTTGGCTGTGTTGGGTCTTCGTTTCTGTGCAAGGGCTTTCTCCAGTTGCAGCAAGCAGGGACCACTCTTCATCGCGGTGCGTGGGCCTCTCACTACCATGGCCTCTCTTGTTGCAGAGCACAGGCTCCAGATGCGCAGGCTCAGTAGTTGTGGCCCATGGGCCCAGTTGCTCCGCGGCATGTGGGATTCTCCCAGACCAGGGCTCGAACCCACGTCCCCTGCATCGGCAGGCAGACCCTCAACCACTGCGCCACCAGGGAAGCCCTAGGTGTATTTTTGATGTATTTGTGGGGAGGAAGTTGATCTCCACGTCTTACTCCTCTGCCATCTTGAAGGTCTCCTCTAGTAGGCTTTTTTGAATGACTATTTCTCCACTGACTATATGCCCTGAGGACAATTTCCAAAGATTTTAATGATTGATTGTTTTTTATAATTTTCACTAGTTAAAATTATTGTTTTGCTGGGAAAAGTTCAGCCAAACTTTAACTCCCCAAGCAGCTGCTCAATTGATATTTGACAAATGTTATGAGGTCATTCAGTAGGTATATGATTTTCTGTCAAACAACTGATCCTAAAGCAACTGAATATTCATATACAAAATGATTCTCAACCCCTACCGCACATCATTACTAATATTAAATTTAAATGGATCATATCCCTAAATGTAAAACCTAAAACTATAAATCTTCTAGCAGAACACTTAGAAGAAAATCATTGTAACTTTGGATTAGGCAACAATTTCCTATATAAGTTTCCAAATCATGAAGCATAAGAGAAAACATGTTAAATTGTGCTTCATCAAAAATAAAAATTCCTCCTGTTTGGAATCTACTGTTAAGAAAATGGAATGAAAAACCACAGAGTAGGATAACCGCTTCATAAAACATAGGCCAGAATTCTAACAAATCTATACAACTTAACAATAAAAAGGCCAGGAACCCAATTAAATAAAAATGGGTGTAAATGAACAGACTCTTCACAAAGTAAGATATACTCATGGACGAGAAACCAATTATAAGTAGTTCAACTTCATTAGTCATCAGAGAATTGCAAATTAAAATCACAATGAGATACCACTATATACACATTAGAATGGATAACCTTAAATAGATTGGCGATTGGAGAGGATGTTGAGCAACAGGAATTTTCACGTATTACTGGTGTTACAAACTCTTAGGAAAGCAGTTGACAATATCTTACAAAGTTAAACACTTACATTTTGATCTAGCAACACCATTCCTAGATATTTACCCGAAGAATGAAAACACTTATCTACAGAAAGACTTGCACATGAATGTTAATAATAGCTTTATTACTGATTGCCAAAACCTTGAAATAATCTAAATGACTAGCAACAAATGAGTAGATAAACAAAATGGAGCATATCCATTCAATTAAATACTACTCAGTGATAAATAAATAAATGCATGCCACAACATGAATGAATCTCAAAATCATTATTCTATGACAAAGAAGTTGTCACAAAAAGACATTTATTCTGTGATTCCATTTATACACAATTCTAAAGTGGCAAAATTAATCTATGGTGACAGAAAACGTATCAGTGATTACCTATGGCTGAAGTTAGTGGGTTAATTGCAGATCTGAGGGGGCATTTTATGGTGATGGAAATGTTATATATCTTCATTTTGCAGTGGTTTACACCGGTGTATACATTTTTCAAAACTCATTGAACTATATACTTAAAATGGAGGCATTTAAAATATAAATTATGCCTAAATAGATTAAAAATAAATGGTAATATGCTATAGCTATTTAAAAAAATCACAGTAAGATAATTACAAACTAGCTTATTATATTGAAATTTGAAATTTGAAGGATATTTTAATAAACTTTTCAAATGACATTTAAGAAAACAAAACAAACAGCAGCAAAAATGTGTTCAGAATAGCTAGAGACAACAAAATCTACTTATCCAAAGTTAAGTTAAAGTCCTAAGTGAAAATAGAAGTTGAATAAAACTCTTCCTTATTTGAGTGTTTCATGAGCATTTGGGGAGAAAAGGTGAATAAATGATTTAAAAGTGTGTTTAATTTGCGGTAGGTTATTATAAGGAAAATTTCTACCCTATTTAGAGTTCTATAAACTCAGTCCCATGGTTCAATAGTAATATGCACTTGTTTGAGGTTTTGTTTTCATAGTGATAATAAATATCTCCAAGTTTATTATGTTTTTTATTATTATTGTGATTTTATTTTTTATTTCAAACTACTATAAGATGCCAAATAATTTTAAATCCATATTTTTGAAGGGTATAATTAATACGTTTTGCACACAAATTTTTGTAATGCAGGAGCTAAATGTAGATTGTCACTGGAGAATTGATTATTTTTCCTTCTAGATGTTAAAATGTTTAAACTTGGTGCAAGCCAACTATTTCTTAATGGTGGTTCTTGTTTGATCCCTTTTCCTACTATAATATGAAGATGTGAAAAAATATTAGTTTTTAGATTCCTTGTCCTTTCTGGCTCACTTAGAATAAACAAATCTGGAAAAACATAATTTGTTCTTTCTAAGAAGGAATAAGAGCTAAAGGAATAAAGGCAAGCTGAAGCATAAATGTAGGAACTGAGAACACAGTTTTGAAATGGCACATAATCAGATCATAACATAATAATTATTATTTAATATTCCAAGTTATTCTTACACTTGGAATATAACTCTAACCCCCCAAGCCTGAGTTAAGAGTCCTCTGGCTTATTTATGACAACTTGTGCATAGCTCGTTCATCACGTTTCTCACATTTCATTATAATTATACTTTAAAAGAGTCTATCTTCACTAGGCTGTGAAAGTAGGGGTAAACTTTTATTAATCTCTCTACTTCTGTGACTTCTACATAGCCTGGAGCATTGAACTGATACATATTTCTTTCTGAATTCCTGGGAGAAGAGCCTATGGAATAAATCAGCCACAGCCCAGTAGAAATATAGTTGGTGAGATTGGTTAGAGTGTTTCTGCTAATGAGATTTACTATCCAAATGCACCATCCTGGGGTTCTCAGAACTAATGTCATTATCAATTTTCAAGCACAACCTTCCCTCTGCACCCTCATACAAATTCTGTAAAGTGATTACAACAGGTATTTATGATACTTATTTTTTATTATAATAGGAAATAGTGTGAATATGATGTGTCTAAGTTCATTTAGTAGAGGCAAAATTGGGTAGTGGAGTGATTATTTTTCTTTCTAATTGTAAGAGTTAGAGTTCCTCTGGCCATATCATAACTGATTATTAAAATAAAAAGATCCTGCCTCAAAAATAGCATTACTACTGCCTTTGAAGCATATTAATAAATTAATTATATGTCCAAATTTTTATACAGTGCCTCGAATCCCTAAATACGAATCACAACTTAAATAGTAAACACTGGCTATTATTTTTCCAATACATATGGTGGTTGGTATTGCATAATATTTAAGAGTGTGAGCACTGGAATTAGGCAGATGTAATTGCACATTTAAGTTATAGCACTTACTAGCCATGTTACCTCAAAGAAGTTATTAACCATCTGAAACTCAGCCTCTTTACATATAAAATGGGATAGTAATAGAACCTATTTCTTGGGATCATTGGTGAGATTGGTAGGTTAAACAACTGAATTCAGTAAAGTATTTGCCACAATACCTGATAGTTAGTAAATCCTGCTTAATTCTAGTGTTTATTGTTATTATTTTAATCAAAACAGTATGCTACTGGCCCAAAAACAGACACATAGATCAATGGAACAAGATAGAGAGCTCAGAAATAAACCCACATACTTATGGTCAATTAATCTACAACAAAGATGGCAAGAATATACAATGGAGAAAACAGTCTCTTCAATAAGTGGTGCCAGGAAAACTGCACAGCTACATGTAAAAGAATGAAATTAGAACATTTTCTCACCTCATATGCAAAAATAAATTTCAAATGGATTGAAGACCTGAATGTAAGACCAAATACCATAAAACTCTTAGAGGAAAACATAAGGAGAACTCTCTTTGACATAAATCCCAGCAAGATTTTTTTGGATCTGCCTCCTAAAGTAAAGGAAATAAAAGCAAAAATAAACAAAGCCACTTAATTAAACTTAAACATTTTAGCACAGCAAATGAAACATCAACAAAACAAAAATACCACCTACTGAGTGGGAAAAATATTTGCCAATGATATGACCATTAAGGGATTAATATCCAATATATATAGAGAGCTCACACAACTCAACATCAAAACAAACAAACAAACAAGCTGATTAAAAAATGGGCAGAAGAACTGAATAGACATTTCTCCAAAGAGGAAATGCAGATGGCCAACAGGCACATGAACAGATGTTCAACGTTGCTAATCATCAGAGAAATGTAAATCAAAATCACAATGAGATATCACCTCACACTTGTCACAATGGCTATCATCAGAAAGAATACAAATATCAAATGTTGGTGAAGATGTGGAGAAAAGGGAACCCTCTTACACTGTTGTTGGGAATGTAAATTGGTGCACCCACTATGGAAAGTGGTATGGAGGTTTGTCAAAAAATGAAAAATAGAACTACCATATGACCTAACAATTCCACTTGGGTAGATATCTGGAAAAAATGAAAACACTAATTCGAAAAGAGACATGCACCCCAATGTTCATAGCATCATTATTTACAATCACGAAGATATGGAAGCAATCTAAATGTCCATCAACAGATAAATGGATAAAGAAGATGTACATATATGCAATGGAATACTACTCAACCATAAAAAGAATGAAAATTTGCCATTTACAGCAACATGGATGGACTTGGAGGGCATTATGCCAGTTAATAATTCAGACAGAGAAAGGCAAACACTGTATGATATCACTTATATGTGGAATCTAAAAAATACAACAAACTAATGAATAAAACAAAAAAGAAGCAGACACAGATATAGAGAACAAACTAGTCATTACCAGTGGGGAGTGGGGGAAGGTGCACTATAGGGTTGGAGGAGTGAGAGGTACAAACTATTGGGTGTAAGATAGGCTCAAGAATGTGTTGTACAACACAGGGAATATAGCCAATAATTTGTAATAAGTATAAATGGAAAGTAACTTTTAAAAATTGTATATAACATTTAAACATTTTTTTAAAAAGTGAAAAAAAATTTTACTGCATAATTGACATAAAGGAAAGGACATAAAACACAAAACAAAAATTAATAAATTATTATAAACACCAGTGTTGAGAAAAAGAACACCTAAATCAAAAAAAAGAGCATTGTTTGCAATCCAGGAAACTTTGTACCTTCGAGATCACAGCTCTCTTCCTCCCCTCTAGTTTTAACAAGTCAGGACTTGTACGGAAATGATTGTTTTGCTTTGTTTGAGTTTCGCCGCCCATCTGTGCATTTCTAAACAATATTGCCCTTTTTTGACATTTATATAGTAAAGAAATCTCAGAAGTCAACAACAGTAAAAGACAAATCTAATTAGAAAATGGACAAAGTACATGAAGAGACATTTCACTAAAGAGGATATACGGATGGTAAATAAGCACATGAAAAGGTGTTAAACCTCACTGCCCATAAGGGATTTGCAAATTAAGATCATTGTGTGATATCATCACAACAACAATTAGAACAACTAAAATAAAAGAAGAAGTGACCATGGCAGTTTCTGGTGAGTATGTGGAGAAACTCTCTTTTATACACTAAAGGTGTAATATAAAATGTGAATATAAAATGGTACAGCCACTTTGAATAATAGTTTGGCATTTCCTTAAAAACTAAGCATATACCTTTCATACCACCCAGTATTTGCACTACAGATATCCTGGAGAAATGAAAACTTATGTCTATACAAAAACCTGTACATAATTGTTCATAGCAGCTTCGTTTGTTATAGCCCAACCTAGAAATGACCTAGATACACTTCAATGTGTGAATGTGTAAATAAACTGTTGAACATCCATACCATAGATGACTACTGAGCAATAAAAAGGAATGAACTACTGATACACACAACTTGGATGAATCTCAAGGGTACCATGCTGAGTGAAAAAGCTAATTTCTAAAGGTCACATATTCTTTATATTCCATCCTCAAAATCACAAAATAATATAGATCAAAAATAGGTTAGTAGTTTCCAGGAATTAGGAATAGTAGGAAGGATTTGGGTGGGTGAGTGTGACTTTAAAGGAGTAGAATAGACAATGTTTTTGTGGTGATAGAATAGTTTTATGTCTTAATTGTGGTGTTTGGTACACAACCATAAATGTGTAGAAGTATACACACACATTATCCTAATGACAGTTTCTCAGATTTGATATTGTACTGCAATAATACAAGATGTAATCACTGGGGAACCCTGGATGAAGGGTACACAACACCTCTCTGTACTATCTATATAACTTCCTGTAAGACTGTAATTATTTCAACATAAGATAAAATAAATAATTTTCTTCACCCAGATAAAGTTATGCAAATGGGAACAGAGGGACAAAGAGAAGATGGAATAATATAAAACAAAAGGCAAAGCTTAATTCCAAATATATGAATGGTTTCATTAAGTGTAAATGAAATAAACACTCCAATTCAAAAACAAAGATTGTCAGACTGGATAAAAAAAGCAAGAACCAACTATAATTTTTTTTCTTTCTTTTAAAAATAAGAGCCACACCTTAATTTTAAAGACACAAACAGGTTGAAAGTAAGAGAATTTCTTTCTGATAACATTTTGCTTCAACCTAAAGAATTTATTTTAGCCTATCTTGTCTTGCAGTTTTGTGGGAGATGAATTCATTGTGAATTTGTATTTCTGAATGTGTTTATATTTCCCCTTGATTTTTTTTTTTGAGTTGTGTTTTTTAGATTTATTTATTTATTATTTATTTATTTATTTATTTATGGCTGTGTCGGGTCTTCGTTTCTGTGCTAGGGCTTTCTCTAGTTGTGGCAAGTGGGGGCCACCCTACATCGCGGTGTGTGGGCCTCTGATTATCACAGCCTCTCTTGTTGTGGAGCACAGGCTCCAGACGTGCAGGCTCAGTAATTGTGGCTCATGGGCCTAGTTGCTTCATGGCATGTGGAATCTTCCCAGACCAGGGCTCGAACCAGTGTCCCCTGTACCAGCAGGCAGACTCCCAACCACTGCGCCACCAGGGAAGCCCTTCCCCTTGATTTTTGAAGGATATTTTTACTGGTAGAATTCTAAGGGGTTTTTTGTTTGTTTTTGTTTTTTAAATTTCAGCACATCAGAGGTGTCCTTCCATTGACTTCTGGATTTTGTTTTTCCTGATGAGAAGTCAGCTGAAATTGTTACCTGTAGTTCCCTATATATATATATATGTATATATATATATATATATATATATATATATATATATATATATATAGTTTGTTTGTTTGTTTTACTCAGCTGCCTTCAACATTTCTATTTATTTTGGTTTTAACATTTAAGTATAATGCACCTAAGTTTTTCTTTATATTCTTCCTATGTGAGTTTATCTAAGCTTCTTAGGTCTTTGTTCTCTTAAATTAAATTTAGAAAAAAAAATGGGACATTATCTCCTCAAATATATATTTTTTCCCATACTTGGTCACTTATTTTTCTGGGACATCAAATATACATGTATTAGATTGCTAATGTTCTAAAATCTCAGATCCTCTATTCTGATTTGAATATTTCTTTTCATGTTTCTTTTGCTGTAAACATGCACAATTTTTATTGATTCATCTTACTGTTTGTTAATTCTTTCTTCTTATGTGTACAGTATGCTAATAATCCCACCACAGTAATTTGTCATTTCTTACACTGTGTTATTCATTTCTAGCATTTCCTTTTTTATTGTTTGCATCTCTCTGATGAAGTTTTCTACCTATTCACACATGTTCTCCACATTTCCACATTAGATCTTTTAACATATCAACCTTAGTTATTTAAAGTATCTACCTGTCTGATCACATTTGGACCATCTTTTGTCCAAATTCTGAATAAGAAATTCTAGTCTGATTCCGATGACTACTTTATCTCTTAATAATAGATCTCTTTTTCTTGTCTCATGTGTCTTCCAATTTTTTATTAAATTCTGAATATTGCATGTAAAAATAGTAGAGATTGATGTCAATAGTGTCTTTTCTGTACGTGTCTCTTCTTCTGCCAGACTGAAAGATTGACTCAAAATTTTTTGTATATGAACTGAATTTGGCTTGTTGTTGCTTTAGTTACATTAAGGACATTACAGGCTTCAAATATCCGGGGGTGTGCTAAGTGTGAGGTCTAGGATGCTACAGGTTTTCTCTCAGTGTTCTTATTCTACCTTCACATTTCATCAGATTCTTCATGCCTGTGCAAAGTTCCTGCCCCTCCTCCCATGATATACTGCTATTGCTTCATACTCAATTGAAGTCACATTGTGGGGGCAGAGGTGTTTCTTTGTTATTCTGATCTTGCCTTTGTCTTAGGTAGGTTATTTGCATGTAAACTGCAGGGAGACAGGTTTTTCAGCATTCTTGCCCTTCCTGAAATGCAAGTAATCTCTACCTCCTACTCAGTCCAGACTCCAGAGAGCAGGCAAATTTTCTACTCTTCCTCAGTGCAACCAATCTATATTTTGTACCAGTGAAGAGTTGATAGAGAGGATTTCTATTTTCCTCCCTTCTTACACCACTCCCTCCCCCACCACGAAGGCAACTGAAATCTGCTTTATATCAGTTCAGGATTCTAGGAATGAGTATGTTTCCTACTCCACCCTAGTGGTAGATGGCTATCTCAGCACAGAGTCCAGAAAAGGAGGATTTATTGTCCCTTCTCTAGTAGTAGTCATCATCTTTTTGAAATCAGTAGAGTCTTGGGTCTGGGGGAGTTATGTGTCCTTCCACCCAGTGGCAGTGGCTTTTGTCTCATATCAGAAGAGAGTCCAGGGTGAGGACATTTCCAGCTTATCTCTCAGTGGTAGCTAACCACTACCTTACAGTCTGGTGGGTCCAGAGTACAGATGGGTTTCTCCTAATCCTAATGCTCTCTCCTTAAAACTAGGCTGACTTTACAAAAATAGTCCACAGAAGTTGTGGTTTTAATCAGCTTTCTTGCTCGGTTCCGGGTTGTTCTCATGGACACTTGGTAGAAGTCATGAAAATGAGTGAGTAGGTGGGTGCTGATTCTCCTTGTGTTTGAGGACCCTAGGGATCCTAAACAGTCATGATAGTCTTCATTCAAACTTTAAGAATTTGTTAAAATTTCAGCTTTTTCTTCTCACCTGCTTCTATGGTGACCACTTCTACCCAGGCTCCGTCAAAGTTATACCAATTCATGTGTGCAATTCTCCTCAAGGGACCTGTCTCCTCTTGGATTTCAGTTTGCCAGTTTGCCTTGAGAACTTTGCCATCTGCTATGTGCTCCAAAAATTATGATTCTGTATGTTACCTGTCTTGTTCTCATTTTTACATCATGAATGACGTTCTCTTACAGTGTTCTTTGTCCTAAGTGAAAATAGAACTCACCTTTCACAGTTAAGATAGTTGTGCATTTAAATTTTAATATAGATTAGAGTAAAACATTTTTGGTCTCTGGATATGAATTTTTTTTTTAAATGACTACATATTCCACCACCAGCTCCCCATTTTTTCATATAAAATATGCTTGTTTATTCATGTTGTTGTGTGTAGTTTCTACATGAAATTTTCCTTTAGACTTTTGGCTGATGGTGAATCATCTTGCCAGATAAAACAAGTGATAAACTCTTTCTCCATGTACTAGGATGACCTTCAGCACTGGGGGATTAGATAAATACAAGGAATCTGCAGAAATGCCAAATGATTTTTGTACAACATGGTGTTATTTTAACACCAATGATGGAGCAAGTAATGCCAGCTTCATATGACTCTCAGAGACATATTTGTTTCAAAACAGAAGTTATCCATCAAAACTGGTTCTTTTGACCTACTTTTTAGATTTCCAGAATTTCAACAGATAGTCCCATTAAACTAAAAATAGAACTGTTATATCTGTTTTCTTTGATTTTCTCCTTCTCTTTCACTTTTAAGGCAACCAGCTCTAACTAAAAAAACATTAACTAAAGTACCATGCCAACCATCAGTGGCTGTCTTTTCTTTGTAAAATCACTTAGCCTTCCTAAAGCTCACTTTCTTCATCCCCCCAAATAAGATAAATTTACCTACTTTAACAGTCTTCATAGAGAGCTTGCAATGGAAAAATGTTACCTGTGTTGAACAATAAATATATTTGTTATTATTACCTATTTTCATTTTCTCCTTAATAAAGATTGATCTGGTTCTCACATATGCTGTTCCATAGACCAATGGAGTTTATTTTGGAGGCTTGACTGACGAACTACTATCTCTTTTCCCATTTATGGTTCTTTGAGCATTATCACTATGTTTTTGTATTTATTTAAATGGCTCTTGACTGTTCTAATTATGGGTGTACCTCACATGCATTATCATTTAAGGAATTCTGAACAAATTATGCCTGCCTTTAACTTAGATTTAGTGTTTCTGTCATTGCCTAAAAGACTATGAAGTTTTATAAATAGACATTAATAAGAAATTTAGTAATTAAGATTATCTTAACATCCCTTTTTAGTTATTAAACACTGGCTGACTGTAATAAGACTTATTTTGTTCATTGCAGTCATTGACACATGGCATTAAGAGAGAATAGAGTTGAATTTTTAATTTTACATTTCTTGAAACTGCAACTTATTCACATTCAATGCTTTCACACAATAGCACTTACAATTGGGGTTAAATGTGTATGCTAGCTATCCCTTCCCTATGCAATCATAAATAGTGCTTTTATTAATACATGTCCTGGTTGTTCTTTTGTCTTTTGTGATATAATCATTATCTTTTCTTCACTATCTAGTTACACCTAGGATTAGTAATGTGGTTCTTTTAATTCAGTCTACATGTGGCTAATTTAGGACACAGTAATACAGAGGAATAGCCCACACACTTTGGAGTGAGATTCTTTTAATCCACCCACCTATTACTAGCTACGAGACTGGGACAGGTTATTATCTCCAAGCCTCAGGTTCTCCAACAGTAAAATGAAGACAATAGTAACGTTTTAGATTGGAAGAGAAAATGCATGTGAAACACTTGGCATATTATTTAGCATTAGCCAGTAGCTCAAGAAACGGTGCCAAGTATGATAGAGATTACTGTTATTTCTAATATTGTTATTATTATATTTCTTAGAATAACCGCACTTACACACAGAACGTTTAAACTGCTCCTAGCCTAACGTCACTTAATCAATATTTTGTTTTTGATGGTTTCTTTTTCCTAGATCAGTGCTGTCAGTCCTAATTTGTAAACTCTTAAGGGATGGAGACATTTATTTATCTTGCCCAATAAATACACATCACTCTAACAAATATTTCTTGATTATGCTGCTGATTCTGTTGTCCTGTTTCCCCTAATCTAGTTGAGGATATTTTGGCATGCCCTCTCTTTTTGAACACAATTTAATTCAAAATGAAAGAAAGACCATTGTTGGTGCAATTAGCTTGGCTTAACACAACCCCTGAGTTTAATTTCTGGATTAACGCTGCCACTTTTGCCATTTCATTTTTTCTTTGGATCCTTCTGCTATGTACGATTTCAAGATGACAATTCCTTTTGGACTTTTTGGCTAAAGGCACTTGTCACTTCCAATTCATTATTTCTTTGATATTTGCTCACTGCAGAGCATCTGTCTCCATGCAAGCCGCTTTGGTAGAGGATGTACATCTCTGTAATAACAAGACAAGTACGATGCCCTGATTATAAGCTTAGGAAAATAAAAATACAGGAGGATTATTTTGAGGTTTTCAAAACCTTCCATGGATATATCTTATTTATGCTGCTATTTGAGTTTCCAGCAGGTATATTTCTTATATCTCTGTGGTACAACATCAGTCATGGAAGGCAAGTCTGCTCTGCAGATGTTTTATCTAACATTGCCTGCCTGCCTCATGTGGTCTGACTAAAAATGTTATTAATAACTGGAAAGTCACACATCTTTAAATAAACAAAGGCTGGCATTTCTTGTAGGGGAAAATAAATAAACAAAAATAGCTATGGAACTATTTTACTAATTTTTTTTGACTCATGACCCTTCTTGCTAAATCTTGTTTGCACTTTTTATTAAAAAAAGTGTTCAGAACTCCAGTGACTCTCTCCCCAAGCAGGTCACCAGTTAACTGCTCAAAATCCAGAAGCTACTAGCTTTCATATCAATTAATTCTACTAAAGACAAAATCCTGAACTATTGGACAAATTATTACAGTCTGTGAAGTCCGAAACAATTCAGAGCATAGCATGTTATAGTAGGGGGAACAATCAACTCAGATTCAGGAGTCTGAACACTTCTGTTTACTGAATATGTGACCTTAGATAAGTCAATAAACTCCTTTGGGCCAATGAAATACCTGCTTTCCCTTGATGATAGGGATATTGGAAGGTCTATAAGAAACAGTAGACATGAAAGTGTTTAATGTATGTAAGAAATGAGTTCTCTTGTGACCGATCACATGAACTATTTCATTGTTATTTTTTTTCTTTGCAATTACAGCTTCTATCCTCTCCTAGGCATTCCTTGTTCTTTACTTTTAAGAACATAGCACTCAATTATTCATTCAACAAATAGTTTTGAGTGCCTTCTGGTATTAGCACTGTAGATACAGCAAAATCAAAATGACAGGGACAAAACTAAACACAGAAAGGACCATTTAGCAGGGGATAGCCTCTGGATGTTGTCAAGTTTCAGTGTGCTATAGGTTCATTAGTTTCAGTATTAATTCATTAATTTTAGTAAGGCTGAAATAGGGAAAGCCACAAACAAAGAATGATAATGCAACAAAGATATAGTTTAACTTAAAGAAGCTATCGATTTGAAATAGAAATAAGAACATATTTACGTTGAGAGAAATGGACACTTCCTACGTTATGAAAACAATTTTGGCTATAAAGTGAGAAATTCAGTTCATCAGCCTGATACTCGTAGTGAAAATATCAAGGAATCTGGAAACTATTACCTTTTTCACATTCTGTTATGTTTTGGAAAAGCTAGATGTCTGGAGGGTTATGGAGCAATTAGCTGATGATCGAAGGGCATTTTCCACTTTGCATTGATACACTTAGATTTCCTTGAGAAAGCATATAAATAAAAGTTTACAGTGAATGACTTTGCCCTCCAAACTCTGTCTGGATGGCTTTTACCCTGCCATCCCATCACTTAGCATACAAGAGTTTAGCTGAGGAGTTTTATCATTTTTCCTTGGGAGAAAAGCTGATAATGAAGCTTGAACCCTCAGTCTAAGAGTCTCAGCCTCTTTGTACTGTAGATCATGTGGAAAATTAAGTCAGAGTTACATCTTCTCATTTGAAGAGGATCACTTCCCTTTGAACAAGGGCTTGTAAAGATACTTAACTTTTTCTGCCTATATATTGCCTTCAACAGAAACTTTACAAGCATCTGGTGGATTTGGGGTGGGTGAATTTAAAAATGACTTCCACCATCTGGAACTTTCTGTAGTGGAGTTGAGAGGTCGTGGTGAGTGTGTGCAATTCACTACCAGTGACATCTTGTTCAAATATCCTGACCTCCCTGACCCTCAGTTTCATTTTTGTAAAATGAATGAGGAGGACAATATTAACTCAATGAGTATTTATTGAGCAGCCTTGTGCCCAGGATACAAAGGTGCCTGGAATTCATGAGCATGTTTTCAAGGGCATTAATAATTCTTTATTATTCTATGGAATGTAGCTTCAGTTGAGTGGGGCATCTCACTATTTCCAACAGACAACATGCTTATTTACCCTTCTTGTGATTATTTTTTTCCTGTAGAATCTTTCTTTTCTGGCATGCCTACTTCATTCTACCTGATTATCTAACTCCCAACCATACGTCAGGGACACAACTCAAGTCTCACCTGCTCCACAAATCTCTCCCACTTTGGACTATTCCAATCCATGAAGTTTGATTGAATTTACCATCTTACTCTTTAGTTGCTCTTTAATTGTTTCAGGTGTGTTAGTTTTATTTCCCAATTAGATTGTAAACACCTGTAGGTCATAAATTATATCCTATATCTCTTTTGCAAATTCACAGAACTTGCCAAAGAGTTAACTGCACAATAGATATCTAGTAAATACCAATTCTAATTACCTAGTTAATAACTTTCTTAGCTTTCAGCACCCCAAAATGATACAACAGATGAATCAGGTATTTTTTCCATGATTATGTAACTTGTGAAATGTAACTATTTTACTTTTGAGTAGATCAAACATATTTTCTCTAATTTCCAAATTTAAAAAGCAACATTTATAATATTCTTCTTTTGCTTGCCACGTAAGGAAATGAAGTAATTAATCAGACATTCTCCTTTAGCTGTTGCAACCAAGTAAAATTTTTAGTGTTACACTTAGAAGGACCATGACATCATATTTTTGCCCAGTGAGAAATTGTTTGCAACTTGAGCCTCAATGAGAAATTTGCCCTTTCAGTAATTTTTATTTTTAAGTAAAAGCCTGCCTGCTAGGAAAATGTTGCAGAAAATTGCACAGAGAAGGAAAGAAAATCCCTCACAAGCAAAGCAGGTAGCAAGCACTTTTGAGTAACATATTGAAGACATCAAAAAGGTCATTTACAATCTAAAATTTGAAAACTGGAGCAAACCGAGACTAGCCAAGTATTAAGAGCTCTTTAGTAGGAAGGCAACCCTAAAGAGATGAATGCAGAATAGAGTGTGTGAGACAACAAAAGGGACTTACTCTGGCCATCCTTAAAGTGAACGATTCTCCATACTGCTTCCCACCCCGCCCAGACATGTTATGCGTGCGAAGCTCTATCTGGGAGAACTCATCCGTCAAGCCTCTGGCACCCAGAGTGAACAAATTCGGGTAACAGCTGACCTCAGTGGATGTTGTTTTATTAAGTAAGTCTTATTCAGCAAACAGTACTTACAACTGTACAGCTTTTACTCTTGGTTATGAGTCATAATTTATTAGTTTGTTAATTAATTGATTCATTTATTTATTAATGCATTTATATCTTGCCTTATTTCAAAATTGATTTGTGCTGCCCAAGTAAAGAAAACTGTTCTTTAATTTTGGCTCTGCTACAAATAAGTGCCTTGGGGAAATTCAGTCAAACTTTGTTGGGCTGAGTTTTCACATCTGAAAATTAAGGCATAAAGTAAAATGATGCATGAAATCTCCTCTTGCATTTCCTTATGTAATGCTTTAATATTTTTAGTACGCTTAGCAAGAATAACCAGAAAAAGCCTTGTTGTGAATAAAGTATCAGATGAAGAAATAGGCTATATAAATGCAAAGTAATAATAATATAAATGCAAAACAATAATTATCCCTGAGATCCAGCACTTTACTACCAGTGGTGACATGGTAAGAAGGTGATTCACAGAAGCTTGACTGCCATGATTAAGGCAATAATGAGAGCAACTTAGAAGAAGCAGAGTTAAGTAATCAGCATGTGACAAGTGGTGGCAATCTATTTAAAAGTCAAAGCTACAAGGAAAGAATTAATTTATGATATTGAAGAATGGGGACCATAGCAGGATATAATGAATAGAAATTTAGAAAAAAATGTAAACTAAATAAGATAAAATCTCCATAGTGAAATAAAGTCCTAAATTTTGGAGAGCTCAGAATTTCATAAATTGCTTCATACTGTTTTGCAGGGTTAGACCGTTGGGAAAACTTGCAAGATTCCACAAGTTAATTTGTCCTCAAGTAGGACTCTCCTTGCTAATATGCTTCCTTATTTCCTTCAGAACTTCAGTAGATCTCTAATGAGGGACCACAGCTGTTACCTGGGGTTGTAGTCAGGCTCTTCCTGAGGCTAACAACCTCAGTGCTCTCACAGTCACCTGGCTGTTCTGATTATTTTATTTGATTGCCCCCCTGCCCTTCCTCGATCCTACAGAACACAACTTTAGATTTCTACTTGCGTTAACTGCCTGCTGCTGGGACCATTGCAGGTGGGAATGAAGATGGAGAGGGGTGGAGGAATGAAAAGGAAGCAAACACATTAATTCCTCTTTGACTTGACCCATAATATAATCCCAGCTAATAAATCACCATGCAGATGGAAATATTCTCTGCAGACTTCAGGGATAGCAACTGTATCAGCCTGATCTATTTTGGATAAATCTGATTGAAGAAGTGTAGATTAAGACATTTATTGGATGATCTTTGTGAGAATGTGAGAACTATTCTTATAATAGGGGCTTTTTGCATGCTATCAAGTGTTATATGTACTATGTTGTTAATTCCTGTCATATCTGTGTTGTTCATTTCAAAAAAATAGAGTGTAGATAATGTTATCAAAGGCAATTTAGTCAAGCTCTTGGGTCTTTGTCTTAAATATGCCACACAATAATTAATTCAGTCACTTCAGCAAAAATAGTTAATGTAATGAAATTTGGTTAGATCACTATTTGGCAAGATTGGATAAAAAAAGCCATCTTTGGTGTAAGTTTTACAATTTAGTTAATTGTTTTAGCATATTGTAAGATTAAATGGTTTAATTTGATGATTGCATTTTGTATTAAAAGTAATTGCAACAAATATTAGTTTGATATTCATATTTCTTCATATTCTTGTCCAGATCTTTTGGGAATTTAGTCATATACTTGGAAGAATTAGCCCCTTTTTAAAACCATTTATTGTAAGATAAAACAAAAACACAGAAAACCACACAAATCAAATGTATGGTGAAACTAAGAAGTCAAGAAATATTACTTTGCCAGTCACTCTAGAAGCTCCTTTCCTGTGACCCACTCTAGATTTTACCTTTTTTCCTCCCCGTACATAAACGGTATCCTGACTTTTAGAGTAATCACTTTCTTTTGTGTGTGTGTGTGTGCGTGTGTATTTTAACCCAGGCATGCATTCCTAGACACCATACTTTAACCTTGCCGTTTTCAATTTTCAATCTGTGTCCTTTAAGTCTTCATCTAGTTCTTTACCTACCAGTATGTTATATCTGTACAGTTTTCCACAGCCTCTGGAGTTTGCAGGTTACGTGTTCATGGTACAGTCCTTTTTAAAAGGATATAACAGAACACACACACACACACACACACACTCTCTCTCTCCTCTCTTGTTCAGAATATGAAGAGTTTGTGAGAATGTGAGCTCTGTTTCACTTCCATTTCCCTCCTTTTCTCTGGGCATTCTCCTTCTTCTATCTCCATCACCCCTAACTTGCTAAATTTTGAATCCACTCTCAGTAAGTTTTCCTCAGTGTTAGGTCCTTTTCTGGAATGGAGGCAACAAAGTCAGTTTTGAAGTTTCATAAAGGCTAGTAGACTTCTTTCCATCACAGGCTCTTACTGTGGGGCCCTTGCGCTCACCTGCTGTTGGAGCAGGGTAAGTTCCTCCCATTTCAGTTGTATTTTTCAAACTGACCAGGGATGCTTTCCAATGACTATATTTTGCTATTTTGGGATTCTTCCATTTCAGTTTCATCAGGCTGCTTGGTTGGTTTCCTGTTTTTGCCCATACAGATGCTAATAAATTGCAGGTCCTGTAGCTGAGAATCTGCTTGGAATTAAATACCCTTTCCCCTAGTTTTGTTGTTTATGCTCTCCATGGAATTTCGATTTTGCTACCTAGCTTCTCTATTTTTGGAGAAATTCAAAATTTATGCTGCCACCACTGACACCTTCCCAGAATCCATCAATATTGGCTCTTTAACTTGTATACTCTTGCAATTCTTCCAGTGCTTACTTTTTTAGTACTGTGTCACCTACAGATATTTGGTTGTGTGAATCATGTCTTGTAATCATCTCTTTTCCCATGGCTACAGAGTATGATGTCCACTTAGATATGAAGTCCCAGCATCAACTTAAATAGGGAAGTTGACACTGTAGCAGATGGGACAATAGATAGAGCATGGCTTAAAATTGGGAAAACATTTCTCAAGTGCAATATAATAGGCAATTAAATATAACTTGTACTTTTTAGAATTTATTGCAAAAATAAACATATACAGGCAGACATTGAGATTTTTCAGCAGTGTTCAGAATAGATATTTACAAGTAGTCTATATGTCCATCACTAGGAGATTAAATGATGATAGCTAGCTATACTCAATACTTAAGGGAAAGACCTCTATGATTATTCTTTTCTAGAATTGTTTTCATAGGCATTATGTATATATGTAAATATATACGTATATACAGAAAGACATCATTGATTTCTGGTGATGGAAGAAAATCTTTTGACAATATTTTTTATATGGCTTTATTTTTCTACATGAGAGTGCATTACTTTTATAACCAAGGGAAAAATAAGTGGGGGGAAAAAAAGCAAATGTACATTGGATTTCAACATATCTAAAATTAAATACAGCCAACTTCATTATTTGTGAATATACCACTTACTAAAATTTATTTGTAATCTTAAAATCAATACTCAAAGCACTTTTGCAGTCATTTGTAGACACATGCAGGGTGGTGAAAAAATTGAGTTGTCTGAAGAGCATGTTCCCAGCTGAGGGTGAACAAGGTGACACCGCTTTCTTGTTTCATCTCATACTGTAATCCAGTGTCCATTTTGTGGTCTATTTAGTGCCATGTTTTTCTCATTTTGTGTTTTTGTTGGTTGCCTCACTTTTTGGTAGTGCTGAAGTGCTGTCTAGCGTTTCTAAATGCAAGAAGGCTGTGGTGTACCTTACACCAGAGAAAACAAATGTGTCAGATAAGCTTCGTTCAGGCATGAGTTCTTGTACTATTGGTCATGAATTCAATGTTAATGAGTCAATAATATATATTAAATAAGGTGTCTTTAAACAAAAATACACATAAAACTGTGTTACATATAGATCAGTTTACAAAAATGTTGTGACCAGAGGCTTGTAGGAGTATAACCCTGTATTTCGCCTAGGAGTAAGGGTTCCATATTTGTTAATTCAGTGGTCACAGTAACTTTATAGAACATAACTACTATGAATAATGAGAATCAAGAATACTGATTCAGAAAATGCTAGGTATTTAGCTTCTCCAAAACTGCTTCCACATCTGCAAACTGGCTACAGTGGTGTTTATCTCTTGGAATTGCTGAGTGTAAAATGTCATTGTATATGGAAAGCCCATGTTATAGAGTCAACAATGAGCCCATTTAAGACTTGACTAATCCCCTTCTTGAGCTACCTAACACTGTCATCATATTCAGGTGTTTTTTTTTAACCCTACATACTCACACTCTAAATAATTGCTGCCAGTAACACGTTTTGTCTTTGTCAGGACCTCTGAAGCCTCACACATTTACAGAACTTTCCACAGTCTGTCATGTTAGATACTTTCAAAGTTATAGGACTTACTTATTTTGAATAAAGATGATGTAAAGTGCATGTTGGATTTAAGAAAATGTTCCTATGAGCTGTCTCTGAATGAGAACTTGGCCAATAATTTTTGTTTCTAGTTAAAATTCTGCCACTTTTTAGTCTTTGCATTTGCTGAGAATGACCTGTTTCTTCTTCGTGGGCAGTTCTGAACCCTCAGGTTCAATGGGAGCAATTCTAGCTGATGAGTAACAGATGTGTCTCAAAGTACAGGTAAGGGGAAATAATGACTCAACTCCTAAAAATCCCTAAAGATGAGACTAGAACTAAAGTTAAAATAAAGTGCAATTTCCTACCTACCATTCCTTTGAGAACTGATTTGTTAGAGATCAGCATCTGGCTGAACTCTTGGTAGCAGCTGATTTCAGGAATTCAAAAGCTGGTGAGATTTGGCATTTAGGATTCTGGGGATAGTGTAGTAAGTGGCATAAATGAAATATGATCAGATAGAATTCCATCCCACTTAATAATTTTTTAATGTTTTAAAAGTTATTTTAAAAGTTCTTCTTTCATAAAGTGACCTCAGCCAGGATCAAATGACCACACATATATGGTAATATTTTTTTCCAGATCTAGGAATTTTCCTGAATTATTGCATATTAAGGTATATCTTTCCTTAGAGAAAAACAGGGAATTAGGAATTTTAACTATGGCCTAGGGCACAGCATATACACAGTGAGTTTGAACTCAGTACCAACACACAGTGTTGTGAATTATAAAGATTCTTGTATACATTTATAACTTGCCAGGTATTAAATAGATCACATGCCTTACTTCTTTTATCTTACTTTCAAATATAATCATATGAGTAGCAAAACATATTCTGTAAGACTTTTGTTGTAAACTCTGAAAGTTTTATCATTCATCAGTCAAAATCTTAACCTCTACTGAGACAACTAATTTAGATAAATTCCTCAAATGGAGAAAATAGGAGTTTAAACTTGAATATAAAGAAAGAGAATGGCTTGGTTCATGTAAAATGATGGATTGATCAATGGGAAACAAAGTGTCTTTATATGTGATATATATGTACCGAAGAAAGGAGAGAACTAATTTCTAGAGTAAAGGGACACGTGAGATAGGAATCATGGTGGTAATCAAAGGGTGTGACACAGCCAAATGCATCATAAAACTGCAAAGTCGAATCTGGAACAGAAGTATGCAATAATAAAATTTTAAATATAGACTGTATCTTTAAGAACCCTTGTTATTTTTACAGTGAAGTAGTACCAACTGTTTTGGCCATTTGGAATTCTGGTCAGCGTCATGACAGAACATTGGAATTTGTTTAAGATGGAAGATATCTGAAACTGCTATTGGATTGTAGTCCTGCTGGCTATTTTAGGCTTATCTACCAAGTCACTCAAAGGGCATTATTTAGCACAGCTTATGTAGAAATAATTTTTAATTGGATTTCAGTAAGACAATCAGCTTTTAATTGCCACTAAAGGAATACTTTCAAAAGTCATTGGTGCATCTGTCCTTTCACAGGATGGAAATGCTACTAGCAAAAATTGGGAAGTCAGGATATTTAACTATGTCCTAGGGCAGAACAAGTACAAAGTACATTCTTAATTTTAGGAGCATTCTTCATTTATCGCTCAGTCAGAAGGATTTTTAATAAATCCATTTTGTTGTAAACTCAGTATCAAGCCCAGTAGAGATCATATAAAAGAAATAGAAGACAAAGTTGTGACTGCAAAAATGTTTATTACAATAACTGAGTGTTACAAGAGTTAAGGATGACAGACTTCAGCACACTCAACTAAGCAAGGTCACCCTGACCCTGAAATCCTATTGAAATTATATTAAGTGCCCATCCAAGATTTGGTACCATTCCCCAAGATTCTTTCTCTCTCTTTAAAAATTTCTGGATATTTTTGGTTCATCTAGTAACTTCTGATTAGATTTCCAGTTTCTGCAGAATTCTCATTACTTAATTTACAACATACTACTCTAGGTTTACCATACCCTAGGTGTGGCCTATCCACGGACTATGACTCTTTTCATTACTCTGATTCACTCCCTCTCCCCATTATCATTCACATAAGGATGTTGTGCTTGCATTTAAGGAGATCCAGTGATAGTCATGGGGTCATCACAGATTCATAGAGCAGATGAATTAAAATGGAATGTTAGATGCTTCTAGGTAAGAACAGTGGACTGAACACTGTGTTCATCCCTTTCAAAGGTACACTATGGGGCTTCCCTGGTGGCGCAGTGGTTGAGAATCTGCCTGCTAATGCAGGGGACATGGGTTCGAGCTCTGGTCTGGGAAGATCCCACATGCCACGGATCAACTAGGCCCGTGAGCCACAACTGCTGAGCCTGCGCGTCTGGAGCCTGTGCTCTACAACAAGAGAGGTCACGATAGTGAGAGGCCCGCGCACCGCGATGAAGAGTGGCCCCCGCTTGCCGCAACTAGAGAAAGCCCTCACAGAAACGAAGACCCAACACAGCCAAAAATAAATAAATAAATTAATTAAAAAAAAAAAAGTACACTAAATGACAGTAATGCAAAATATTTTATTATATAAACTCATAAGTAAAGAGAGAACAAAGAAGAGATGATACTGGAATTTTAAAATAAACTTTATTAGAACAGTCTTAGATTTACCAGAACTTTACAAGGATAGTACAGAGGTTGACATATGCCCCATACCCAGCTTCCCCTATTATTAACATCTTACATTAGTATGGCACATTATTACAATTAATGAACAAATATTAATATTAACGCATTAACTAAAGTCCATGCTTAATTTAGATTTCTTTAGTTTTTACCTATGTCTCTCTTCTAGTCCAGGATCTCATCCAGAACACCACATTACATTTAGTAATCATGTCTCCTTAGGCTCCTCCTGACTGTGACACTTTCTCAAACTTTCCTTATTTTTAATGACTTTGACAATTTTGAAGAGTACTAGTCAGGTATTTTGTGAAAGCAATTGGTATTTGTCTGGTGTTGTTTTCTGACCAGACTGGGGTTTGGGTTTTGTGTTTTGGGGAGGAATACCACAGAGGTCAAGAGTCATTTTCATCATATCATATCAATATGTATACTATCAACATGACTTTAAAACTATTGATGTTGACTTTGATCACTTGGCTAAACACTGTTTGTCAGGTTTCTACACTATAAAACTGCTCTTTCCTCTATGTTCATACTGTACTCTTTAGAAGAAAAATAGCAATATTTTGTAGCTAGAAAGCTAAAGAAAGAATGGTCATTGGTGTAGGAGACCAGAGCAAGTTGAATCCCATCGAAGAAATGGACATATAACCTAACTTGCATTGCAGAAATTCCCAAAGGATCACTAATTGGTGGAACCAGATAACTCTGGAAGCAGGATTATTGTGTGGCTGTTAATGAACACTCTTCAAGAAGGAGTTGGACACCCAGATCACTTCCTCTCTCAGCAGACTGGATAACTTCCTTTCCTGTACTGAGCAGATGATACAAAGTTGTTTTGTTTTTATGTTGGTTGGTTTTATTTACTTTTTAAAATCTCCTTTTCCTGGAGAGTATAATACAGTAGGACTTTGACATCAGGAAAAGTTGAGTCATGTTGTAGGGCAAAGGTACAATATAAAAAAATAATTCTGTAGAAATTTGCAAAGTCATTGTTAAAAACCCTAGCATTCTTACCCCTTGTAGCTTCTAAAATACTTATAGATGTGTTTGACACCCTCTAGGCAAGAGTTTGTAACATCCTTCCCTCATCAATACAACCAGCCTAAGAGGAAAGATTTAAAGATACTGGAGTCTCCAAATAGTTGGCACAGCACTATTAACTTGCAGTGGAGCCCATAATTCAAAAGCCCTACACTTGTACACAGGGTTAAACTACCTAAATTAGAGTATACAGCAAGAAAGCAAAAATGCCTTAATATGAAAAGCAGAGGAAC